>NW_025764474.1:0-366690 GCF_021365365.1 Ilyonectria robusta
ATGCGCTATACTAGTAGAGAAGTTAATAACTCCTTCAAGTAAGAATTAATAGCAGTAGTAAGGTGCAGAAGATCCTATTCTTAATAATCTTATTTTCTCAGCTAAAGTTAGTATTGAGATATAATCTGAAAAAGTAATAGGTACCCATACTAATAGTAGTGTAAATGTAGTATATATATATAAAGCTAGTTAATTAATCTATCTACTAATATAAACCCTCGAACCCCGGTTTATCCCTTAGGAATTACCCATTTATTATATATATAATATATTAGGATTGAAATCACGCCCTTATTCTCTTGCTAATAAATCCTAGTCGACTAATGGTTTTTATATCCACTTTATCTCGGAGCGGATAATAACAGGCTTTTATACTGCTGCTAATTATCGGAAAGTGTATCTTAGAAAGATAATAGCTAGTAGAGAATAAAGATGCGCCAAAACCAAGACAGAACTAGTTAAAATAGATACCCAGAAAACTTAAGTTACTTATTACGTAGCAAGAATGTAGTTACTTGTCGGAAGTTCAAATATATTTTCAGTGGTAGTAATTTGCAGGTCCGTTGGGTAATATTCTTACTCTATGATATCTACTTGCAATAGAGAATCTTTATTACTAGACCCAGTCAGCTTCGAAAACATACAACCCATTAATTCAATATATTAGGATTTTTAATATATAACTAAGAAAAAAATTCCAATAAAATCCATATCACAGATAATATAGATTCCAACCATCTAAATAATTACAGATTACATACACCACTCTTAATCTACTTCAATAGCATAGCCTCCTTGCAGCCGCCATTTTGAACTGCCGCCACTTGGCACTGCCACCACTTGGCACTGCCACCACTTAGCACTGCCACCGTTTGGCACTGCCGCTACTTAGCACTGCTGCTACTTTAGGATGGCCCTGCTAGAACCAAGAACGTTGCAATATAGGCTTAGCGTAAATATTATATTGCACTTTTATATTGTATTATTTGAACAGCCGCAGCAAAGCTAACACGATCAGGCAAATCTGTCCGCACTTCTCTGTATACAAGTATATGTGCCTCATCCTGGGCTGCAACAGATCACTTTAAACTTATCTCTCGAGACCGACCATCAGCCCTCTCTACAAACTTCCGTCAGATATCAGCAATGACTGTCCGCGGAACAGATTTTGAATTGGACCTACATGGAATATTTCAAGAAGAATACAATAAAGAATTAGCCTTCAGTTCCACGCTCAGCTAAGTTTGGGGTCTGGAGATATAATTCTTTAACGTCAGTATAATGCCATCCAAGCTAAGATTTAGACCTAGAATAGTCCGTAACTAAAATTAAAAAGTCTTCCCTACTAATTATTTGTCACAAGGTCCTCAAAACTTCTAAGAATTTAGACCAATAGCTATACCAGAAGGGATAATTTGCATTTCCTAATTAGGTTCCAAAAGATAGTATAACAGGCAGTATAAGGCTTTTATACTACTACTAAGCTTTAGCTAAAGACAGAGCTTAGAAAATCCTGCTACTATTTACTTAAGATAGCTGGAAATAGATAATTAAAGTCCTGCAATTACCAAAATCCTATTCCCTTCACCTAGCAACCCAAAAGCAGATGCCTCCTAGCTTAGTTTTCACTAATAGATCTATATACTCTCCTATCAGTAAGCTAATTAGCTGAGTGTATTTTAAGAGAAAATACTAATATATAGCAGAACTTATTTTTCAAAGTCCAGCCCTCGTTAGCTCGTTTACAACACTGGCCATAGGCTTCAGGCAAAATAACTGCGCTATAACAGGATTTCTCTATTTCAAATTAACAAAAGAAAATCCATCACCGGGATTCCAACTACTCAAGAGGCTCCGGAATAACACCAGTCTAATCGCAGAGCCAATATTGCTACTCGTAATATTATCTAACATCTGGATAAACCTACTTCAATATAAATATATTAGCATCAGCATTTAACTGCGTGAGGTCTAGCGAGAAACGGGGCTGATGAGCGCCTATCTTTAACACAAAGAGATTGAAAATATTCAGCTTAATTTTAACACTACGCATCAAAAGATTTTACTGCAATATACTTACTTGACCAATAGTTGTGCAAACTTTATTAAAGTTCTAGGCCCGGCACTTATCTCTATACTATCGAAATTTGAGAATCACATAAATAGAAGCACGAGCGCAAACAAGCCAGGACAACAGTTAACTATGGCATATGACAGCTTTCATATCAGACAGTATATTAAGCTCCTGCAAGCTCAAGCAGATGCTAAGGTCATACACCAACAGCAAATACTTAACCACATTAATATTTATCTTCAAGTAGTATAACAGATAACAAAGCCTGGCACTTCAATACATACTTACAGTACAAAAGCTCTACAATCTAATGCAACAGGAGATCGCCTGTGAGACCAAGAGGGACTCGTCAGCCATAAAGAGTATAGCTCTACTAACAATAGTCTTTTTGCTAGCTACCGCAATCGCAGTAGGACCCATACCCGCACTCCAAAGAAAGAGTCCCGAACCTTAAACTAACTCTTTCCCAGACTATAATAGCTTTATTCATTAGAATCTTGGATAATAACAAACTTGCAATAACAAGTTAGTTTTGGATATTCTGGGCTATAGCAATGCCAATTACCCTTCTTATTCTTATTCTCTGGATACTATAAATCCAGAGAAGTAACATCTTAAGGATCCTTGTAAGAGACTAGGGGACACCTTATTGGAAACCCCTTTAGTTACAATCTACCTCTAACTTGGGGAACTGTTACTGTATCTACCCCTACTCTTCTATTATTGTTGAAGGGTACTCACAGCCGCTGTCTCAGCAGTTATGGCCTCAGACAGCCAGGGCCCTTACAGCTCGGAATAGCCTCGCTTAGCTAGTTTAGTCAACTCAACCCAATACACATCGTTAACCTCACAACAATTAGCTTTACAAGCCGAAACTGACGGATTCAAGTAATCAAAGATAGCTTGGAGCTCCATCTCTTCAGCAATAGAAAAGGGGTGATTCTTAACTACAATCCAGTCAATCAGAAGCCTGCAGAAGTGTTCCTTGTCGAAGCGCTTGATAAGGCCGTTCGCAATTGCTTGTTCTTGAGGGTTGTGTAGATTAAGTTTCAAGAATTCCGTGAGAGTCCGCTGCCCAGTAAGCCTTTTGCCCTTCAAATTTGCCTTCTTTTCAGCAGTTCCTTTAGTCATTCCAGGAGGAGCGCGAATCCCGTGGTCGTTAAACAGATGATTATATGCATTGTAAATGCCATTAGCTTCAAAATGACCTGGATGTGGGGTATTCTTGGAAATGCATGCTTGGCAAATCCATCTGCAGTCTTCCTTTTGGATGTCATATCCAAATTGCCAGGCACAACAACACGTCTCCCTGGCTCGCTCAGAGAACTCCCAGCCTGGGAAATGTCTCTAGAGCGTGCATTCATAGTATTCATCGCTTGCGGAAGAGGTCGTCAGAGTCGAGACAGAGGTCGAGGTTGAACGAGCAGGATACGGCGTCGGGCAGGGCGTTAATTCGGCAGCAGACCCGAAGCCGTTGTTGGAAATGTCGAAGCAGGAATCAGGCGAGGTCATAGTAAAATAATCTCTTTATTATGTCGAAATCACAAAATATAATGCAGTAATAGGTCAACAACAGGTCGTCAGGTAAGCACAAATAACATATCCAACGCAGCCAGTTAGCACAATATACCCTTATCCTACAGATGTTTCAGATACTTCCTTTCAAGCTAATTTGTTATGAGCAAGCACATAGCGAGTGTCATTAGAGTCGGGTAGTAGATAAGTCCCTAACAGCCTTCAAATTACAAGCTTAACGCAATTAGTATCACTTGTAATTTTTTGCACAGTATTGAGATATTAAGGGATCTGGACGCGTTTTTCGAATCAGCTTGCTGGAAGATATTTAATAGTATAAGTATTGTATTATAAATCCAAAATATAAACAGGCAAACCTGATATATACTGGAAATATAGTTATACAACAGGAAAATATATAACTATTAACGGTCCTCATGATGTTATAACATTCACGGAGCAAATCTTAAGCATACCTATCGAGACTTATGTCACCCCAATGAGAAAACCCAGGACATTCCAATAGTACTTTCTGTATTGTATGCATTCAGAAATTTCGCTGTTCAGAAGCTTCATGGTGTTTTTGACATAGGGTAGCAACATTGCAGAAATCTAGAGGCACATCAGGCACCCTTAACTACCCCACTTCTTATCCACCCAATCTACTGAGATTTTGCCAGTGGAGTGGCCAGTGGAGTGGACAGTGGAATCCACTAGTGGATCCACTATATGGATTGAGTGGAGTGGCTTTTAACCCTGGCTCTGCTCTGCAGCGTAGACTGTTAAGGTCTCGGACCTCAGACCTCATCTATCCCAGGACGTAGCTATCCCGGATTGCATCAAATTTTTGCAATGCTCTCGCCCGGCAAGCTAAATCTCTCCATTATCTAAGGACCCATCAGGTTTAAGTAGTTATCCCTGGTGTATTCTGACCTGCAGTCAGATTCAGAGCTAAGGAATGGCTGAATTGCATTCCAAGGCCTAGAGATATCCTTATCATTGAGCATCGTCGACCCCTGTCCGAGCTAGTTCGTGAATGCAACCCCATATCGACCAACAATAAGTCGAGTAGACCAATTTTCATCTGACTCCTAGGTAAGCAGCAGGGCTGCACTATAGTATGGAAAAGATGGAATGAAGACGCATTGTTGAAGTGCCTGGCAAATCCAAGCTACCCTCGCAGAAATTGAGATCATTCTGACGTGAAGAATCCCATATCACATGCGTGGCTTTTACAAGCGAGACTCAGATGCGGCTGCAGGCGCAAAGCATCATCATAGCATGATGAGAAGGACCATCAGCTGAGAGCCAATACCTCTATTCCTCAACGAAGCAAACTCCACCCCATTCCGGTGCCACTAGCTGGCAGCCCACAGTTAGTGCTAAGTGACAATTTCCGTGGTAGGCGCTCGCTTCGGGAAGTGCCGTTGCAACGCCGTATGAGTGACAGCTTGCTGACCAAATCGTGCATATGGAAAGTTCCGTGCACCCCGGCTCGTGCTTGGGGCTCACGGGGTTCAAATGCCAAATCCATGCACTCTAGCCCAGCCGAAGCAGTTTTGTGCACACTGTGCGAGACCCAACGCCTCCAGCCAGGTCTGCAGCCTCGAGATTCGCTTTCTCACACAGCCGGCGTCTGTTTCTTTAGCCTGGTAAGATTGGGCTGCCGCCTCGGAAGTATGACCTGAGCGATGGGACTAGGTTGATCGGCCCCAAGGAGGATTCGTCAAATGGAGGAGGGTGCTTCCCTTCTCCTCGTCCGTCTCCTGCTTCTCTTTTGGCCTGTTTTGCGACATGTGTCTAGTGATTCTATCTCTGCAAATTGCTTCACTTGGAGAGGGTTCCTCATTGTCAATTACACGCATCTAATGAACCAGCTATCATCAAGGCCGCCTTTGCACCTTAAGAGTCACCACCAAGCGGTCCCCGGCCTTCCCGTCACTCACCATCAAAATGTTAGCACCAACATCATCGACCTCAACTTCCACCTTCCCCTATAACCCCCTCCAAACCTCTGACTTCAACCCCCCCTCCTCCTGCAGGGGCATCTACCTCGACACCAGCGGCCACGGCTCTATCGATATCCTTACTATTGGCAACGACCCACTATGCCTCCCTAAGAATTTTAATGCTGCCAGTACCGCCTTCTACTCCCCCGGCACCGCCTGTCCGACGGACTACACGGCCCAACCCCAGTGCAGCCGCAGCGACGGCGTGCGCGCCATTACCACCGTGACCTGCTGCCCCGTCCGCGGCGACATGACCTTGACCTGCATCGAGGACACGCTCGTTCGTCAAGATCGATGGGCGTTGCAGTTCTGCACCTGGATGGCCGACCTCACCTCCACCCACCCCAAGACCGTCGTGGATGTGACGGTGTCAGAGTCCGCTGGCGCGTCTCCGACGACGACAGTTTGGACCCTCTACGGCGAGGAGGGCGGCGTAAATGCGTATGGCATTCGGTATGTGTACCAGGCGAGTGATCTCGGACAGGTGAGCAAGGGGCTCTCAACGGGCGGCACGATTGCCGTGGCGGTCGTTGTTCCGGTGGTGGCAATCGCGGCGCTGGTGGGTTTGTTATTCTGGTGGAGGCGGCGCAAGCGCCGCTACGCCAGCGTGCAGCCTGACGCTGCAAAGCCAAGCGCATATGATGGGGGCACGAAGGCGACGGCGAATCCGCAGGAGCTGGCTGGCGCCGGCGACGCGCAGGGCGGGTATAATCTTAATTACTACCAGAGCCCCAGGGTGCTGGTCGATCAGAACCAGCCCCAGGGTGGGCACATGGAGTTTCAAGCGCTTGATCGCCCGGCTGAGCTGCCGGTGAGCATTGAGCTGACGGAGTTGCCAGCTAAGAATGTGAGCAGGAGAGAGGGTGAGATAGGGTAAAATGAGGTAACAGACAGATTCAACTGAGACTTACTTGTGGGGGCCTGTATCTCGGCCCCCCCTACTCTTCTATTCTAATTGTCGTGTTCCCCCTAATTGCCGGAACCCCCTGCTTAAATCCCTGTCACCCTCTATCCCCGCCCTATTTCCGGTGCCTCCTCACAACCCTTGCTTCTGTAATCTGTACCTTGAATTGCTTTTGCCTGCTTATTCATAAACACGCTACGACGCAACGGAATGCGTAGTTATAAACTAATTTCCAGCTTATATACAGAGTAAGTATTAATACTTTGCTTCTGCTTTAACACTTTAAAGCTTAAAAATCCTTCAGCCTTTACTTTACCTACCCGCAATCTATATAGAAACTCTTTAAAGAGGTCTATTAAAAACCCATACAAATAGAAACTGTACTATTAATAATATAAGGTAGAGTTCTATTAAAAATATCAACAAAGAGTTCTATTAAAACTAGAATAGTAAAAATAAAAATAAAATATATATATAGAAAGATATTAATTAGAAGATATCCCATTTTAAAATATAAACTAGAAGAACCCAAATTAAAATATTATAATATAGTTAAAGTTATAGATATATTAAGTTAAGAATATTAAGAGTAAAGCTTATAAAAGAGTTAGTATAGGTAGGAGAAATATTAAGTAAAAGAGTTAATTAAAATAAGAATTAAATTTAAAGTTCTAATCTTATTATAGTAACTAGTAAAAAGTAAATACTAAAAAAAAAAAAATAAGATAGTTAAGATAATATAGTAAAATATAAATATTATATATAAATATTATTAAAATAGAGCTATTTATTTATTTATCTAAATATCTATTTATAATTTACTAGATATATAGAGTAATATATATTAAAAATAAAATAATTTAATATATTATATTAAAATATATTAGATTACTAATAAGTACTAAGTTAAAGAAGATTTAAGCTATAGTAAAAGTAATTTTAGATATTATTTATAATTAAAAAGAATTAAAAGATTAGTTAGTTCTACTTCTAATAATAGCTTTTATCCTCTATATTCTACTACTAAAGAAGAATAAATTGGAATATAATTAATATCTATATATAGCCTAATAAATTAAATAGATATAGTAATATTATTAAGATAAGTATAATTAGATTAATAACTATAAGTAAAGCTAGTATACTAATATATTTAAAGTAGCTATATTATCTATACTATAAAGAATAGGTATTTAATACTAGTATTTTTTCTGTAATTATATAGCTAGTAGTTAATTTAAAGTTAGATAAATTATTCTATTTAATAATAAAGAGCTTAATAAAAATAAAGCTAGCTACTAAGTTAAGTTTATTATAACTATATAATAATAAGCTTAATAGATATTTAAGAGTAAGGCTGATATTTAAATTTAGAATACTAGTAATAAATAGAAAATTAAGAGATAGTTAAAGTATATTAAATAGCTAGTATATTTAGCTTATATTAATAAGATCTAATTATAAGAATAGATATTATAATTAATTAAGGTAAATAAATAAATATTATAGAAAATATAGAAGATTTTTAAGTATATATTAGATAATATATATATAGCTACTAGCTATTATAGCCTGGATATTATTAAGTTATTTAAGATTAAATAAAAAAAGATAATTATTATTCTTAGTAAGTTATTTAAAAGAAGTATAAAGCTGGATATATAGATATAATATAAGAAATAGTAGTAAATTATAATATATATTTAGGTATAGTTAGAGTTATAGAAGAAGAAAGATAAAATAAGAAATTTAAAAGATATAGATATAAATAATATAAAGAATATAAATATAGATAATATAGATAATATAAAGGATTTAAATAATATAAATAATATAAAGTATTTAAATAACTCTAATAACTAAAAAGGCTAATATAAGTATATAAATAAAAAGCTACTATATTATATAATAATATAGTAGAAAAAGATATAAATTATATTTATATAAAGTATTATATAGATTATAACTGAAATTAATACTATTAGCTAATTTATAAATAAATAATTAGAGTGGTATTATATTAATACTATTATTAAGTTTTTTAGCTACTCTAACTAATTAGATTTATAGTATTTAATATTAAATATTAGATAGTAAGTAGATTCTACTTATATAATAACTTATAGAAGCTGAAATAAAAGAGGCTAAATATCTATTACTAAATATTACTATTCTTTTTCTTTTTTTATTTCCTGCTTTTTTTATAGTAGTATTACTAGAAAAAGATAGCTATTTATTTATATATATATAATTAATTCTTCTATTACTAGTTATATTGCTATTAATATTATTATATATATATTATTTTCTAACTTAACTTAACTTTTATATTTTAGCTTATTATCTTTACTTAAAGTTATATAAAGTTATATATTTTTAATTTTATTTAACTTTAGTCTTTTTTATTTTTACTTTTTTTTATTTTAACTTTAAAGCTATTTATTTTAATTAGTTAGAAGAGTAATTTAGCAGCAGGAAGGGACGGAAAACAACACCCAACTCATTAACCTTCCCTAGGGGAAATACACAGAGAGTCGTCGCACAGGCATCTTAGCCAGTCAGCCCGAAGCTACACCAGATTACACATATAAAGTCGGATCAACCTAAGGCTTATATCTCCTAATAGGGAAGCATCTCATAAAATTGTATATCGGGTCGGTCGCAGGAAAGTTCGCTGGCAAGGCATCAATAGGGCCTGCAGCAGACCAATATCTAAGGGAGGTTAAAGACAGAGATTAGACAGGGAACATAGTAATGACAAGAAGGCTCAAATAAATCTCTCAAAAATAAAGGCAATCAATTAATAGACTCCCTAGCAGCCTCGAGCCCTTCCGGCCTCTCTGACTTCTAGGAAGAATCTCTAATGAAAGGAAAAACAATAATTTCCCCCAGTAACAGCACTAACCTCCCCTTTTAACCCCATCCGGGTCACCCTAGAGACATCCCCGCTAGCGACCAGCTAGCCCAAGTGTCCCTAACCGCCTATCACATCCCTCCCCCGCAATCCAATAATTGTCCCCAATCAGGCCAGGAACGCACACAACACAACAGCCTCCCCATTCAAGATTCCGACCAAAGAAACACAGCAAACATTAGAAAAGCATCTCATTAAAAGCTTCTAAAGACCAACTTCCTCCATTAAGGGCAACTCCCTTCACCACAAGCTTCCCTATCCATCACCATTCCAATCCACCGGAGAAAGCAGAACAGCACACCAAATAACCATCACTTGCAAGCCTCACGCTAACAGTAACGTTCCTCCCGACTAATCTTTACAATAGCAGGAGGGATGACATCCATATAGGCGGCGTCAATCAGCTCCTCCCACTGGGAAAGAGAAATCAGACCTTCCGGGATATAAGTCGCATAGGACTCAGACTTGGGCATGAACAGCATAGGTCGTTTGAAAATACAAGGAAGGTTCATTCAGTCAGTATTAATAGTCATCTTCTTCGTACCCTTACCAATAGAAACATTGTCATACTCGCTTCGTCCTTTAAGAATAGCATCATCGTCAAAGTAGCAAAGAACGGCTCCATCAATAAATTGAACAGCAGAAATAGTCGGGGTTCTGTAGGATTTAGCAGCTTAACAACGTAGTGGGCTGGGCGATAGATCCCTCATTAAGACGTCACTCCTAGCGGACATTCCACGAACGTCTCTCATCAACACATCCAACCCAGCAGGCTAACAAGGACTTGGGCTTCGGATATCCCTCTCAATTTGGGATACTGCCGGCGACTTTGGAGGTGGCGATGGCGAGGCCCTGATATCCCTGACCCCTTCCATCAGGGAAGATACCGCTCCTCTCCCTGTCCCTTCAGAACGTCCAGAGGGCCTAGAAGAAGAAGAAGTTCTACCGAATATCATTTCCATCTCCTCGATACCCCCAGAGGGTACTATAGGTACGGTCTTAGATGCAGGCTTAGGAGCTGTTGGCGATTTCTCTGGGACAGTCGAGCCTAGAGAGATAACACTCCCTCCCGTAGTCCCAGGTAGCTTAGGGATCCCCTTCTGAACCTCAAATCCTCTCTTCTTGAACATCTTGACGAGGTTGTCGGCCATAGTAAAGTTGACCTTTCAGTAGTCTGATCTATACATCGTTGTAGAGCGGAACGTCTGACCAAAAGGGACAGCAGGATGAGGGACAATTTGATAGGCATCGGGGAGCTTCTTGAGGTTAAGACTCTTCCAGCTGACTGGGGAGAACCCACCAAGGTTGGTGTAGAGATCTGATATCCTGAGTTTCTAGTTGGTAGTTATGAACCCATACTCACAGTTGTGGGAGAGGTCGATTTTTCGGCAAACCTCGTCCGTACCCTCGCTGTACATCAGGTCCCGGATCCCAAGCTCCTTCATGATGGCGTACCCAATGAAGCTTCTGATGCGCTCCAGATCCAAGTCCTGGTCTACAGTCTCCTTCTTCTTAGCGGCTTTCCCCTTCTTCTTTAGCTGGGGCGGGAGCTTTAGCTTAACGGCGCCAAGCTTCCAGTCGCGAAATCGTAGCTCAAAAGGGACACTTGCCGGCTTGTCGTTCAGGTCGTCAAAACTAGTCTCTCCATTGGGATCCCTCCCTGCATCTACTGCTTGTCCAGGCCAACCATACTGCAAATAGTTAAAGTTATAAGAAAGACTGCAAGAAAGCCACACTCCCAACCGTAGGACTGGGTAGAGGCTGGCATACCGTAGACAGAGAAGTCGAATGGGGCACCATTAACAGTCATAATCTCCCTCCAGGCAACCCCAGCAGCCCTAAATCGTTCCTTCCTTTGAAGGTCCATTATATCAAAGAGGGAGAGTTACTTTGCCCTAGCATCCCAGATGTAGCCAATCCAATAACATTTATTGGCAAAGTTAATAATGCCAACAAGGTAGCCGCAGTTAAATATGGTCTCTCGAATTAGTCGGAAGCTTACTGTAAGACGGTTCTTTGTAACTAGAATGCCTTCTTTTAGGAGCTTAGTCAAGAAGGTCTCTTTCCCCCATTCGTTAGCTTGGAGGATATAGGTTTCAAGGTCAAGGCTAAAAGGTATAACAGCTATAACATCCCTTATTCCATAAGTTATAGTTTATAGGAAAGCATAAGACTAAAGTTAGCAGAGAGATCCTTATACTAAAGCTTATACTAGAGGCCCCAGAGATCGCTACAGTAACCTTCCCAAGTCCTAAAGTCAGTCTCGCTAAAGTCGGGGTGCAATCTAACAGTCTTAGCCCAAGCTTTAATCAATTCCTCATCTCCTAGAAAAGGCATTCAGTTTTTTCCTCGTCCCAATGGGACCAATCTAGGCAGGAAGGATAGAGGGTCGGTTGTTAGCCGACTTTTTCGGTTAGCAATATCTTCACAAGGTTCTCTTTATAGTAGAGGAAGCTCCCTTTTCCACCTTCCCCTCGAACAGTTCCTTCGTAGAGAGTTAGCAATTTCATATTGCAGTAGAATTGCACCTTCTCCTTCACAGCCTCGTCGGAGGTGGCCATTGCGTATTGAGTTCCGTGGTGTAGCAATGGATTCGAAAGTCAGTTGGTAGGAAGAAAAGCAACTAATAAGATAGTAGTCGAGGTTTGGGCTTAATAGGAAAAGAATTGCAGCTTGGAGGCGCAAGTTACAGGCTTGATTTCTATAGCAGCTAGAGTGCAAGAAGAGTATATGGGTATTGGTATTTTCGAGAGACTGAATATTCGAGGGTCTTTTGTGCTGTGGGGCTTGGTTCTCTTTGTGACGGTAAATCACAAAGACAGCAGTCGTTATTTTCCAGACCTTCTCACTGATTTTCCTTTGTAAGTCATGGCAAACAAGGACACCCACTTCTTGCAATTCTTGCACTTTGCAATAAAGCCCTGCCGGATTAGCCTAAGGTAGGGTTCTTTAAGCTTGAAGCCTCTTTCTCTTCCACATCACCAACATCAGGGTTTCAGCCTCATCCTGCCGCAGACTTCCCTTCTTTTTCTGTCATCGCAACATCGGGATAGCCTCTGCAATGGCATCTCTTCAAGACAAGCTGATCATTCTTTCCGGCCTCCCTCAAGAGAAGCTTCCTGACATTCGTCATCTGGCTGAGTGTGGAGTCAAGGCCGATGAGTTCTCGCGACGGTCTGGTACCTTTTAGAAGGGTCGAGACGCCGTTCTCCTTCGCCCCTTTCCTTTGTCGAAGCTTGATTTGACTCCAGCCTTAATAAGGTCCCTTATCTCCCTTCTGTCAGTTCAGGTCATCTAATGAGATGCTTTTCCAGGTCCTAAAGTCATTCCGGGTTTGGATTTGTAGTTTCCGGGCCCTCAACCAACTGGGCCGCCCTCTATACGTCGAGTTGGATGTCCAATTTCCTGCCACCGGCTCCAGAGAGGCCTTCCTCGTCTAGTTCCTCAAGCAGCTTCCTTTTCGAGACTCGTCCATTACAGCAGGGATAGGACTTTTAGCCACCCGCACTCTCCAGCAGGTCTTTATCCCGGCAGACTGGGCTCATCCTGGAGGGTACTTCTTCATGAACCTTCCTTCCTACCCATATCTTGTCAAGGCCCTCATTGTCGCCTTTGTCGGGGTCATCAATCCGGTCATGTGTCGCTGTTGTATCCGCAGCTATCTCTCACAACCACCCGCTTCAACGAACACATTCTGACCCCTTTCCATGCCTGCATTTCGGCCCCGGGATATATGAATGGGTGTGTACTAATTGCCTTTGGCATAACCGGACCGATTGCGACTGGAAATGCCTCCATGGGTACATGGCTTCAGGTCGTCAGGAAGGTCCTTGGAAATTTCCTCTTGGTGGTCGAGCCACAAACCCGAATATGTCGACCTCTTACGCTTCTGACGTCTTCAACCCTCGTTCTTGCCCTCGGATTATTGGCGAATATCCCTCTGAGGCTGGCGGTGCGTCTGACCTTGAGATTTGTCGTCGGGCTTCCCAGGTCTCTGCTCAGGCTCTTCGCAATGGGTACCGGGCTCTTTAGGTGGTCTTAATGGGTTTCTTTCCCTGTTAAAGGGAAAAAAAAAAAACAGTCCTTTTTTCCGTTCTTGTAGAATAGGTGGTCGATAGCAAATGCCTAGGGAATGACATTACCACTTGGTTGGCACCACCCTCATCTCTTCCAGATAGATTTCCTCTTACTATTCCTCTTTGTCGTAAGGTGTTGTTCACAGCAGCAGACTCCTTCTGGGTAGTCATTTTGTTGGGTCTTGGCTGTCTAGACTCTTCGCGTCCAAGTCTCTCCAGTGACCCTGTGTCTTGCCTCCCCTGTCCGCCTCCCCACACAGCAACACCGCTGTCCCCAGCCGAAGCTGTGTCCCCAAACATCTAATGAGATATTCTAGACTGCTTTATACTGGTTTCTGGCCTCCTTACTCATCTCTGGGATGCGAACCTGGAAGTCCCCCCTGGTCCCCTCCGTGGACGAAGGACAGGCGCAGAATAGGCCTCATCTAATGAATCCTCTGTCTCACTGGGTTGATATGTCTTATCATGAGATGGTTCTTCCTCAGATTCTTCGTCCTCATCTTCAGTAGGAGGTCCCCAAACCTCTGCATCATCAGGGCTGGCCCACCACCCTTGATCATCCTTCACAAAGGCCTTGATCCGGTCCCCATGGCAGGTTCCAGCCATCTTTACACCATCTAGGGTCTTAAGAATGTAGGTTCTGGTCTCCGCTAGAGCCTCTCGGATCCTGTAGGGTCCTCGCCATTTTGGCTTGAGCTTGGCCGCAGTGGAAAGGTCGTGGTAGTTTTTGACATCGTAGAGAAGGACAAGGTCCCCTAGCGATAGTGGCTTTTTCCTCAGCTTGAAGGCATTGGAAGCAGTTGTTTTTCTCGCCAGGTTCTCCCGATATTCCTTGACCTTCTATCTGGCAGCTTCCCGATCTTCTTGTTGTCTTTCTAGGATCCGGATTCGAGCCAAGACAATGTCTTCCCTGGTATGGACCTCATCCCAATCAATAAGTCTCCAGGTTGGGACTTTGACTTCCATAGGGAGGATAGGTTCCCATCTATAAAGGAGCCAAAAGGGTGAGCATCCATGGGACCCACGGATCGTAGACCTGTCTGCAAACAGAGCCTGGTCTACCAACCCAACCCACTTCCCTAGCCGCCGAGCTTCTTGAAATAGTTGACCAAGGATATATGACCGACTTCAATCAGCCCATTTGACTTGGAATTGTAAAAGGAGATCTTAGCCATCGTGATGCCCAGGTCGTCTAGCTCGTCAGGGATTCCTTTCGCCAGCTCGCTTCCATTATCAGTGACAATCTTCACAGGCATGCCATAGCGATAGAGGATCCTTCTGATAAACTTCCGGACATTTGCTGCATTTAGGGCCTTGCAAGGCATAGCTTCAACCCATCCCGTCAGATCGCATCTAGCTTCCAACAGGAACTTCATCCCGTCGTCATCAGGAAGGTATTGTCCGTCGATATAGATCTTCATCATAGGATACCAAGGAGTAGTAGGCTTAGCGATTTCTGCCGGTCTCTGGGCAGCGTGAACCTGACAAATTGGACAAGTCTTGATAATTGACTCCACCTTGCGTCTAATGCCTCGCCAGAAATAGCGGCGGGAAACGATATAGACGGTCGCCTCTCTGCCTTTATGACCCCATGATGGTGGGAGGTTATAATGAGATGCTTCTGAAGCTCCTCATCATCAACAACAAGCGTAGGGTCGTCTCCTAGGCTCAGTGCTCGTCTCCAGATGTGACCTCCGTGGACATAGAATTGTGTTGCCTTTTTCCTTAGTCGCGAGAAGTCTCTTGCTGAGAGTCCCTCCGGCCGCTTTAGGGAAGTCAAATAGTTCCCTAGGACTAGCCATTCACCTGTGTAGCTGTCTTCCAGTTTCTTATCTTCAGGGCCAAAAAGAACAAGGTTGAGGCGGGCGTCGATCTCATCCTCAATGTCGCCTTCAGCTTCTCGGTCTAGAAGGTCAGAAGGTCCCTCCCCTTTCCTCGAAAGACCGTCGGCTACCGCGTTCTTCTTTCCTGGAACGTGTCTGACAGTGAAGTCAAAGAGCAAGAGGTAGCTGATCCAGCGGACGACCATCGATCCTGGTATATCGTCGGCCCTATTGTTGATCTGATCGACAAGGACCCTTGAGTCGGTCTCCAAAGTAAAGGGATATCCATAGATCTGCATCCTCATGCGTCTGACAGCATGAAGAGCTCCCTTGCACTCCAGCTTTGTCGCATCATACCTCTTCTCAGCATCTGACCAGGTACCAGATTCAAACCTCACAGGGTGACGTTTTCCATCTATTATCTGCATCAGGACAGCTCCCCAGCCTAGGATGCTGGCATCAATCATCAGAATAACCTCTCCAGCTCCTTCAGATAGGTCGAGAGAGACAAGGATAGGAGCCGTAACAATCCTCTCCTTCAATACCCTCATCGCTTCCTTCTCGTCATCTTCCCACTTCCAGGGGACATCCTTCTTCAGTAGCTCGGTAAGGGGCTTAGCAATCCAAGCATACTTTTCGATCCAGATTCTGTAGTATCCTGAGATGCCTAGGAAGGCCCTGACTCCAGTCTGGTTAAAGCAATCTTCCCATTCAACGATCTTCAGGACCTTGTCCTCCATGGGCTTGCGACCATGAGTCCCACAAAGATATCCCACCAAAGGAGCGGCCTTTTGGCAGAAGAATGACTTCTTTGCGGCAATTGAACAGCCTGAAAGCTCCACATTGACCAGAACAGCATCGAGGTTTATCAGGTGCTCCAGGACATACCGTCTGACACCAGGAAGGGACTCCTCCCCTTCGTAGTCCTCAACAGGGCCCTTGACACCAATATCGTCTAGAAAAGCTCTAGCTATATCAGGCATCAGATCGAAAAGGATCCTCGTCATGATCCTAGTAAATTGGGCCACTGAGTTCGTGGCTCCCTGAGGGAGGGTGCACAGCCTGAATAGACCAATTGGCGTTTGGAAGGTCGTCAAGTCCCTGCTTTTCACGTCCAGGGCGATCTGATCGTATCCAGAAAAGAAGTCAAGGACTGAAAGGATCTGACACATCCCAAATTCAGCAGAGAAGTCTTCGGTCCCAGGAGGAATCATTCCATCCCTGATAGTATAGGCATTGTACCTCTTGGCTGAGTTGATAAGACGCAAACCCCCATCTTTCTTAGCCACAAGCATCCACCAGTTCCTATAGAAGCATGACTTTCTTTAATAATCTTGTTCTTCAGTCTTTCCTTTAGCAGCTTGATGACCTTGGCTTTGGTTCCATGAGGGATAATACATTGCCACACTGCCAGGCTGTATGGGGTGTGATTTTGATGACCTGTGGGGGAGCAATTCTAGGGTCAAGTTCCCCCTTTTCCTCGAAGGTCCAAGCTAGGGCTTCTTCCCGATTGAAGATGATTTGACGGAAGATTTCCCTCTCAGCATCATTAAGGGTATCCTTGGTCTGCCCCATCAGAGCGTCCAATCTCTCGCCGAAGAGCCTTGATCCCTTCTTAATCTTCGAGAATTTGGGAGTGATATAGTCAGAGAAAGGGGAGTCCTTTTCCAGGTTCCCTTTAACCTCATCCCATTTCTTGTCGCGCCAGAACGGGTCCCCTTCGGGCGTAGATCCATCAGAAGGGACGTCATCCCTGGGCTGGACCTTATCAGCCTTCCTTTTGTACATAGTATTGACCCGGACTGTTGTATCCTCTTGGCCGCTGTCCGGAGCGCGAGTTTTCTTGACTCTGGACTGCGTCGGATTTTTCCTTCATCCAGTCTTTAAGAATGATCTTGAAGACTTTCCGTGCCGTCTTTTTGTCGACGTATCTAATGAGATACTCGACGTCATCCTCCTCTAAACCGTAGACGTCATTGATAGCCGGTTCAGAGGGTTCCGGTGCGCTCATAACACCCCCCCGGTGCTGCTTCATCAGCGACCGGGTTGACTCTTCGTATTCCGCCCGCGACTGGAGACATCAGGTTGATAGTCCCTAGCTTGCAGCTCATCAACATCTCCCCAGGAATAGTGCTATAGTCAAAGGTGACTTTGCACTTCGAAAGAAAGGCATCCCTAGGATGAAGGGGATAGAAACTGCTGATGTAGGGGCCATATACATCTTCTGTTCTATGAAGACGTTGCCCATGTAGACATTGGTGGTGACAATCCCAGCCATTGGAATTGAGTCTTTCGAGAAGGACGTAGTCTTGGCTGAGCTAGATGTAAATGGGAGCCGGCTGGTCTTGACAATGTGGTCTGAGATGATATTGCCTTCAGCACCGTATCTAGGATAGCTTCCCAGGTATGACCATCAGGATGCCCAAGTCTCACCTGAAGCCTCGGGAGGTCTTGGCACATTGACCACGGCCGTATGTCAATGTTCTGGATGAGGTTCGTAAAAGCCTTATCATCATCTCATTAGGTGCTTCGCAGTCAGACTTCCTCAATTCCTTCCCGTAGGAGACCTTCTTTGTGGTTTTATCGTTCATCACAATGTAGTCTCCTGGAGCAAGAACAGAATCGCCCTGGGAAGTCGGAGGGTCTTTTTCCTGGCCAATCGCGACCGTAAGAACTCCGCATTGCCGAGCCAAATCGTCGAAGTAGGTCTCAGAGAATGGCGGGCCGTCCCGTGTCACAAGCTCCGGCTCTTCCCGTCCCTTGAGAATGTTTATTTCGACGTTCCCTGGCAGCCTTTTCTTGTAGGAAGGAGCAGGGTCTAGCCAGACAGTGTCGGTAACGCCGTCAGCTATATCGACCAATTCCTTTGCCATTGAACGGCCAAATTCCGGGTCGTAATGGATCATCTGAGGGATCGAGACTGGGATCTTTGTGTTTAGGACCTTTTGTCTCAGGGAAGCTCTGTTCTCGATCAAAGTGGTGTGACGGGTATCTCCATTGGAGGCATCCTTGTTGATAGCTTCTACCAGCTTCCGGTCCTCTGGTTTAGTCGGCAGAAGAATCCTTGGCGTGACCACTGGAGGGATCGGATGATCTCTCTCGGCTTCTTCTGGCAGTTCTTCAACCCTAGCCCTCTTAGTGATAGCAGTGTCGAAGGTGACATTATTGTTCAGGATCACAGGAGGCTCGCTGTCGTCTTTTTCGTCAATAAGGATGATGTTGGTAACAGGCTCGTCATCCTGACTGTCAGTGGGCTTTCCAGTCCTGCCGCTGACCTTGTTGATAATTAGGTCCTCAAACAGCGGGTTCTGGTTCCTTTTATGAAGTCCGTCACCAGGTCTTGTTCCTCCTGGTTGGGAGACCAGTTTCGGATTGCAGAGCCGGACATCAGACCTTCCAAGAAACTGGCAGCTGGGGACTTTAGGAACTTTCGGATCCACAGAACAACCAGCTTCTTAACACCGCCAAGAAGTCCCATCTTCCAGACCAGCTTCGAGGGGATATCAGCTTCCCTTCGACCTACCCAGGCCATACCAGCTTCCGAGTCGAAATCACAGTAGCCAGCATCCCTGTCTCTCTGCAGCTCGTAGCATTGATTGGGAAAATGACCAGGAACATAGCAGTAGAAGCATTTGATCTGCCTCTGACCATAGTTGGCATTGACGATAAAGTCCTGGTCGTCCCCATAAGGTCCTCTGGGAGCTGGGTTGTAATTGTAATGAGGCTGATTGAAGAGCCTCTGCTTGTCCATAGCATTCTGGACCATGGCTACCAACCTAGCTTCCATGTCTTCCTGTTGACGAGCCGCATTGATGCTCAACCCTTGGACCATCTTGGTAAGGGAGTCGATAGCTTGGTCGGTCTTTGGTTGACTTGGCGGCGGAAAGGAACGTTCCATATCTTCTCCGAGGGCCTCTCATCCGACACAAATTCTCTCTCCCAAGGTTCCTCAATTAGGTCTTTGAATTCCTGGTCCCGTTCGAGTAAGGATATCATGAGATCGACCATGTCGTCATAGGTCTTTGCTTGCAGCTCCTGGACCGAGATATTCTTCCATCTGCACACCCGAATAATGACCTTCCGGGGAAGAGTATGGAAAACGGCGTAGGAATTGCCTTCCTTGAATTTCCCTCCATCCTGGAGAGCCTCGCACAGCTCTCGATGGGTCTTGAGCCAGTTGAGTATCTCAAGATCAGTCGCTTTCCTCATGGACAGGGAGTTCATCTTCAGGATCCTTTCAAGGGGTTGGAGCTGTTGTTCCTCATCCTCCCTTTTGAAGTCCTCCAGAAGCTTCATCTTGACTTCCTCCCAGGTGTCACATTCACAGGCCTTTTCCACCTTCGTCCTGACATCCTCATGGGAAAAATAGGTCAACAGCATCTTCTTTTTCTCATCGGTATGAACCCTGCCTCTGATGTGGTTCTCGAACAACCGCATGAAGCTGGTGACATTGGTCCCTTTGAACTCGCATTTGAACATGTGAATAGGGATGAGGGATCCCAATTCATCGTCCCCATCGGCTTCCAAGCGGCCCTTGTCGTTCGGATTCATCTTGGAATGGGTGCTTGACTCCGGAGGGGTCCGGTCTTGCGAATATGACTCCGTACCGGCTAGGAGAGCAGCAAGCTGTGACTGAGCCAGTTTGACGTATTGGGTTGGGGGGTGGCTAGTCGCGTTCTCAAGCATCTCATTCGATGCTTTCCTCTTCTTCTTCCTCCTTCTCGCCTTGGTGGTGGTGTCAGAATTGCAAGTGTAGTCAGAGAAATCTTGGTCTCTCGGAGAATAATCCTTCTCTTGCGACACAGCCTCAGCAACCACACTAAAATGAACGTCTGACTGCGATGGTATCCCTTCTGCATAGAGAAAACACAGCCAGAAAGAATTGTAAATAAAGGATAAAAGAAAGTCAAAGGAGGGTTGAGTGTCTGTCTCGAGCAGGCGTGGGTTGCGATGGTCGTAAAAATCTCTCAAAATGGGCCAGGAGTGACAGAGGGGAATTGCTGCCGATGATCAAGGTCTTTGCTCGGCGCCCTTCCGTACTTCCTGGCGAAATCTCTCTCTACAGGGCGATCGTCGTGATGATAACTCTCTCCCTGGGTGCTGCTGATCTCTCTGTTTTTTTTCCGCTCCTGGAGTCAAAATCCCCCCCTTATACCTTTCCCCCTAAGCTTTAGGATCCCGACACTGCAGATGGACAACAAAGCTAGCGTGGCTAGACCTCGGTCTTTCGTAAGATGCCAAGTCACAATCATCGCGGTGACGCCTTCCCATCCGACTAATCCCCACGCGTTCTCATTCAGCTGATAGCTTACCGAACAGAATTGGCAGTCTGGGCCTCGAATAGACCTCCCACGGGCATGATTATCCAGGGATATCATTCCATGAGATGCTTTCTGAGCCGATTGTGCTTTCTTTTTCGGTCCAGCCCTCAAAGCGAAGAGTTAGCGTAGTTGTGGTTGGTATGGCCCGGAGTCTGGATCATCGCGGACATCCTCCCTCGCAGGAAGTGTCTTAGACAGGATACCTGGCTCCTCACCGGTTTGATCGGGCTTCCTGGGCTCCCTCAGCTCATGGGAAATTCGGGGAGGTCTCGATCCCCCCGTCTTTCCTTTCCTTTCCTTCTTGCTCTTTTCAAGTCCGGCGGCTTGCAGCGTGGAAGTGCATCAATTGATCCCTCTGATGAGCAAGATCAATTGATTTGCCGCCCCACCGTGACCTCCAATTTAGCAGCAGGAAGGGACGGAAAACAACACCCAACTCATTAACCTTCCCTAGGGGAAATGCACAGAGAGTCGTCGCACAGGCGTCTTGGCCGGTCAGCCCGAAGCTGCACCAGATTACGCGTATGAGGTCGGATCAACCTGAGGCTTATGTCTCCTGATAGGGAAGCATCTCATGAGATTGTATATCGGGTCGGTCGCAGGAAAGTTCGCTGGCAAGGCATCAATGGGGCCTGCGGCAGACCGATATCTGAGGGAGGTTGAAGACGGAGGTTGGACAGGGAACGTAGTGATGGCAAGAAGGCTCAAATAAATCTCTCAAAAATGAAGGCAATCAATTAATAGACTCCCTAGCAGCCTCGAGCCCTTCCGGCCTCTCTGACTTCTAGGAAGAATCTCTGATGAAAGGAAAAACGATGATTTCCCCCAGTGACGGCACTGACCTCCCCTTTTAACCCCATCCGGGTCACCCTAGAGACATCCCCGCTAGCGACCAGCTAGCCCAAGTGTCCCTAACCGCCTGTCACAATAGACATCTTAGCCAGTTAGTTTAAAGCTGCACTAGATTATGTATATAAGATTGGATTAATCTAAGTCTTATATCTTCTAGTAGGAAAGTATCTTATAAGATTAAATATCGAGTTAGTTATAGGAAAGTTTGCTAATAAGATATTAATAGGGCCTATAGCAGTTCGATATCTAAAGGAGTTTGAAGATAGAGGTTGGATAAGAATTGTAGCAATAGTAAAAATAGACTCAAATAAATCTCTCAAAATTAAAGGCAAAGAAAAAAAACAGACTCTCAAGCTATTTAGAGGCCTGCTAGCCTTTCTAACATCCTACTTGAATTTCTAAAGAATTAAAAACTAATGATTCCTTCTCTAACATAGATTTCTTCCCTTTTTTTTAACCTAATCCGGGCTATTTTAGAGATATCTCTACTAGTAACTAGCTAGCTTAAGTATCTTTAACTGCCTATTATATTACTTATAGTATAACTAGCCTATAATATATCTACCTTAAAAATAATAAAGCTTATACTAGCTTATACTAACTTTAAATTTACTCTTAATATCTATAAATTATTATAAAAAGAACTCTTAAATATTAAGATAATTCTTAATATCAACTAGCTATAATAGCTATATAAAAAAATAAAAATAGAATTGAAATTTATTAGAAAATAAATAAAAAAATATTACAATAAAAAGATTAAATAACAAATTGAAATTTAAATTTATTAGACTTTATAAAATTTTAGAAAAAATCTCAAAAAATAACTACAAATTAAACTTACTATTAAAAGTTAAGCTCTATCTAATCTTTTATATTTTATTACTTAAATTAATAGTAGATATTATTTATATTAAGATATAAGATAATAATTAAGAAATAGAAGTTAAGAATAATTAAGAGTTTATAATTAAGATAATTCTTAATATAAAAAAAGAAAATAATAAAATAAAATACCTTATAAAATAGAAGAATTATAACTTCTTAGAAAATATATAAAAACTCTATAAATACCTTATATATTATTAAGCCAAATTAAAAAACTTTCTTAAATAAAAAAATACTTAGAAAATATATATTAAAATAGATTTTAAAACCTTAGCTATATATAGCACCTTCTAAAAGAATCTTATTAATAAAAATAAATATTAAAAAATTATTAAGATTAAAATCCTATTCTAAATTATCCATAGCTAGAATGCTCTTAAAGAGAATAGCAGTAAAAGAAGATTTACTCTACTCTTTCTTATACTCTTTAAGCTTATTTATAAATTAAAGGCCTTTATAAATTATCTCTTTATCTCTTAATTTTAATTTCTAGCAATAAAGATACATTAAATAATTTAAGGCTTTATTTATAGTAGCCTACACTGCTATTATTTACTTCTTAATCTTTTTTTCCTTTTATTCTAAGTACTTAAACTTAGTATTTATTTAGTTTACTACTTAAAGTATTAATATATAAAAAGACTAAGGGAAATAATAAAATTATATATATACCTTAATAAAAATATTAAAATTATTATAAGTATAGTCTTACTAGATATACTTATTATATTAAGATAACTTTTTAATTATTTTATAAAATAAACTCTACTTAAAATAATAAGAATATAATATAATATAATAATTAATAATTTAAATAGTATAGAAAAGAGCTATATAATATTAAGTAATATAATTAAATATATTATTAATTTATTTATAATAATTAAAAAGTAAGTTAGGCTTATTAAAGATAAAGTTAATAAATAAATAAAAAAACTATAAAATCTTAAAATAAGATTTATTAAAGAGAAGATATTATATTATAGCCTAGTTATAACTTATAATTTATTTACTAGCAACCTGCTTTCTATCTACTCTAGATTATATCTATAGCAGCTAGAAAGATATAACTGTTATAAATTTATTTCTTTAAATTAAATAGTTTATATAATTTAGGGATAATATTATCTTAAAAGAGTCTGCTATTATATTAATTAAAAAAGTATTATAATAAGCTTTATAAATTCTAATAGTATATTAGAGATTTAATTTTAAGGTATTTTAATAAGCTTAAAAAGTAAGAATAATATTTAACTCATTATTTAATTATAATATATTTTATAATTAAGAAATAGATAATTAGATATAAAAAGATAAGGTTAATAAATTTTTAACTAACTTACTTAAATAACTAACCTACTTAACATATATATATAGCTTGTGTAATAAATAAGTATATGTAATACTTGTATTATATAGCTAAAAAGATAAACTTAAAATTCTCTAAAATAAGCTATATAATTTTTAAAAATCTAAAAAAAGAGTTTTTAAGTATTTAACTAAGAATGAAATTATATAGCTATTTATTTAGATTTTTAAAAAAATCCTTTATATAGTAATTACTAATTATACAGTGCAAATAAGATTTTTATTAATAAGTATATAAGTAAATTTTCTAAAAATATAAAAAAAACTTTTATTAAATATTTATTTTTTAATAAAGCTAACTTTTAAATTTAAGCTTTTTTACTCTCTTTTTAAATTATAGAGAATTTTATAAAGAAGTTATCTTTTAAGATGTAAATACTAAGAAATTGCAAAATGTCACACAAGCTTATTTATTACGCAAGCTATATATGTATGTTATAGAATATATTATTTTATAATTATATTATATATAAACTAAAACCAGCTTTAAATAATATTAGGATTTTTATATTTAGCCCTCTAATAATTATATCTATATATAAAATATATCTTAAGCTCTAGTTAGTATTTAATAAAATTTAAAGTCTAGTACTTACTAACTGGAGGTATATTATAGTTAGCAAGCAGTTAATTAGCTATATCTTTTATATTATAAAGCCAGAGAGAAAATAATTATAAATCTAGATTAAGAATATATTTAATAATTATCTTCTCCTCTAAATCTATAAATTTATATAAATTGAATATACTATTATATCGAGGAGTTATTCTCTTAAGATAAGTGCTAAGCGTTAAATAACTGATATTGTAGATCCTAGCTGCTACTTATGCACTTAGCTGGGGGTCCTTTTAGATAGCTTTAATAGCCAGGACTATTTGGTTCTCTTTGCTAAGAGTTTCTATAGTTTTTGGTAGAGAAATGGCAGATTGAAAGTAAAATATGTTGTGGGCACGGGCGGGTGGCCAGCTTGCTTATCCAGCCAGCTCGCTTATCATATACGTTACTCTGTAATTTGATAATAATAGAAAGCACTTTAATAGGCGCGATTTTAACCCTATAAGGTGCGAGGGGTTAGTTATTTCTATTGTCGATACTTAACAGCGCTCTCTAAAAGATATTTGCTTAAATTTGTAGCGTACTCTCAGTAGTCGGTGGGCCAGACTTCATCCTGGGGCCACGGGGTCGCCATGATGCCTAAATCGCACTGGGTGATGCGGCAGACACTGGGCTATCAATTGACCTTTTGGAGCGGTGTTGCGGCGCTATAAATGGCTGTTGTTTCAAAAATTCCTTTCTTGCTGGTGATGATGTTTGGTTACAAGAGGCAGATATGCTTGGTGAAAGGAGTGTTGGCCTGTCGATAAGCATCCGGCCTAAGTGAGCGCAGAGCGTAAAGCAAAGAGCTGTTCTGAAAACCTGGTCCCTACTTCTGAGTTAGCGAATTATGGATGTGCTGATTCTGGAGCGGCTACGACGGTGGCCGTTTTCGGCTCCTGAAGGATCCAACAGCTATTTTAGGACTCAAATGATCCTTGTGAAAGACTCCTTGTACACCCTCTTGCATGGCGGCAGATCAGTGGTCACTGAAGATTCTAGAAATGTAACAATTCGAGAGATGTCTTTTCCTTCCTCTTTACGAATCTCCGCCCAATCGCTTGCCCGCACTGTGGAGAGGGTTTGGGTGGAGCTGGAGTGGGGTTGTGGAAGGTTCTAGATGGCAGCAACACTTTTATATAAGGCTGTGCTAGTGACAACAACGACGTCTATTTGTCTTGATCAGCATAAAAGGCTACCGTAGCATGGAGCGACGAAACGTCTTTATCTTTGATCCTGGCACGTCAGATCCCGCCACGCTGTCCGTGAAACCACCTTTGGAGCATTTGGCGGTTGTGACGGGACCTCCTCATGACTTAAACTCCGCACAGCTGCCCTCAAATTCGCAGAGTAAGCTTGCTCAGGCTGGTATGCTACCTAAGCATCAGACCTGGAGCGGCAGAGTCCTGTTTACATTGCCTGAGGGTTCCATGGTCAGCGCAACTGGAAATAGATGATTGGCTTACAGCTTAATCGATTTTTTCCGCTTTGAGTGCAACCCAGATCGGCGGCGCATTTCAGGATCGTCGCATCTACCACGACCACCGCGGGCAACCATATATGCCGCCAGCTCCATCATTAGGATAAGCGGCTGCGGATTTAGGCGTAGATTCAGCAGTTGACACGCGAGCGAGACGATTACCAAAGTGAACGCAACCGGTAACGTGTATGATAGGCGAGCGCGCAGTCGGGCCGAGCGCGCAATTAAACTTTTCACCTTAAATCGCAATTTTTAAAAAATTATTTAAAATTCATACTAAGCTTAAAATAGCTAAAATCTTTAAATTAGGTTAATTAGAATTAAGGTTATATAAAAGAATTCTCTAGAAACTTTTAAAAATTCTTGTATAAAGTTATTAAGAAAAATCTTATTCGCACTGTTTTTTTTTTCTATTTTTATAGATAATATAGTAAATAATTTTTTAAAAAGCTTTTAAAAAATATTATATAATGACTTTTTTAATAGAATATGTAAATATACTTTTTTAAAAGGCTAGTAATTATATAGCCTATTTTAGAAAATCTAAAATTCTTATTTTTAGCTGTACAGTATAAGTGCGCGCTCGGCCCGACTGCGCGCTCGCCTATCATACACGTTATAGGCAGATTTTAAAAGAGGCTGGGGTCGCCGATAAATCACCGCCAACTATAGCGAGCACAAGGAGGAGTACAAACGACATAGTATAGCTCTCGCAGGAAGTGGAATGATACTGTCGTCGGCTAAGAAAGGAATAGCCCTGTGCCTCGATATTCTGCTCGTCAATAAAGCATCCACCACCAGATCGTCTAGATAGAGTATCAGCAGGGACATCAGTTTGTATTTATTTGTTTCACTCTTTAGATAATAATACTTTGCTCTAAGGCCTAGTGTCCCTAATGATTGCTCCCTTGCCCAGTTCGTAGTTCCAGCCTATCCTCTTCTCTATCCTAAAAGGCTCTATGCATTGTACTATGGTCCCTGACTCGGAGCTTCAGGGATCGCCCGTCGTCCCTTGGATATCATCCCCGCTAGGTTGTTTCGTCTTGTCGGCCTACTCTATCTTGGAGTCTGCCGATAAACTTCACGTCACTGTGCTGAGCATGTTGACGCACGGTCACGAGTCTCAATTCACACCATTTAACCTCTTTGCAGAAGATCTAGCTCAGTCTGGCCGTCTCCTATATCATTACACGAAAATATTAATTGCTGTTATGCGAGACTCCCCTTTCTCTCAAAAAAGATAGTCTGGCTCTGCAGGCGGCCAGATATCCCCAACATTTAGTATGGGTTAACTCTGGTTCCTTATAGAAGTTGGTGATAAGATCATGCCGGGCGAAGCTTATCAGTGTCAAGCCTGTTGTCTTATCTAAACATTTTGTCTATATCGCAAACATTAAAAAATCGGCTAAGGAGGGTGTCGCTGGATACTAAACTCCCTCGGGAGACCCTTGTGACTCGCAATATTTAAGTCCTCATTCCTGGCCCATGGCGAATCTTTGGCATTCCAGGGAAGCCAGAAGCCGTCGCCGATTTTCTCATACTCCATCGGCGCTACGTTTTAGAAGCCATGGCAGCAGGCGGGGCTGGTTCGAAACGAAGACATCGAGAAGTTGACAATGGTCCTGCAAAGCGCCGCCGCGCTCCTGATGAGGACAAAATGTCCGAGTCCAGCGATGCCTTGGGCTAGGAGCCTATTGTACTCGGCGGAAGACACGAATGTATCCTTTAGAGGTGCCATAGCGGACTTTTATGGTATGTTTCGGGCCAGAGTATCGGATGATGTGGTCGCCTACAGAAATCAGCCACACACGTGATAACCTGCATCCTCTACTCCCCCAAATGAAACTCTCTTCATCTATGACCTGAACCTCAAGGTCGTTTGTTGACTCTGCCATGATTCTCAATTGCGCCGCTTCAATCACCATCAAATTCAACAGAGTCACGTCGGGCAACTGCAACGGTGCCTTCGACGGCCACCATGGCCATGTCAGCAGCTACGGCCAAAAGTCTCGGCTTAGGTGACACCCTCGATGAGAAAGCTCAAGCGCAGCTACATCACGACATCCTCGGCGAAATCAATGGCCGCATCCACTGCGCCGTCGAAGGCTTCTTCGAAAAGTACTTCCAGTGTCAATTGTGGCCAGGCTCCGCGGAGATAGTTGCCCAAGCCGCTGCCGAAACCGCACCCAAACTTTCTCCTCACTCTCCTTTGGGTGACATTTTCCTAGACACCCAGTCGGATTTCCCTGCCAAACGCAGCATCTTCCTATCTTATCCACCTAGAACACCAGGCCACTCCGGTCAGCACATTTCGCAGCTCTTTCTTGTCCCCTCTGGTTCCGGCCGTGAAGCTACAGATTACACCTGGGCCGATGTTCAGGTTATTGGACAACTTCAGGAGCATGACGGCAGTGATTATCCTCAAGGACTTCTGCGTCTCTGCGAACACGCGCGAGAGGTATTCACCAGCCAGCCGACACGCCTCTTTCTTCACGGTTTTCTCATCTTTGGTTCCACATTGGAGCTTTGGGTGTTCGACAGCGCCGGCTTGTACAGCTGCAAGCCATTTGACGCACGCAAAAACTCGGATCGCCTCGTCGCCATCGTCACCGGATACCTGAGAATGACCGACAGAGAGCTCGGAATCAACACAATCATCGAAAAAGGCGACGATGGAGGCAATTATATCACGTTCAGGGCTGATGAAGAGCTTGAGCCGAGCAGACTCTGCCTCGAACAGGAACCGATTGCGTTCCCCCGAAGGCTCGTAAGCCAGGCTCCTATTTGCTACAAGGCGAAAAGACCAGACTCTGAGGGATGGGAGTTTGTAGTCAAGTTTTCCTGGAGGTCGGAGGCCCGAAGCTCGGAAGAGGAAGTCTTACGACTAGTCAAAAGACGCAAGGTTTGGGGAGTGGTGCAGATTTTTGGCCACCAAGAGGTCGACACCATCACAAATCTCCGCCAAGGCCTGCGATTCGGTGTTCCCCGAGAATTTCGACCTGCCACTACAACCACCAGAGAATCGGCACCACCCATGCTCACGAGTGCAGGCGCGGGTGAGTGTCACGGTGTTATCGCCTACACCGAAGAGGTTGCACCAACTGGCCTCGAGCGTGTCCGGCATGGAACTCATTCACCATTCGATACTCGAACCCTCGGCTGTCTGGTCGTCTCCCCCCTCGGACACCCGTTAGATAAATTCCATCATGTTTTGGAGTGTATTGAGGCCTGCCGTGATGCTGTCAAGGCGCATCGTTCCCTCTACTTGGACGGGAAGATACTCCACCAAGATATATCCAAGGATAACACTATCATTCGCGACAGGGTAGTGGAAGGAGGACCTCGGGGTATATTAATAGATCTTGTCGCACCAGACAGCTACGGCAAAAGTGGAATGAACACTCCGCTAATGCGTAGTGTAATGATGGCCTATACTGGATGTGTCAGATCTCGACTTGGGCATGGACCTAGCCACTGGTCCGCGAAATCCGGAGGAGCTAATTGGGACCAAGGCCTTTATGGCGATCGATTTGCTTCAGCGCAAGCCACATACATATCGTCACGACTTGGAATCCTTCCTCTACGTCTTCTTGTGGATTGCCATCTGCGGAGGCCATAAGCGACTTCCCTCGAAAAGTCGCCTTCAACGCTGGCAAGCGGGAAGTTTCCAAGATGCGGCACAGAGCAAGGTTGAAGATGTAGCGGAGGAAAATTTTCGGGCCATTGTTTCTGAGTTCTCTCCCGCATTCAAGGGCCTTGAGGGGCTGGCTTGGAACCTACGCGACATACTGTTCTTTCCGGTGGAAGGCGGACAGCTTATACAGGGACCACTTTTGATACTGTGGAGGTTGAGCGGCTTTATTATAAGGTGGCTAATGCATTTGATGCAGCTGTATTGATCTTAGTGGATAAGGAGTTGAAAGCTGCCAGAATCTAAGTGGTTAAGAAATATTAAAGAGTAGTCACGGTCTTCTGAGGAGGAAGTCGACGCGTTGGAACCGAAGGTCGTAGAGCTGAAGCAGGGGCAAGACAAGATCTAAGAAGAAATTAGCGAGCTAGAAGATTGGGGGCAGCCACCATCCGTTTTCCTATTAAGAGTCCACCAAGAACAACCACACTTGCCACTGCAACCATAGGTGTGCTTTGTACCGTCCACAATTTAGTGTGCTTTGATGGCAGAAAAGCAGCGGCCATGCTTGAAATACCAGTCCGATAGCGTAGAAGTTTGCCCGCAATACTCTGGCTTTCGCTGCTCGAATCGTATCTAGGCTCGTCATCCTTGAGCTGCTGGAGCTCCGCCTCATATGCGACAGCATCGTCCTCCTTCATTCGAACAATAGACCCACGGATTGGATCAGCCTCGATGAAGGCCTTGACATGTTTGTCCACGTCATCATCCTTCCCCTGGCTTAAATACCGAGAGGCGAACCAGTCAATATCGGTCCAATTCTCTAAAGCATTGGCCACAAGGGGCCTGCCGTCTTCCTTTCGAGTGTTCCACTCTCTGAAGAGCAAGTCATCTTGAAACATATCCAGCTCCCGGGCTTCAACAACACGGAGGAAATCTGACAATCCCTTCATCAGGTAGAGTTTGTATGTGCTGGGTGCAGAAAGGGAAACCGTATCTCGACAGGTGAGCCATAACGGGGGAGTGAAGAACTGAATGGGCACCACACGACTCCATTCCCAATCAATTACGGCGGTGATTCTCAGGCCGTCGTCGACCATGAGGTTCTGGGGCCCTAGATCTCCGTGGACCAGGACGAATGGACCTAGGTCGAGGGTTGGATTTGCCCATTTCTTCGCGTGTTGATGGAAAAGGTGTTGATGATAGAGAACATTAGCGCCCATGCCGTGTTCAATACTGGTCCGACTTTTCAGGAATGCATTCCAGCTGATTTGTAGCCTCATGGCTATATATTCATTTGCTGATATCAACACATCCCTCTTGTCATGATAAGATGATTGCGTGGCAAATGAGTTCAAACCCTCAAGCTGAAGACCATTCGTGTCCACAGTCAAAGCTTGATTCGAAACCTCAAACTCCCCTTTGGTACATCGGGCAAGTCGACCTATAGCGGGAAATTCCAGCCGCCGGAGCTGTATGTAGACGCTGGCGAGGGATGTGTAGAGATTCTTCTTCTGTGTTTCCGTCGCGTGCTTTAATCGTTCTGCCGAGAGCTTTTCGCCTCCAACATATTCCATGATAATAAATGTTGACAATGGGTCGGCTGTCTCATTGCATGAGTACGCGAGAACCCTGGGGATGGGAATGCTTGTCCTTTCTGCAATGAGGCTAGAACCAATTAATATGAGTAGGAGCACAGGGGAGATGAAAGCTTACGACATAGTCGCAACCTCACTGTCTACTTTGCTCTGTAGTGAGATTGCCAGGCATGGTCGTAGGGGTATTTGAACAACCCACCTCTCACCAGAGCAGAATTGGACAAAGAAGCAGATATTGAAAGACCCGCGTGCTATATAGTTGTCGTGCTTAGACGGCTGAAAGAATGCGCAAGGTAAGGCCTCGTCATGATGGGAGGAGGCGAGCCGGCGGATGTCGTCTTCGCGATTGCGTATGGTCTCTTTAAAATCATCACGCTCCCTGTCGATGCGAGATTGCGCAGCACCAAACATTGCCATTGCAAACAATGTGCCACATATCTTGTTACACCCGAATGCTTACAGTGCCATGACTCTCGAGATTTGGGTTCTCAACCTGGCCTGCGAGAGGCGAAGAAAGGGTTGAATTGAAGCTGCTAAATCTAATCAGGCGTGGCCATGACTAAGCTACAGCGAGCTCCACGTGCTGTCAAACCTCGTGACTCCGTAATAGGGGTCTGACGGCCTGGGTCGGGTGCGTCTCACACAGCGAAATGTACGATCAAATGATGCCAATCTAGGCTAATTGAATTGGTGACAATTACGGCCTTAGTAACGTAGTTTTCAGATCATGTCAGACGGAGGGATCCGGTCCGGCCGGGATGAGGAGTTGGCTCTGGCTCGACGCTTCGTCTACCATCGCCTTGTAAACTACGACTCGGTGCGCACTTTGGGGAATCGCAAAATCTCGCCTTCGGAGCGGTCAACGGAGCATGGCATTTGCAGTGGGAAGATTGAATGGAAAATGTCTTCTGCCAACACATGCCTGGCCCACCCTCCTGGCCATGAGCCTAACCGTACCAATGATCATTTACACCGGAACCCAACGCGCAAGCACTGGTTTAACCCAAACAGTCCTGAAGGCATCTCGAACTAAGAAAAATGCTTCATGTAAACTATCCATTTCAAGCTACCCTATTTCCTCTAGAGATAACCGTGCATTGCGAAGAAGGTAGACCTTAGCCGCCGCCACAGACTCCGCGCAGTATGTGCAGGTATCGTTCGTTGCGTTATACCCAAGTGCGTCGCGTGCGTGCAAGTTCTCCAGAGCAGTTCTTTTGCTCTCGACGTCATCAGGCCTGCCGTATAAACTCCATTGAGAATAGATACGCTGGCATCGTAGGCACGGCGGATGGTGTTCGAAAGAATTGGACCTGATGGCCCAGCAGAACACGGTATTCCCAGGTCCGGGTATCGCCCTATACCCCTCTGAGCGAGGGGCTGAGAATGACGAAATCCAATGAGAGTACCACTCCTGCAATGGCAGCTTCGGAGCTGAACCTGGTTTGGGAGCTGGACCTGGTTTGCTCTTTCTCTCCTTCCTCTCCTTCCTTACCAGTTCGGTAGCCTCCTTCGTGGCAGTCATAAACTCCGAATAGATGCTGTCCACTAAATCGTCACCCAGATCCGGAGTTTTCTGTCCCGCCGTCTTTTTTAAGGCCTCCTCGACTAGCTGTGCCACGTTGTCACTGCAGAGATGGATAGCCTGGCGAAAGGTCCCACCGAGCCTAAGGTCATGGATTTGCTTCGCGACGCTTTTCAACAACGGGAAGTCGTCGTGATACGCTGGTTTGGTTGCCCCAGTCGTTGCAATCCCCGTCTGTTTGTCCAGGACGATTGTCAAAGTGCGTGGAACCCCAGAATTGGCAGCCAAGGGATATTTGGATCTCTTCTCCTTCAGTGCTGATAGAAGGGCCGCTGGTAGAAGGTTAGCTCGAGCATGAATCATAGGGACACAGGACATACAGATATGCTTAGTTGACGGCACCATGTTCTTCCCATCCAGGGTAGTGACGATGGACCTCCTCTGGACACCAACCTGCTGCCGAATAACCAGTTCCGTGAAAGTAGCGGCAGGCACCTTGCTGGCGGCTGGGGCGGCTACGAAGGCTGCGAACAAACTCGAGGACTTCAAGTTTAGCGGCGATCCATCTAAGCAATCCCTTTCCTTTCCCCAATGGAGAACCAAGTGCCCGAAAGCCATCTCCGCATCAGTTATACTCTGAATGCAAAGTTTACCAACTTGGCCAAAGGTCTCAAGACGGTCTGGCGACTCGAGCTTGATGCTGTTACTGTATTTCTCGCCTTTATTTGCACGGCAGTAGTCGGCTAAAATTCTCGCAAGAGGCCCGTAGAAGTCGTCAATTGAGAAGCGAAGCTTTTCCAGGGCATCGATGACGACACTTTCCTCCCACTTGCCAGATTCTACCAATTCGACTGCCATCCGCATCTCGGTAGCGAGTTGCCTGAGCACCATGCAGACAGGAATGGCCCATTTGGCGCACTTCAGCCGTAGGTTTTTGTCGTCTTTGAGAAGGTCTTCAATGCTCTTCTTGGTATCAAAACGAGGATATTCCAGGCTGTGGAAGAAATCTTTGGTCAACCTCTTCCAACGATTCAGGTGATGGTCTTGCTCGACTGAAGGTAACTGCTTCAGGAAGAACTGGCGGCTATCCTCAGGAATAGCGCCCCTAGTCTTATTATCGGGTGGCTGTGAGCAAGACGCGGCTTGATCCCAAAGAAGGCCATAGTCTGGGTTATCGGCGAAGACTGTCTTGAGGAGATCTTTAACGCGATCAGGATCAAAGCCAAAGGGGTCCTCCTCGAGACTAATCTGAAGCTGCCGAACGGCAATCCGAAGGCCCACCAGTTTATACTTGCTCTGGGCTTGAGGAAGGTTTTGCAACACCGATAGAACACTAGACAGGAGTTCCTGAAGGTCTGTACCGTAAACAGACAGGCGCGCTGGGGCGAAGCTATCCAGTTATACATACCAAGTTGAGAGAGATGCCCCAGCGCGTCCTTGTTGGGGCTGACGCCCGCCTGTTCACAGATTAAAGAGAACGAAGCCCATATGCCAACAAACGGATCGCTAGTAGGATTGGCCACAACGGGCTCCAACGGTGTCCCATCTGCCATGGTGGGCGGGGTGCTCTTTAAAGGCGAAGGACGAAAGGCCAAGGCAGACAAGTGCGCTTCTAGAGCTTTTGGTGGGCCACTATGAATTCGCACCCACACACGAGACCAAGCCAGTGATGGAAACTTGGAACAAGGTAGACAGACGCCTTGGGCAAAAAAGCAATTCAACGAGGCAGATGGTGGACAGGCGAAACTTGAAAGCCGGCGTCTGTTCAACTGTATATGCTGTCAGACGGAAGGTCCCGGCCCGACGGATGCCTTAGGCCGTAACCCGGCATCTCGGAAATCCCTCGCCCGACGAGCTGATCGCCGAAAACACACAAGACATGGAGATTAAAGAGGAGCCTACTAGCTGATCCAATTTCCCATTTCCTGATTCACGGGATACATCATTATCATCATTCCACGGCATTAGACCCCGGCATCAAACCGTAAGACCGACTCGCCGCTGGTCTCGTGTCTGCTGTCTGACAGCAATTTTGGTAGTTTATCAACGATTGCCTAGCCAGACTCGTTAAGCACATCACTTTGACACACTCGGTGCAGCTCTCGGAGCAAAACATTCCAAATCCCTCGAGTACCTCTCAATATAGGGGCGAAATACACATCTCCCCACGATGGGCACGCCTAGTAGCAATAACCCATCGAGCCTCGGTTCGAATGATTCAGGATTCGCGACCGGCTCGGCCGGTCCTGCTCGGCAGCCCTCCCCCTCTGCAGCCACCGGAACATCAGAACCATTGCCAACCTCTTCGAAATCGGCCTCAACCCCTGACGAAATCAAGTTTAGGCGCCTGTTATCAAGATACCAAAGGTATCGCATCAACGGTGCTGGGAGTACGGCAGTGGCCATGGACATGCTTTGGAAGGAACTCGCCAATTTTGAAGAGGCGAAAGCTTTCTTTGAATGGACCAACGTCTATTTCAAGACCACCACATACTTCAACTTTGATGAGTTTGCAGCAATGTCGAATGTTGACTTCAGAACCCAGCTGGCAACGGCTAACTGGATAAGCGGAGGCGAGGCTCTTAGCCTGGTCAACTCGAGACTCTCCTGTAACGACCTTAAGCGCGGCGCGAATTATATTCCTCTGGGCCGCTACCAAAGGTTCTTGCTATCGTTGCACGCGGACAGCATGGTCATGATACCCAGAGAAGCTGACGCCGCAAGCCTGGACGCGCACGATCTAACCGCTGTCAACTCCAATAATATCCTAGGAGCTCAGTATGATTCCGCCCGTGGCAGTGAGAAGCAAACATTGCTGTTTGCCCAACTTGGTTAGTAACGCCGTCGACTCTAATATGGTTGTGACTGAATCCGTTTGCAGGAAGAATTATGTCTACTCGCATCAACGATGGGCACCTGGACGCATCGCTTGCAGGGAGACATTGGGATGATACTGGGTTTGTTCTCGCATTGGAGATCCTTGAATCGGGATCGGCGGGGAATTTCTACATGATTTGCAACCTAACACGGCAGGACGATGTAGAGGAGCTTTCTGACGAAGACATCGCTTCCGACCCTGGACTTCTGAAGCTCTGTGGAGAAGAAACCTCCTTTACTGTAGCGCAGGTCGACGGTCAAGGACCTGAACTTCTCAAGGATACTTGGGAAAATGCGTGTGATGAGAGAGCTAAAATTCGGTTAACGGTCTTGTCAACGTCAAGACCGGAAATCGTTGAGACAGGCTTTGTACGACTCAACGATGGAGATGGCCGTGGTCTTGTCGCCTTGATATGAGGGTTAGGCACTAAATTGTACAGTAGGAGATTTGAGAGAAGCTTCTGCTGTATTGAAAAACGTTCGCTTAGCGACTGCAAAGATTGTTGGGGCCTATCCGGGCCTTGGGCATAGGGTCAGATGCCGGAGGCGCAGATCAGGTTTAGACCAGGGCTAAGGACAGTGTGTATAAGGTTGACTCTTTTCCTATTCTTGACACCTATTATAAGGTGCATTATACCCAGATCCATATCTGCTCCAATGCAAATACTGTGACCAAGAGGCCCACCGACAACTACTTATAATGGATCTCTTTCACGATCCTCTTGTGTCTATGCATGCTACCTCGAGCCTACATCCACTCGCATCATCTCTGCCATGTTTTCCGAGAGGGATTTCTTTCCATGACATTAAGCCTCTGAACGAAGCCAACCAAACAGCCAAATTTTCCACACGTTATTCTATGAGGATGCAATCACAATTTAGCACTCCACACTGTTCCCCCACGAATGATGCGCAAAGCGACAAGGAACGTAAACATCGCCATAAAATATAGTCTGGTGAAAAGCTGAATACCCAGGTAGCCTCCAGATCGTATGAAGATGGCTCCAGCAACTAGCATTCCGATCAGTGAGCTGATTCCCTTGAGTCATTGGGACAGAGCACTGGATCTGATAAGAAGAATGTTAGCACTTGCTCAAAACCTTGGCGTGTCGCTGTCAGGGGCAATGTGGAAGATATCGGGGAATTCCTTTCTCTTGTAGCATGTATCACATAATCATCTCGGGGGTATGTTTGTGATGATCAGCCTGCGTCTAATATTGAGTCTGGCGACCGAAAACAGCTCCTGTGCAAAGTGTGGAATTTTCATTTAGAACGGTTCTGTCGCCTATGCCCTACGACATCAGAAAGCCAAGCGATCTACCAACTAAGAATTATATGTGGTTCGGTTCTTGCTTGTTTGGCTGGGGATTGCTACATCAAAGTGCCTTGTTTGTATACGCCGACTTGTGGCTACGCTCCGGCGAGAGCAACTCGGACATCCCGACCCCAGTCAGCCAATTCTACAAAGGCATCTACTCTTTTCAGTCTTACGGCAAGGCATGGGCGCCAACTCCACTTGCAAGAATACTCAAAGCTGCTTCTGGACAGGTGTAGAAACGAGAAATCATTGCTCCAGTATGCCGGCAACTCGCTATTGGGATTACCGAAAGGCATGTTCGAGAGTTCCATTCAACCGCTACGATGATCGTGCCGGTCTCAACCACGTTTTCGCCCGGCAGAGCGGGCATCGTCCCGATGGACTCGATGGCGCAAACCCGCATCGGCTCCATCCCTCGAAACACAAGAGAATGGTGGTGTCGCGCGGGACGGCAATGCCAAATATGTCAAGCTTGACGGCGTGTTATGGTGTCAAAGGCGCTGATTCTCGCAATACTATTATGTAGCAGGAAGGTCGTACAGAAATGCCAGCTCTAACCGATATGCTAGACTACCGATCAAGATATTCCCAACAAGCATTTAAATCGAATCCATATTGACCCGTTTGGACCGTTGAAAGTCCCCAGCGGTGACCTCCAGTCCAAGGCTGTCGTGGTCAGTCTCATCAGACTTGCGTTTCCTTGCCCTTCCGCGCTCTAGTTCATCTTGGGCATCAACATCGGTCGTACCCGAAAGACGCTCAACCAAGGACCACGGATCAGCATGATGGCCACTATCTATATCCGATGAGAATTTCTCGTCAGGATCATGTTCATCGTTCACCGCTTCCCCATCGTCGTCGTCATGGGCCTCTCTGACTCCAGATTCTCCTCTCGACCTTTTCTTCGGGCTCTCACTCCTAGACCTAGCGGCCGCAAAGATACGACGGCATCTCTCTGGGTCGGCATTCTCGATGACGTGTTTTCGTAAGTCGGAGTCCCAAGTCAAAAGTCGCCGTGTCGTCAGAGTTGAATAGAGGAATTCCCGAAAAACAGCTGGGGAGAAAATGGTCCAGGCGAATCGGGCAAACAGACATTCAACCGAGACCACCGACGGCAGGGTATGCAATTCTCTGTTGTGCCACTGTTTCGGTAGTTGCTCGCTCGGGGTGGAGTTGAAGATATGTCCGACTGGACGAGGTGCAGATGTTGAGTTGCTTCTCTCGGAACCTGTCTCGTCCATTTTTGGTACCATGCAAAAGTGCCGCTCATCAAACATCCTGTGAATGTCGCTGCGCAGGGGGATAAAATTGGCTGGTATATTGATCGGGTTGGGCTTTGGCGAAATCGTCATGTCACGCATCTGCTGGCCAACGTCCTCATCTGTCAGTATGGGTGACACGACTAATATCTCAAAGGGAGTATGGGCTGGGCACTGCTTCGACATCACAACACTCGCGAGACGCGAAGGCGAGACGAACGGGGAGGGTGGAGTGATGTGAGTAGCGACGTGACAAGTGAGATTGCGAGCATCTGGGAGAGTGAATACGGCACCGATTGGCGTGAGCCGTCTGCGACCTCAGGTACGGACGCTGAGTGTCAACTCGACACAGCACTTTTTCTAGACACCATTTGGCTCTCTGCTTGACCAGGACCCGAGGGTGTACGAAATCCACGACAAGTTCCGGGTGTCAACCCCCCAGGCCCACACTTCATATATTTACCTCGAGACCCGGGGAAGTGTGGAAGGATCAGCAATTGTCAGATGGCAGCATACCAGGTATGGAGTGGGAGCAATGGAGTTAAATTCTGTACATGAGTGTGCAAACCCGTAGATGTGCCTACTACAACAAGCATTGCTTTGCGTTGCTGGGCCAGGAAGAACACAATAGAAGAGAAGGCGACTTTCTATTCCACGGTGCTGTGCATACATTTGTAAAGGTAGAGACAGGCCAATATTTGTTTCCCTTCCAACGCCAAGGTAACGGACAACCAGCTTAACGTCCATACAGCTTTCGTTCCTTCAATACTTCTCCATGGTAGAAACTCCGAATGCCAAATGCAACGGTACAGTAATAGATAGCCAGCTTATCGTAGTATATCCCTGTCGTCCGGGATGGGATGCGATATGTTCCCTCGACCATCTTCTCCACTTGGTAATTGCCGCATTTGGTGAGAGAAGAGAGAAGAGGGAAGAGGGGGAGAGCAGAGAGTGACAGGTCACTTTTTCGGCATTGGTAGGTGAGGATCAATAATTTGATGGGTTTCATCCATACACACTTCCCATGCGTCACTCCGCTCAACAAGCGCCTTGCTTTTCTTTACTGGGCAATCAGGGCCTTTATCGCAGCGGGTGATGTATTCTTGGTGGTCTAGCCTTTGGCAAGAGAAGCTTACTCTGTAGATGGTGCACATGCTGGGCGGAGGGATCGAGAGTAGCTTAGAGTCGCTTGATGCAGGGTGAATGTCCGTAGCAAACCCAGGCTGTTGTTTGCATGGCAGTGATGACAAGAAGACGGTGAGGGGGACCAAGGCGCCCGTAATATAATGCGTAAGCCGCCTTTGCCGATCACCGGAGACGCCGTGCGCCATGTCTCGTGAATTGAGGGACATGATTCGTAGCCTGGTCGGCGAGCTGGGAAAGCGACGTTGGGTGGCCTCATTGCTGTCTCGGCAGTTGCATGATAGGTAGAGGTACGCGGCAGGCTGAAGCGGAACTGTCCGGACTCTTGGCTTCAATGCAAGGAGCGCAGTATGTGACAGATCACGTTCTCACCAGTCGTTGGGGTTGGCGTTGTGGTCGAGGACTCGCATGCCGGGCGTGCGGATGTATGTCCGCGCCCACATGCGTGAAGCCTCGCACATCAAATGCTCTTCCGAATCAGTCTTCCCGCATAACTCGTGCCGGGAATGACAAGAATAGCGCAGAGCCGTCTGTAACCCAGATGCCCGACCTGAACGAGAGAGCTAAGGCTTAACACATCCGCCGATGTCGCCTCTAAAGCATGGCTCGACTTGGGGAGGTACGTAAGGGAAGTTCCCACTGCGCAGTATACCCGTCGCTTCATCTTGGGCTTCACTCTTTGCGGTTCTTTTATGGGAATGTAGACCCTTGATCGCTTTGGAAGAGGTGCATCCGAACAGTTCTATCGTAATTATTACAGACTGCAATTAATATCTATAGTCCTTGGCTTGCTCTGGATGGATGAGTAAGGTTTTGGCTTTAACCTTACTATGACTATGAACGACAGCAAACAGCTTATCACAATTATACGGAACGGCAAAGTAGAGAAGACGAGGGTGGAATTGGCAACAGCTAGTGTTTGGTTCAGTGAGAGCGATGCCGATGCACATGCAACCACCAGAGATCCGGGACACCTAAATGCATGGTGCTGCGACCGTGGAATGCGGAATGCAAACCAGTACAGGACAGAGAGGTAGGAGACATCTACGGTATCATCCGTGTGCTTTCTTCCACGATGACTTGTCAAGTAGACTAAACGTCGCCTCAGACATGAAGGTTTCAATTATTGAAGCCACTCGCTGCCGTAACGGTCCACGCTTCCCGCTAGTCGCGATAGCTCGTGCCACACTAGAAGCAAGCTTAGCAAGCCGATTGATGTTTGCCCAGCAGGGTGAGCCTCTTTATCACGACTCCATAGGTGCTGATCCGCCAAGCAAACACAATGCTCCAGTGAATTGCGCGGACATTTGATGCCTAACACAGCGGCAAGCTGATATCTGCGAACATCCCGTCGCGCCATCGTGTATCACCAAACCTCGATGTAATGTTAAACCTGACATGTAATTTTCAAGCTGAAACAGGTCTCTACCAACCCCCACGCACTACACACCACGCACTACACCAGCCGCGTTGAGCCACAGGATCATTTGTCCTCCGAACCCCGCAAGATGCTGCCGCCTGGGGTGTCTTCCCCGGAATCTGCCTGAGGTGTCTTCCTCGGGATCTGCTTGAGCCGTCTTCCCAACAATCTGCCAGGGCTGCTTCACTCTCACCAACACACACTGCCGATGCCAGGTGTCTAAAAACTACGCACTTCCATCCAAGAGCCGCCGAAGTAAGTCGCGTCCGTGACGATTCTTTCTTCCGTAAAGACCATCGTCGTCTTTCTCACGCTCGGTACTAACGCCTGGAGTGCAGATCCATCAGGGACTGACTGCCCAACATGAGGCTGGTGAAGTGTACGCACCCCACCGTCCCTTTCATCATTCCAAAAGAGGTACGCACCCGCTTCCCGTACTCAGATCGGCTCATCTAACGCATGGATGGATAGCTTCTAAATGCCGTACCCCGCATTTCTTCGTCTCTTGTTCAACTTCCACCCGAGGTGCTCCACAACGTGTTCTCCCAAGTCACGCAGACATCTCCTCCAGACTTCGTCATCCCTAGTCGTGAAGATTCCTTCTGTGGTGAAGCTGAGAGACCTCCCCATGTTGCTCTGCCATAGAATGGACACGTTGCTGAGAAGGCTGGCTCCTCTGGATGTGCTCGGGCAGCCGAGGTTCATGTCAGTGCCCTGTCAGAAATGTTTACAGTACCGGCCGGCCAGGAGCAGCCACTGGAAAGAGGATGGAGAGAGATTCACCGTCATGGAGCCGAGGACTGACGCATGGGAGATTTGGAACCTAATAGTATTGGCCTGGGCAATCAGGTACTCGCCCCTGTGTCCAGAGTGTGTGCTCGAAGTGAGAAGGGAAATAGAAGAGGCTGAGGATAGCGAACCCGATGTGCCGGGAATTACTTCGCTTCCTAAGGAGAGGTGTCAGTTAGAATGGAAATAGACCAGGCTAGCGAAATTCAAATCCATCTGCCGGTAATTACTTCGCTTTCTAATGTGAAGTGTCGGTTCGATGGCAAGAGTGTGCGTCCCGTTGTTGCGGTGCCACAAAATGGCTCCAGAGGTGGTCCACAGGTTTGAATTTGACGTCTTGTTAGACTCTTGGCACTTTGCTTCATTTGTTTGGGTGTTGCCTTTGGGCTTGTTGAGGGTGGAAATGAGGCTTGGAGAGGCACACCCGGCTACGGTGGGAGAATATATCGATGCATCACGCCAGCGATGATGGCAATGACACTGCATTGGCGATCCTTCCAATCAACACCAAGTTGGCGGCCAATTTCCCTCTTCGCCCAATTCCACTCTTCGCAGTTCCCGAATCTCATCTCCCCTCTCGAGCAAGGTTTGCCACTTCGTCGCTGAACCATGCCCTCAGCTAAGCTATGCCCTCATCTGTCTCATATCCCCTCCCGACACCAAAGCCTCATTGGATGGTGACGTCGGAGTGATAAGCCGAGGATTGCGCCAATGTTGCATATTGCTTCAGCCAGACCTTGTAATCTGCCTCGCGGTTCCTCCTCATTGATCCCAGATACGGCCCAAACCCCCTCGCCAATAGTTTACATGCATAGCCATGCCGGCCGAGGCTGTCTCCCGGGCTAATCGTCCCCGCACCAGAACCGGCTCCGTCAAGTGGCATCTGGGACGGTGATTCGCTGGCGTCAAAAAGAAGCGGTGAATAACAGTTTCAACCCAAGAAGTCTGGACCATTATCAAGGTGTAGTTTTTCTTTTGGCGAGCGGGGCATTCACAATCGCCTTCCGCGGTTCGGCGGTGCTGCGGACCGCCAAGACATTCATCAACTAACATACATACATTGAACCAGGCAGTAACCCCTCATTCCAGCCATCCTTAGTTGAGGTTGAATCTGGGCTTCATCACCAAGATAATGAGAACGGGATAGCGATATTCGAAGTGGTAACAACCGGCAGCTTGTCCTGGAACTCACTATGCCAGGAAGCTAGCTGACCCGAGGGAAGGGATGCTCCAGTGGGGGTCAACTAGGCTCTCGGCCTCAAAATAGTGATGCCCCACTTTCTAAGCATGCGGTTGAGGGCGATCATGCGGGGCGTCGGGGTGATAGTGGCAGGATGATTGGCCTGCAACGACTTAAGGCGACCGAACTAATAATAAGGCGACCGTGCTAATAAGGGGGCCGTGCTAAGGCCGTGTCTAGAGGCCCAGAGGGAGTTTGGCTTCAGTCTATCCGTGGAGCTCCAGGGACGCTTTTCATATATAAACCTCACCCTTCAGTCTCTCGTTCTCGTCGACATACAACGAAAACATAGCCAGCTACCACAACACCAGGAAATCCTACACTGGGGCACAGTTGAGTCCCCGCAGCCATGGATCCTCTGGCCCTGAAAGCGAGAGTGCACGCTTTGATTCAGGTCGCCCAGGCCGTCCTGCTGGCTTCCTATCGCATCGGCAGTCAGGTGAAGGATCCAGATGACGACATCGTTCGCATCATCACCGACATCGAGGGGCTGGAATCCACATTGCAACGTCTCCATGGGATCCTCCCTCTGGAAGATGGCCAAGATTTGGATTTCCGGCCCTTGGTTGATGGCGGCCACAGAGTACCGGCATCAGCAACCTGCTTGACCGCTGTGAAGGCGTGCGAAGTACCACTCAACGAGGCATATCAGATGCTACAGGCTCTTACCAAGCCAGACCGGTCGCCGTGGGTCAATTGGCCCTTCCAATCCTCTCTCATTCAGCAAGAAGTGAAGGTGATCAACAAGCTGAAGGGGACGCTCCAACTCGCCTTGTTCGCTCACCAGACTCGTGTTGTTACCCGACTCTGCCAGAAGTTCGAAGATCTGCAGGGAACGTCCAGTCGGGCGGACATTCTCTCGTGGCTCAAGACCAGCGATCCCGAGCAGAACCACAAGGTGGCTCGAGCCAAACACGAGCCGTATACGTCCACGTGGCTCTTTCGGGCTGAGGAGTTCACGAGCTGGGCCGACAGGCCTGGCGAGTCTCTCTGGCTGCACGGGATTCCCGGCGCCGGCAAGACGGTTCTCTGCTCTGCCATCATCGAACACGTTCGTCTGGAGTGGGACCACGAACCGGCCGTCAAGGTCGCCTACTTCTACTTCGATTTCTCGGATCTGAAGAAACAGAGCGTGGCGGCATTCCTCAGATCTGTCGTCCACCAGCTCACCTCCTCCGACCCGACCGTCTCCGACTATGTCGCTGCGCTGTACGAAAGGTACAACGGGTTCTCGGAGCCTGACCTCGATGCACTGCTCGCTGTGGTCATGGCCGAGATCTCCAGTTCAAAGAGGACATTCATCTTGATTGATGCTCTTGACGAATGTCCCAAGGACGAGCGGGCCGTCTTTTTCGACACTCTGTTCAACCCCAAGCGTCCGCTTCCCAGCAACCTGAGCCTCCTGGTTACAAGCAGAAGAGAGCCTGACATCGAGGCTGAGTTGCTGCCGTCCATGTCTCACACGGTCGGGATCCATACCTCGGCAGTCGACGCAGACGTGAGAGTCTACGTCATCAATTCCATTTCTCGGGACTCTCAGCTCTCTAGATGGAAGCCGGCTGTTCAAGACAAGGTGTTGGATGCTATTGAAAAAGGTTCCAATGGCATGTAAGTCGTTACCGTCCACGCTCCCCCTGCCATTACCCGAGCCTGCAAGGCCATGTCCTCGCCAGTCAAGACCTAAAAGACAACACTACAGGTTCCGATGGGCCGTGTGCCAGCTCGACGCGATGAGAAAGTGTCTGACACCCGCGATGGTCCACGCTGAGCTGAGCCGTATGCCCGAGACGCTCGATCAGACCTACGATCGGATACTCCAACAAGTCCCAAAACATCACCAGCCTTTCGTCCAGTCGGCCCTGCACTGGCTGGCCTTTTCCGCCCGGCCGCTCCAAATCCAGGAGCTTGCAGAGGCTGCGGTACTTCAGCCAGACGGCGATGGTTTCGACGTGGAACACGCTCGGTTCTTTGATCACAACATGATCGTCGAGCTCTGCGGCTCTCTTGTCACCACTTCCACCATTGATCACCGTCACGGCGTCAAGAACTGGCTCGCGGATAAGATAGACACCGAGATGGGACATTCTTCCACGTCTTTGCCTAAAGGTACTAGCCGCACCTTCACCGTCGTCTCCCTCAGTCACTCCTCCGTCAAGGAGTACCTGGTCTCTCCGAGGCTGGGAACGGGGGCGCTGGCCAACTACCAAACCTCTGAAGGGCTAGCAAACGCCGCTCTGGCTAGGTCGTGCCTGTTCTACTTGCTCCAGTATAATTCGGGGGAGATGGCCCAGGAACCCGAGTTCGACGAGTGGCCCCTGCTGGAGTACGCGGCTCGCAACTGGATGTCCCACTGGCACCTCGCAGGCGCCGAGAACCAACAGTCGGCTGGGCTGCGATATGTTGATGACGCTGCTAGACGCCGGCGCCAACATCAACGAGCTGCAGGACTCGGACGGGACGGCGCTGTACGCTGCCTCGTTCAGGGGCTCGGTGCCCTTGGTGGAGCTGCTCCTCCGCAAGGGCGCTGATGTGAACAAGGGCGGCCGCGGTGAGTTCGGCTACCCCATCAGCGTCGCGGCTAGAGCGGGCCATGTCCAGGTGGTGCGCGTCTTGACGAAGGCCGGGGCCGAAGTCAACGTCTCGGGCGGCGACGAAGGGATCACGGCGCTGGAGGCCGCCGTCGAGAGCAGGGATATGGCGACGTTCCGTGCGGTCCTGGAAGCTGGAGCGGACCCGAACAGACAAGGTAAGGCTCAGTCGAACGCTGTTGCTTCGACCATATATGGAGGCTATGACTATTGTCTTCGACTGGAACATTGGCCCGCTTGACTGCAATGCTGACGCTGAACAGGTTCCATGTATAAGAATTGCTTCCACGCCGCCATGTGGATCGGCGACATTGAAATGGTCAAGATCTTACTCGACCGCAATGCAGAGTTCGAAGATGCTGCGTTCCTGATCGCCGTGGAGCGTTACAATGGTCACCCGTACTTTCTGGAGCGAATGCTTCAAAGGAACGGCAACGTGGACGCGTGGGAGAAACGCGATGGCTCAGCGTTGCACAAGGCCATCAAGGAGAAGTCTGAGAGAGCTTTGCCGCTGCTGCTGAATAGCGGCGCCTACATCGACGCCATGGCCGAGGACGGGTCTGTCCTGTTCTACGCCATCAAGGAACAGATGTTTGAATTCGCCAAAGACCTCTTGCACAGCGGCGCCGACCCAAACCGCTACACCAAGACCGAGACGCCGTTTACGTGGGCCATCTACCACGCCTGCACAGACAGAAAGGTTCTGCGCTTGGCAGACCTCTTGCTGGAGAAGGGCGCAGACGTCAACGGCGGCAACGGGATAGCGTATGTTCAGTCCACCCCGGCCCTCCAGATCTTGCTCGATCATGGGGCTGATATAAGCGCCTGCTGCCCTGCGCAAGCGATAGGCCGCCGGAGAAGGGACAAGGAGACATATCAGCTGTTGATAGAGCGGGGAGCCCTATCGAAAAGCAGCGGCGCAATTGCCCTGATCGAATTGATCGAGGCTGGCGCTATTGAGGATGCCAAGGAGATGTTGTTCGATGGGATGAACCCGAACTGCCACACATCACTCCAAACCCCGATCCTGGTATGTCCCCCCTCCTGAATAACGCTCAAGATTGAGCTGTGGTCTCGTCCAAGAGAATTGGAACTAACGTTATGGCCCCCTGAGTAGGAAGCCGCTTCGAGAGGCAAGAAAGATTTTGTGGACCTGCTCGTCCATTTCAACGCAGACATAAACTACGCCCCTGACAAAATTTGCAATGCGCTTACAGACGCATGTCTGAAGAGTGACATGGACATGGTCAAGTTTCTTCTCGAGAAAGAAGCAGACCCGGACGCGCTGTGCCAAGAGCGCGTCAGCCCTCTCAGCGCCGCGGCGAGCACAAAGGGAAATGTCGAGCTGGTCGAGCTGCTACTGAAGCACGGCGCGGACCTTCACACTGCGGGCGAATACACGTTCCACGAGGCCGTCTCGGGAGGCCAGGATATGCTCATCTGCCTCTTTGCCCAGCCCATGACGGCAACCCAGCGCGAGCGGTACCTGAACGCCGCGCTTCAAAAGGCGCTTCACGGGGCCGTCCTGGACCTTGTCGTCTGGCTGCTGGACCAAGGCGCGGATCCCAGCTACCGCGGCGGTGACTATGGATGCCCGTTGACGGCGGCAGTCAGCAACATGCACGTCTGCGAGGCAACGGACATGAACAAACGACACCTGATCCTCGACCTCCTCCTCCAGCGCGGCGCCGACCCCAGCCCGCAGCCGCTGCGCAACGCCGCACCCAACCTCAACGTCAACCTCAAGGCGGCCTTCCATCCGCCGCCGCTCACAGCCGCGCTCACCGAGGGCGCAGTCTCGGCGGCCAAAACCCTCCTCGCGGCCGGCGCAGACCCCAACCTCGACGGCGGCGAGCTGCCCTCGGCGCTGCAGGCTGCCGCGCGCTTCTGTCCCGCCATGGTGCAGCCGCTGCTCGACGCCGGCGCCGACGCTCGCGCTGTCTCGGCCGAGGGGCCCTTCGGCACGGCGCTCCACGTGGCCGCGTACGAGCACCACGACGAGGCCATCGCGGCGCTGCTGGCCGCGGGGGCCGACGTGAGCGATGGCGGCGGCTCCAAGTACGGCTCGCCGCTGCACGTGTCGGCCCAGCTGGAGATGGCGGCCAGCGAGTGGTCGGCCGGCCGCGAGAGCCTGCGCTGCCTGAAGATGCTGGTCGCGGCCACGGGGCTCGATGTCCGTGCCGCTGTGACCGCCCAGGGGGGCAAGTACGGAACCATAGCGCAGATGGCGGCCAAGAGCGGCAACATCGAGGTCCTCAAGTGGCTCGTCGAGGACGTCGGGCTCACCAAGAAGGACATCGTTGGCGTCAAGGGCGGGCGGTTCGGCAGCGTGCGGGCAGCGGCAGTGAAGAAGGGGCAGTGGGGCGTGGTGGCATATCTCGAGAAGAAGTTTGGACGGTTCGCTTGGGAGGGGAAATATTAGTCGGGGACTCGCTGGAAGGAGTTTGTGGTTGTGGAAGAGGAGGAGGAGGAGGAGAATGGGTGGCCAGAGAGTGGGTGATCCACTTCGTGGAGATGCATAATCAGGACAGCTAAATTGCCATAATCAATTGATTCCACATATACCAGATCTGGGAGAAGCCTCGCTCGGCCAAATGCTCTTTTCGGGGATTGATCAATGCGAATTCAGAGGACTTGGCGAGATGGGGTTTTGTTAAGGCTTGCCCTTCTTAAGGCATAGTCCAATACGACAGCCTTTTCGGCTCCAGGCACATGTTCCATTAGGAGCCGTTGAGCTTCCGGAAGAAACTTTCCAACACTGTCCGATTCGCTGTTGAAGTTGATTGGCTGTGCCGGGTCTTCTTTGTAAATCCCTGGAAGGACGCGGAACGAGTGGACGACAAGAGAGAAACGGTTTTCAGCCCTTCGAATGTCTCGAATGATGGTTGGAATCTTCAGGTAGGGGTGGTTTCTTTACCCAGAGTTTCGTTTGTTTCAGCAACACACTTCGGACTTTCCCCCGTTTGGTGGCTCATTAAAGTAGCAAAGAGTTCGCCGGAGGGTTGGCTGTGTCTCCAAGCATTGTATAGTGGGGTAGATATGACGGATGATTTTGGTTGATGAGTGCGGCCGGGCATTGAGATTTTGATAGGAAGGCTATTTCGTAGATAAATTTTGATACTTCTGTTTTCAACTACTGATCTGGCATCGTTATTATTTCACTGTGTTTTGCATGATAACCGAATTTTACTATGACCTCGTCACACTATCTGTGAAGTATTGCCATTCCTCATTTGAAAACAAATTCCCCCGCCCTTCATTTTGCCGATGGGAATGCATTGGCTGGCTCGCCACAGCAGAAGTATCACCAGGGGATATGTTTGTTCTGGGATGGTAGATTTCTCGCATTCTTTGGGGCAAATGGAGAAGAGAATAAAACCTAACTTCAATAAGCTCCATTGTCACGGCTGCATATGCGGCTAGACCTTGGATAATTACTCCAATAAGCTCCATTTCGGCATTTCACCGCAACTGAAGTTACCCTGATAGGCTCTCATCCAGTGTAAAGTCATTTAAAAGGTGTTGGCCTCCCTTGCTACAAAAAGTTTTCTCTCAGGTTCTCTGCGGACAAGATCGGTCACACCCTCTACACCTCGCCCACCATCTTGATCCACAACCATGACCTCAAAGTCTTCACTCACTTACTCCACTCGGGCAGTGTTTCATTCCCATCCCGTTGCCAGGAAACTCTTCATGATTGCCGAAGCGAAAAAGTCTAACCTCATCATTTCGGCCGACTTCAACAACACGAACGACCTACTGGAATGTGCCGATTGTAAGCCCTTACCTGCCCTGGACACATACAAGGTGATTGACCAAAATTTCTCAAGTATTGGGCCCTTATATCGCCGTGTTCAAAACACACGTCGACATCGTTAGTGACTTTAGCGACGCAACGGTTACCGGCCTAAAGTCTCTCGCCGCCAAGCACAACTTTCTCATTTTTGAGGATCGCAAATTTGTCGACATCGGGAACACAGCGCAAAAGCAATACCATGGAGGGGCTCTGAGGATCTCTGAGTGGGCTGACATTGTCAATCTGAGCATTCTGGGTGGCGAAGGTGTCGTCCAGGCACTGGCACAAACTATCTCAAGCGACTCCTTCCCATACCCCCATCAGAGGGCACTACTTGTCCTTGCTGAGATGACAACCTCCGGCAGCCTTGCCACCGGTCGCTACACTGAGCTATGTGTCGAAGCCGCTCGTAAGAACAGCGGGGCTGTAATGGGATTTGTGGCAACTCGGTCTCTGGGAGCAGAAGGTCGGGAACAGGGATGTAAGACCAATGAAGATTTCGTTGTCTTCACTACAGGAGTCAACAGGAACCAAAAGGGGGACAATCTCGGGCAGCGGTACCAAAGCCCCGCGGCCGCTATCAAAGGTGGCTCTGACTTCATCATCGCGGGACGAGGCATCTACGCCTCTGATGACCCGGTTGCTACGGCCAAGCTATACCAGCAGGAAGGCTGGGAGGCGTATCAAGAGCGGGTTGGAAGAGGGAGCCACTATACAGTTTAGGAGGTTGAAGTGACGAAAGAATCTTCATTGGAGGTTGCAACCTGGCGCTGAAGTTCCTGGATTAAAGCGTCAGGGTAAAAATAGCAACTGCTCAGCCTGAGGCCTGGACGCCTCATCGCTTGGCAGCTCCATTTTGATTCGAAGCTCCATGACCGATTCAATGATGTCAGGCTCCGGAGGAGAATCTGGTCTGAAGGGTGTTTTCTTGGATGTCATAGACACGGGTCCGCCACAAAATAGGTTGAGCCTCAACTCTGAGCTATTTAGTATCAATAAAGTTCTAATGAGTTGCAGGATGTAGAGAAAACTCCACTACCAGTCCAGGAAGACAATTCCAGCCATCGCTGCAAGCTCGCGCAATGTCAAGACCAGACGAGCCAGCAAGCAAGCCACATCACATTACAGCGCATCCCCGGCCAATAATTGCCACCGGTTGGCCTGGCTGCATCGCATTTCGAGCAGCGTCTCAACACATTCAGAAGGGTCAATTGGATAGCCTACTACCCGTCGCTACGCCAAGTGTGTCCCAAGGATCATGGCAACCTCGTGGCCCCAGGAGTCTAGGACCAGACCTAGCCCACAGAATACGGAGAGCATACCGCCAAACTGAGCAGATATCTTCAAACAACACTGCTTCTCTCTACAATTCTAATGGACGACGTATCGATCCGCAAGGCGTGAAACAACCAGGACCGGACGGCCAATACTGGAGCCAGGCCAACCTCAGGTATCTCGAAATCGGGTATCTTTGCTCAAAGTGCCATTGATCTTGCCAGCCATCTTCTGAAGCCACTAGTTTGCCCTACCTCACGACTCCATTCTCAAGCAATCAGGACGGTGATTCTCAGACCGTCGTCGACCATGAGATTCTTGGGCCTGATCGCCCTGGACCAGAAGGAATGGTCCCTGGTCGAGGGTTAGATTCGTTCAAAACTGTTGTGGTACTGTAGGGCAGTGTTGCTCAATGTGAAGCTTTCCTCAGAGGAGTGGTTAATGCCGCAACCGGTAAGATTTCTACCCTTCTCTCGGTACTGCAGCGGCCTTGATGCTGACGAGTTGGCATCTACAGGGAATGCGTCGGACGCAGTCTGCGATCAGATGATGCGTTACACCCGAAGTGGACATGTTCAATACCGCATACGTCAATGAGAAGGTCTAATTCGACCTCCAAATATCTTCCTAGACGAGCCGACTAAGGACGGCCTTATTAGATATAGTTGTTGAGCCACTATTTTGACCCTCTGAACAAGGAAACAGTTCCTCCAACTACCCAGGCCACAAACCCGATGTAAACACTCCAAATTCTTTTTGCTACCTCTCTGCCCTTGCGTCCCCGAGGTCCTGCTCGGGTGGCTTCAGGTCATCCCCTCTTAAACCCGCCACGAGCAGCAAAGCCCCTGAGACTGATATAAGTGCACACATAGCCAGTCACGCAAAGACTCTTGCGAATGACACATCAGCCAGCTGCCTGGACACACTGGGGATCGCTGAGTACACGTCACCCTTGTGGTCCTCGTCAAAGGATTCGTGGTACATGTCCCAGGCGGCCAGGTACGCTTGACGCATCAACAACTCGACCTAGCCATCAATGTTGTCGAACGTGAGCAGGAGCGTCGAGTTCATGACGGAAATCATGGTTATGAGGTCTGGCAGCAACCAGGCGGCTTCCTGGACCCACGGGTTCTCTGCAAACACGATCTCGTCCAGCGGTGTCTGGGCCTCGACGAGACTCAAGCTGCTCGAGTCGGCGACGTAGACCCACTCTGTACGCCCAACGTCGTCGTCGGCCTTATACCAGTCGATGCTGTGAATCTGGATACAGGGCACCAACCGCCTTCAGGGGCGTTGTATTTTGACCCAGAGCATCGTTACCCGGGACGGCACCCGTTGCCTGTCAGCGAGGGAGGTTCCGTTGGGAAAAACATTGCTCGGATTGCTCCAAACCATGCTCACATAACCGGCTGCGGTGCCATGTTGAACTCAGGTGCTGAGAGTAGTTACACTCGTTCCGTTCCCTGTCTGATTGGAAGACACATATCGGAGTCCACATCGTATTGGACGTTTATGGTCATTAGGGCGGACGGACACGGCCAGTACCGCCAATGGATTGGGACTTCGGTTGTGACCGCTAGATAAAGGGACACTAGGGACGATGAATGAACCACCCAAGCAGATCACCTCGTCAAGACACCCTCCTGGCTGTAATAAAGGCTCGACGGGAAGGTCCTGACCGGCGTGATGTCTTCAGTAATGCCTTTCTCTTATCATTCGGTGTGTTCAATGATGGCGTCAGTTTCATCGTGGGCGACAACGGTGGAAGACTTCATATCAGTCGACGAATACCCACTCAGAATGTAGTTCTGGAACCATGGTAGGTACTCGTCTCTTGCCCACGCAGCGAGCTCCCTTACCCCAGCAACGATCTGGTAGTTGTCGATAAGGTATTGGGTACTACCAAATTAGATTTCCGGCCAGAGTATCGTCTTGGCGCCCTCGCGTGTTGAGAAGAGAAATAACCATCGATGGCCCATGAAGATGCCGTCAGGTAAGAAAGCGAGACAACGCAGTGTCTGCCTGCTCAGCCTGCTGCTCGGGAGATATCGCTTCGCTCAACTGCCTTGACTGCAGCGACATGAGAACGGCAGAGTGCAGGAAAGACCATTGAGCAGCATGCCAGACGCTCATCTGCAATTGGGCTGCGTCCAGCTCGCTTCCCGGTCTCTTAGTCTCGATGCTTAAAACAATTGGACGAAGTTGCGATGGCCTGGATTCGGTATGGTTGGCGGAGAGGGTTGGCATCTTCTGGCAAAAAGCCGACAAGGTCTGTGTAGTGGAGGCATCCTGGCTAATAAGGTCGGCATAGATGCAGTAGTCGACCAACTTAGCCCTTGTAGATTGCGGAAGCCATATTGCGTGCGGCCGAGTAGTGGTACTGTGGAGGTAATACGATTAATATTAGGTAGCAATCTATGTTTTACGCGAGTAAGACTCCCCATGTTGTGAAGTTCAACAGTCCTCCCTTTGCGGTGCCAGGTTCGCGAAGGATGAGGCTCAATAGGTAATTGTAGACTTCTACGTTCCAGCTTGCCTCATCGTGGCCAGGATCATGGCATTCGCTAGCTCGTTGAAGCAACTGGGACATCTCGTCAGGCGACGGAATGCGACCAGGCAAACTGTCCGAACTCCCGGGGGATTTGAACGAGTGCCTCCATTGGCGGATGTTGGGGCGTACGCTATTGAGAATGGAATCACGCTGGCTCTCCGAGAGGATGTCGTTGGCTTTCCCAATATCGCCGAGGATGTCGAGTAGAGAAGCAGCTCGCGGGTTGGGCGCAGCATCAACGCGTAGCTGGCGGACCTCGAGGCCTGCGTCGTTGAGTCGCAGTCCCATTATTTGTCTCTTAAACAGCGATGATGAGCGCGAGTGGATGGAAGAAGAGGTGGAGACAGATGAGACAGGCGAACTGACTCTGCTGCCATGATGAGGACGAGGAATGACGTCGGCATCGGTCGCGTTGCGTTTTTGACGGTTTGGCGTTGCTACATCGAATGGCGACTCTGGGGGGCTCAACTCCTGCTGGACCATGTGCTTCTGGCTTGGTGGTTGTGGATAGTCGGGCGACAAGTTTGCCACGGCTTTGGTTCATCTCACGCAATCGGGAAGAAGCTATCAACTAGCCGTGGAACCGAGGGATGAATTGATGAGGAGATCAAGAATTATACTACCTCTGAGAAGCGGGAGGAATAACCGCATAAATATCAGGCTTAGAAGAGATTCGCTCTACAATAAGGCCCATTCCCAAGACGTGGCAAGTATGTATCAGAACTTTCAGAAGGTTCAAATGGGGTTTGTACATGAAAGATCCCAGCGGGTTCATTGCCGCGGTACGATGAAGCGAGCTTCAGAATGTCGTTCTGGTTGATTGACTCGGTGAAGCGACTCCGAGCTTCATGAGCCTGGGCCTCGACGATCATGTCCCTCATCTTGGGGCTCCGTGTGCATGACGGACGAGTGGAGGCGAAATGTAGGGCGACGTTGAAGTGGTTGCGACCGGGAGCAAGATTTTCCGAAGGTACTGCGTGCCATAAATATTAGTAATTCTTTTATTGGGTTCTCTCCCCATCTCCTCAGTGCTCAAGCACCTCCAAGCCGTTCCCCGCCCCAGTGTTGCGTTTCTAACCGTCAACGCCTATCCTGGGGATCTCTGGGAGCGCGGCTGATAGGGGCTTATGACGAGTCTAGAGTCAACCTACTTCTTGAGCGTTAAATTGTCGATGATAAGAGCTCCAATTGGTTAAGTTCCCTTGCTGTGACTCCCTTTGGAGGCTCATTGCTTAAAACGATGGCACCTGGATTCAGGTATATTCGCATGGACATGGATGAGCTTGCTTACAAGCACTCCGACAACCAGTCCGATGAGTGGGAGAAATCGCTTCACAAGGCTGCTATTTACCGTGAAGTCGCCAGCTTCATTGGCAAGCACCGACTTGGAAAGCCTGTCGAGCTTCATAAGCTGATTAGAGGCGGCTATAATATCTTCTACCGCTTGGAGTACGAGGACGGAGCTTCCGCGGCTCTGAGAATTCCCTGTCCGGGTATGTGCGGTACTGAGTTGTTTACTTTCCTTAATTCCGGCCATTTCCAAGTAAGCTACTGACATAAACAAGGTGTCAAGTTCCCGGATAAGAAGGTTCGTTATGAGGTGGCGACTATGCGGTATGTTGCTGCTAACACTACGATTCCAGTTCCCGAAATATACTACTGGGGAACTGCAGAAGAAAACCCGTTGGGCTGGGGGCCATTAATCATCATGGAGTATGTTGAACACGAGCGAACTTTATCTCATGTGCTCAATGACCGACCCTTTGCTCGGTCCTACGGATTCTCACTCCCTAGACCCCAATATCAACGAGCAGAAGCTTCAGTTTCTCTACAGGCAGATGGCGAATATCCTTCTCCAGTTATCTACCCTCTCTTTTTCTCGCATCGGGTCCTCGGTCCAGAACAAGGAAGGCCAGTTTTCCGTTTCTGGGAGACGACTAATGCAAAACATGAATTCTCTTTTTGAACTCACGGATGCTCCTGCCAGCCTCCTCCCAACCCACGGGTTTGCAACGTCGAATGAGTGGTATAACGCAATGGCCGACATGCACCTCCTTCAGCTGACCTTTCAACATAACAACGCGGTTGACAACGAGGATGATGCATACGATAAGTATGTTGCTCGCCAACTGTTTCGGAAACTCGCATCTGATGGGCGGTTAGCCTCCGGATTCGACCCCCAGACACGAGAGAATCGTGAGCCCATATTCCGGCTCTTCTCTGAGGATTTGGGACCGTCTAATGTTTTGATCGATAAGGATCTTCGGGTGGTCGGCGTCATTGACTGGGAATTTGCCTATGCAGCTCCGGCCGAGTTCTCCTATGATCCTCCTTGGTGGCTCCTACTAAAATATCCTGAATACTGGCCAGGAGGGTATGAGGATTGGATGGGGGTTTATGAGCCTCACTTTAGGACTTTTATTTCCGTCTTGGAAGAGGAGGAGAACAAGCTACGGGTGGGGGATAAAATCAGGGATGATCCCCAAGGTCTCTCAGTCTCAGACAATGAGACCTGGTCTCTTTCACGACGGATGCAAAGGAACTGGGAAAGCAAGTCTTGGATGATTCGCTATGCAGCAAGGAACAGCTGGGCCCTCGACTTTCTGTTCTGGAGGTACCTGGACTCTCGGTACTTTGGCGAAAATCAGGATGCTGATCGCCACGCAAGGCTTCACCTGCTCAGCCAGCACAAGATTGATGCAATGGAGCCCTTTGTTAAGTTAAAGATGGAGCAGGACAAGGAGAAAGTCCTCGTTCGGTGGAGTGATGAAGATGTCAAGGCGGAACTAAGCAAAGTTATGCTGTAGCAGGGACATGGCGATAAATAGCATAATTAGGTCAAGAGCAGAGCGTCAACCCGTAATACAGTAATGGCTTTTCATGTTTTTACGAGGCCAGTATGTTCGGCGCGCAGACCCTGTACACCTGAACAAATAGTTCCGCAAACTTCGCCGAGATCCCCATCGTCCTCTTCAAGTCGTAAGAAATATTGCGAGGTAATATAGCTTTCATCCTGGAAGGTTAGTTCACTGGATAAATTAAGAGAAGGAAAACACGGAGCGTAGAAAATGGAGTTGGCCTGAAGTTTATCTAGGAGACAGGTATTAAAATCTCTCTTCTGTCTTTATTCGGGCAGAATGCCGTCTATAAATTTCCGCAACTACTATAGATTCTCATTGATATTGTAATTGCTGTTCCTGTTAAGGTGGGTGGGTCTGTTGGAGGGGAGGATGTTGGGGGGTTTTTATCAGTCTCCTACTTTTGGGGGAAATCTGCGAGGGCAGAGGCAAAAGTACAAGGGAGGGCATAATCCATAGTTGTATCGTGTTAGCGAGGGGGGCCGCAGTTGTCTGCAGGCCAGAGGAAGACAAAAGCTCTCTAATAGCTTGCGGGCGAAGGTGTGTGGTATACATACATATCGCGGCCAGACCTGAACTCGAGTGCGGCGGAGTCGAAAGAGCGGCAGAAGGCGTGGACGACCTTGAGTTTCTCGGCAAGGATAGCTTTGAGATGACGTGGAGTTCGCGACCCGAGATTGAAAGGGTCAAGTGCCACTGGCACAGCGACCATTGAGAGTTTAGTGTTGATCGTGAATCTGTTAAGTGGTGTGGTGAGTGTCGTGTGGGGATTTTGGCTGCCGCCATCCAAGAGAGGATGTCTAGCTACAGTGCGGAATACAGTGCTATCAAAGAATATACACAGTGATTGTCAATCACCAATCAGTTCAAATTCTGTGAACTTTTTATGTGGGGCATATTGGCCCTGTCACTGTTGTCGAATCAGCATCAAGGGAACCAACCCATGTGGCTGCATTGGGCTGACTTGGCCCAAGAGCTGGACGCAGCTGGGGGGCCAGCTCTGTGGGCAGCCGCCAATAGCGGGCTGTTGTCCTCTCATTCAGCTCCTGGGGGGGCGAGCTGCCAGAGTGCTCTGGAACGCCCTGAATGCCGGCTTGCCCACAGGCACCTCCAGGGCTAAACGGGCCTTATTACACGAAACTCAAGAGACAAGCTTCACGGGCGGTTCGTCGGGACCGAGGAAATGGATGGTTATAGACTGAGCCACAAGCTAATTCGGAAAGGTGAGTAAGTGGCCAGTCTGCATCTCGGGCGTCAGGATGCTGGCCGTCTTCATGTGGTCAGCATGGCGGCGATGGAGGCCTCGAGGCCAGCAGAGCAGAGTCACCCCGACAAATGAAGGTGACCTTGATAAGACATGAGGGTAGCTCGTGGGCCATTTCGGCCCGACTAGGATAGAAGAAAATGACTGGACGACAACCTAGAATATGGATTGCAATGTTTTCATACGATAGGAGAGTGGAATGACTTATAATGAAGAGCGAGCGAATGGGCACAATGCTGGAGGCCCAGTAGCCTGTTAGTGGGTTACAGTGGGCTATCGCGACGATACCTACTGTAGCCTGCTATAAAATACAGGGCGATGACCACTGTAGGCTGCTATAGTTATAGTGGTGTACAGCGGCTATAGCCCTATAATCAATTTAGGCTTTTAATTTTGATTCCCTGTTTCTGCCCGCTCCTGTCTAATGTGCCACCGTATTAAGAGCCCTCTGCCACATCTGTCGGAGTATCTCTCACAGAGGCTTCGAGAACGCGGCGACCTAGATTCTATGCAACAGATGACGTGCTATCTTCAGGCCGCACAATTCTGTACGGACTCGACGCTGTACGAACATGCCGTCCCTCTGCTCGAGCACACCGAGACGCCCAGTCCGCCAAGCTGCCATCAGCTCAGCGCGTGAAACGGAAACAGACGTGGCGAGGCTCACAGCTATCAGGAAGCATCGGGACGAGAGCAGCATGCCCCGACGCGTCGCGATACAGCCACGACCAGACTCTACCATTCTCGCTTGCATCGTACCACACAGAGCCTCGCACCTTGGCCGCACAGTCGTTCATCCATGAGGATATGGGTGTTAGTGCTCCATGGCTACCTTAGCACAGCGTGGGGGCTGCGTTGCGTGGGCCGCCATTATCGGTTTACCCCGCCAAACACCAATATGATCCATCACCAAACATGAACCTCAACCGTCTCGCCCGTCACATAATTTTCCACCAAGAATGGCAGCGCAGAGCCTAGCCGACTGGCTGAGTTCAATACCTTACCATCAGCCGACACCCGAGACTCCTCCTCCTCCAGACGCCAACGTAAACGCCGTGCGATGGCGCAAACGTCGCCGACTCAATTCTCCCACGCCCAAACCATCCAACTACACCAACCATCGTCTCAGCGCCGCCCATCGCAGCAAAGATGCCTTGTTCTCGTATAGCCCCAATGCCAGCTTCCTCGAGTGTAGCGACCGAAGCGTACGTATCAATGAGCTCACCGCATTGCATGATCCGCCGCCGGCGCTTCGAGACTTGCTCGATACGATGGAGAAGATCATCTCCAGCGGAGGTGGGGTCGTTGCGACGTCAGTCTGAGGCGCGCTGCCTGCAGATGACAACTTCAGATGGCGCCGCTATACCTGGCATTTCTCTGACGAGCGGCATCTTGTTGGACCGACTCCGTTGCCCAAGGCTGTCCTCCGCATTCTCGCTGCAGCAGCTGAGTGCAGCACCAATGGTCACGCCGAGGCGGACCTGAATGCCTCGGTGCATCAGCGAGTTCTCGAGCTGGCGCTACAATCGCCAGACCAAGAAGAGTTCAAGCATCACATCAACTTCCTGATAAGGTGCATCCAACCACACATTCCCTGCTCAGGAATAAGCTAACTTGTCTTCCCCAGCTCCACGGCCAACATTCTCCCTGAATACGCCGCAACATCAACACTTCTGAGAATGATTGACTTTTGTATTTATATCGACCCTGCTTTCGATCAATCGAGCGCTGCCTCAAAACTACAATCCGCCATCACCAACCTCCGAAGACATCTGCCCGGCGCAGTCCTCAACCACACGGAATACCGACCTCTGCGTGAGCGACCCATTGCCCTGAGCATCAAGACTAAGAAGACCGGTGCGGGCTGGGACGGCGCGATGCTGCAACTGGTCGTCTGGCAAAGCGCACACTGGTCCTTTTTGCGTCAGCTAGTTGAGGGACAGAGGAGAGAGAAGATTGCTGAGGAGGGGGCAAGGACTGTGCAACAAGTTAGGCAGGGTACAGTTGAAGACTCATATGGCGACGCAGACTCGACGGAAACCAACTCACAAGGTCAAGCCGAGCCCCAAGAACCCGAGATCGCCGTCCAGCCGTACCCCCTCCCAGACTTCATCCCCGGAATCATCGTTCAGGGCCACGATTGGCACCTCGTCATCACAACGACCGACGGGCAGCAGACACAGCTCCGGCAGAAAGTCACGATCGGCACTACGAACACCTCCAAGGGCATCTACCAGATTGTCTATGCGCTGCAGATCCTCCGGCAGTGGGCGCAGGATGTTTACTGGCCGTGGCTGAGGGCGCCAATTGTTGCGTTTTGATGGATGAAGGTCGGCTTGAGATTGATGGATGTTCAGTGATGCCGTAGTAGTCAATGTAGAAGAAGAAGGTAGAGTTTGCGGTGCTCACTTGGAGATAATTTAAAAATGGACAGGCATTGTTTTGAAAGAGAGTAGAAGATATCATCGTTGGAGATGAGAGCCATAAGTACTATCAGAGCACAGGCTCCTTTAAGCGACTGTATTTTGTTGCCCCAACATCCCTGCCTGTAGTGACCAGATTGGAGGCTTACCGGACTCAAACGGATAAAGAACTCTCAACTTGTATCTCGTCCCAACTGAACATCACTCTTCTCCGCGTCCTTCGTCCGGGCTCGAGACTGCCTTGTTCCTGGAGGCGGTGAGGAGGTCATGGAGATGGTAAATCGAGTAGGCCCGAAAGAGTTTGTGTGGTTGGTCGATCCATTGGGAACAGACTCGGTAGATGTGCTCGAGCGTGAACCCGCTCGCCGGCAGTAGGTGATAGCCCAGCATGTATTCAAGGTTTGTGCCTCGCAGATACGAGTAAGCGGACGGCTCCACGTACAAGCTCTTGGAGAGCTTCGCGCCGGACCAGTCGAGAATCTGCGGGCTGTAAACAATGAGAGGGAGCTTTTCGAGTGGCATGTCCGCCGCCGCAAGTGGTTGCCAGAGGAGCTGCTCCTGGTAGAAGCCAGCGTAGTCGGCCCCGATGACCTGGATCCAGTGAGCGGCGGGATCGGTGCCAAAGAGTCGGTTGCGGAGCAAGTTCCGCATGGGCGTATTGAGCTCCAGTCTTGCCGCCTGCTGAGGATCGTGAAGGCTGATAGCAAAGTCGCCATGCGCCAGGCAATGGAATGAGATGCTGTCGTCTTCGAGGTAACGGTTGCGGACGCCGGCCTTATCGCTCAGCCCGCAGCCTTCGACCGGACATGCAGCGCGTATGCCGAGATGCCCAGTTTTGGGCGAAAGGACGGCCCCGAGCTGGGCGCGCTGTGAAACTATGTCGCGGAGGTGCTCGAGTGCCATGCTGCTGCCTAAGATCTGAGCTTGCTTCCTCATCGTGAAGGCAACTCCTGATATGCAGGAAAACTCTGCGAGGATCTCGCTGAACTGGCCGAGGAACGCCTCGTCGACTTGGCTCCAATGGAGGCTTCGTTGATAGATAATGCCGTCGATCCGAAGGTTGCCATCCCGTCCCGGGGTTGGGGCGGTGTCGACTGCGTCGAAACACACACAAACCGCCTTGCCCGCTGCTTGTAGCTGCTGGCTCAGTGCGAAGGCCGTTGCAATGTTGCATATGCTGCCCATATGAGGGGACGAGTTCGGCTGAGCTCCAATAAAGATGCTGATCTGCGTCTCCGGCACGCGGTTGCAGAGCCAGGTCACGAGATCATCTCTGAAGTAGTTTGAGGCGGCCCCAGTGAAGTGATTCATGGTTAAAAGCGAACCTTGCGAGCCGCACCGAGTGCTGCCGACATATTAAGTAGCCGATGTTTGGCCACGGCGTCATTTTGCCGATCCGCTTGTGATGTATTTCCTTTCTCTGACATCTTTCACCGCGACGCATTCCTCCATCACCTTCTTGGCTCCATCCTTGCCAAACCACAACAACCATGGCGCACCAAGTTTGCAAAAGCGATATTCTCATCTCCATCCATCCCCAGCACGTTGCCAACATTGTGAGCCGCGTCAAGAACCACGAATTTCGGAACTACCTTCTCCCAGCCGAAGTGAGGCGGCTCTGGATCTACGAGACAAGCCCTGCGTCGTCCGTCAAGTACGTCGCCACCATCAGCGCTGGCAAGCGACCGGGCGAGATCCAGGACCCCACCGGCCTTCGAAACGATGAGTTTGATGAGGGCCGACGGGAACACCTTGTCAAGTACGCCTACGAGATTCACAGGCTAGAAGCCCTCGCAACTCCGATTTCCTTGCGCGACCTAAAGCGGAACGGCTGGCTGAAAGGACCACCGCAGAAGTACTGCTACGTTAAGCAGTCCATGCGCCATGCATTGAGTGTCACACCCCTAACCCTGGTATTCGACTCTACCGTAATGGTGTCGGCATCGGCATCGGCCTCGTCAGATGGTGCGGCAAGTTCGGACGCGAAACCCGACGCAAGGTCGCTTGTGACTCCAGACGCCGGGCCACTACAGCCCCTAGAAGGCTGTGACAGGCGGTCAGGGACTTTTAGGCTAGCTAGTCGCTAGCAGGGACGTCTCGGGGGTTGGGGGGTCGGAGCAGACAGAGGGGAGGATCATCGCATTTTAATAAAATAAAATCTTATTTTATTTCTTAGCCTTAAAAAGTCCTAATTAATTATAAATAAAATACCAGAAATAAAATTTTATTTTATTTTATTATAGTTTTTATTAAGTCCTATTTATATATCTTTTTATATAAATTTCTATCTGTTATTAGTGCTATTATAGCTTGCTAAAAATAGCCGTTTAAAGTATTTCCTATGATCCACCCGATATTCTATCTCACGAGATGCTTCCCTACTACACGACATATGCCTCAGATTCATCCGACCTCCTTCCAGTCTTGACGTCCACCGCCAAAACGCGTAGCAAGTGCCCGTACTGGATTGTGTTGTGAGGTCAGTGATGTGTATTGATGCGGGCATTTTAGCAGCCGAAAGGGACAGAAACCAATACCCAGCTCATTGACTTATCCTAAGGGAGATGCACATAAAATCATCGCACAGGCGTCTTGGATGGTCAGCCCGAAGCAGCACCAGACTACACGTATGAGCAAAAACGAGGATCACACCAGCACGACTTAGGGTCGTGCGACATGCACAAATGCAATTTAATGGGGGAGGAATGCCTTTATTCAATCACTAGAACTAAAACTAGCGAAGTCAATTAGAATCCAGACTTGATATGTCTTTCCAGGCCCTCCCAAAAACAGGTGCATGAGCAGTCAGGACAGCTAGCAGGAGAGGACCGGGATCCTCAAGCTGAGCATGTCTTTGTTGCGTCTTCAAACTTTTGTGAAGATTGATGAATTAGTTGCATCTTCAAGCATTTCTGAAGATCAATGAATTTGTGCGTCTTCGAACCTTGTGAAGATCGATGGACTTGTTGCGTCTTCGAACCTTTGTGAAGATTGATGAAGTGGCATGCAGTGAAACTGAAAACTGCGTCGCATGCATTGAAACCGAAAATTGTGTACCGTACAGAGAAACAGAAATTGCGTGGCGACGCAGGCAGAGCCCTTGGGCTTGGTGAGTTTGATTCAATGGTTTGGTCAGTTGGCTTCCTTGGCGACGGTAGCCGCCTGCTGCTGAGTGCCGCTCTGGCCTTGACCCTGGATCTGCCCAGGCATTGGCCCGGCAGTTGGTGTCTCAAGTGGAATGCTTGGGACGGTCGAGTGGTGCATCTGCCCCCCGAGGGCGTTGTGGGTGAAGCCCTGGTGAGGAGTCTGATACTGGATCGACTGGGGATAAGGAGGCAGCTGGTGATGAGCCGACTGCAAAGGCGCGTGCTGCTGGAATTGGTTCTGGGGATACCCGAAAGACATGTTTGGTGCCATACCCTGTGCCATGGCATTGGGCATCTGCATACCCTGGGGTGGGTATTGCTGGACCGGATAAGGGTTCGCCTGTTGATGCATAGGTGGCATCGCATTGGTCATACCCTGTGGCGGAAAGAAGGTGTTTGGCTGTGTGTGCATCTGCTGCGGCATAGCATTAAGCATTTGTCCTTGAGCATTGTACATGGGAGCCTGGGCGTTGTGCATGTTTGCCATGGCATTGTACATGTGTGCCTGAGTGTTGTTCATGGGTCCCTGAGTGTGGTTGATGTCTCCCTGGTTGTTGTTCATGTGTCCTTGAGTGAGGCTCATGTGTCCCTGGTTGTTGTTCATGTATCCCTGGTTGTTGTTCATGTGTCCCTGGACTCCCTGGTTGTTGTTCATGTGGGCCATACCATTCGGCATGTTCTGGTGCACCATGGGAGGCGGCATGTAGGATTGCATTTGCATATCAGCGTTGGTGTAGCCGGGGTTGACGAAGGGCTGGGATTGCTGCCCCATCTGCATGAACTGCTGGGGTGGGTGGGCGACAACCAGCGATGTGGGATCAAAGACGGGCTGCGAGCCGTTTTCAGTGACGATGGCTTCGCTGTTGACAGTCTTGGTACCCCGCTCGGTCACATTCCCGGAACTCTTGGCCTCATTCTCGAAGGTCTCGGCGGGCTTCTCAGGCGAGGTAGAATAGTCATCGGAAGACTCGTCACCGTTGCCAGGAGACAGCGAACCATCCTCCGATGCCTCTGGGTGGGTATCCAGGATGTTCAAAGAAGTCGCGCGACGGAGTTTCATGTTTTCGGCACGCTCAGCAGCTTGCTCGGCACGATCGGCAGCCAGTTCAGCGACGGAGGAGAATGATCGAGTAGCTGAAGGTTGAGGATACCCTCGGATAGCAGCGGGGCGAGACGCCTGTGAATCGGCTGGCTGAGTGTGGGCTTCAGGCACGACTGGCTCGGAGCGGGTCTGAGTAGCAACTCGCTCTCGCTCAGAGTGGGCTTGAGTATCAGCTGGCTGAGGGCAGGCTTGAGCAGCGACTTGCTCAGAACAGTCTTGAGTGACGGCCGGCTGGGGGTGAGCCTGAGGGCCATCGATCTGGGGCAAGGCCCGAGTGACAGGTTGCTCAACGTGAGTATGGCCACCCGCTAGAGGCTGAGAAGTGACTTGCGAGGGTGCATTCGTAAGATACCTGGTTCCCGCAGACGGGCCAGTCGGAGCTCGAAGAGTCATGGCTCTCGACGACGTCAACCAAGGATCGACAACCGATTGCTGGCGATGGTGGCGAGGGTGGCGAGGAAAGCTGGAGTTGGACGATGCACTGCGATGAAAAGATCTTCCGTGCTGATGCAAGGAGCTAGCGGGAGTCGTGGCTCCAGAGGGAGTTCGCTGAGGAGTGTTTGGGAGTTTGCGCTTTTTGTTCTGAACCCTGATTGGGTACCCTTCGACCACTCGGCCGTGCTAAAAATGTCAGTGACACTATCGAATGAGAAAAACAGTAAAAGGAGACGCTTACGCAATACTGCACAGCCATGTTGGGGGATTCAGTATTGTCGAACTCGACAAAAGCATGGCGGAAGACGGCCCCTGAAGGAAATGGTAAGCAAAGAGAAGATTGAACACCGGCACATAACTTACCGCTGGTGGAAGTAACCTGCTTCATCTGGATGCTCAACACTACGCCACAGGGGGTGGTGATGAGGCGAACAAGATCCTCGTTGGCGCAAGGAGGCAAGTTTCCAACGTAGATGGACCGAGAATCCTTGTAGTATTGCTCCAACTCTGCTTGATCTTCCATCTCCAATTTGTGTTGTTCTTTGCTAGGAGGGCGTGTCGAGAGCACAGTTGAAAGCAAATTCACCATAAACACAGGGTGGCCTTTCATGGACTACACAATGGTTAGAATTATCCGAATAAATTAAGCACAAAGGGTACCTAGGGCTAAGGTTTAGGACATGAGTACTTACTCCGAGAACATCCCGGCGAGCGTCGAACATCTCGTACTCGACAATCACCGAGAGCGGGAGAAAGTAGAGGTCTTGGACCTCCTTCTCCAGATTCTCCACCTTAGAAATCGCACCGTAGGGTTCCAGTAGAGAATTGGCTTCCTTCAGCAAGGTGCGCTCTCCGGAGCGCTTCCAGACGAGAAAGGTCACTGATCTAGATAAGCATGTAGGGTGGAGGAAACATGGGTAGACGACTCACGGTTTCCCCTGACCATCTCAACTCTACAACCGCGATCAATAATGATACGTCCGTGACCGTGTATATGAGCCATGTTTGCGTGGGCGATTTGCTACAAGATATCAGTCGAGGAGCACACGCTTGTTTAGTCTTACTCACTGTGAACTGGCAGAATGCGATAGGGGTGTTTTTGTGATCTCGCTTGATCTTGGTAAAGCATTCTCCATACTCGCTGAAGAGCTTGGTGACCTCGGCCTTCAAGGTCGCGTCGTCAACAAACTTGGACAAACTAGACGGGGTTCGCGTTAACTTCCTTAAAACTATAGCGAAAAACTTACTTGGCAATAAAAACGCAGGCTTTTGGAGAGTAGATGACTTGCGGGTCGACGTAAGGAGGATTTCGGACAACAAGACCGACCTCAGTCTCGGTTCGACGTTCATTACCATGGCCATGGGGCAGGAAGGACTCGTTGCTCGAGAAAACGTCGTCTTCGGAAACGCTCCCCTTAGTAAAAGACTGGCTAAAAAGAAGGTGTTAGAATGTGTCCCGGGACAGAAGCAATGGAAGTTTTAGTACCTTGTGCTAGAGTCTTTTCCAATGTCTGAGGCTGACTTTATGGCATCACTAGAGTGGTGTTAGGTAATAGCCAAGACAGGAGAACATCACAGGGGGTCTTACCGAGAACCAGGAGAGGAGCTCCGAGAACGAAGAGCTTGGTTTAGTTAGCTACCGCATAGATGGAGTGCCAAGGTGTCATCTTGAAAGAGAAACCAGGAACGCAAGTCCCACACATTATCTCCAAACAAGCGTAGAAAGGAGCTAGGGTGGACAACTTTGGTGCACAGAAGCCCAAGTTGCACACCCCTTTGCGACGGCACAAGGAAAGAGATGTGAAGTACGGACTCAATGATGAAGCAAGCAGTAGGAAGTAGGAAGCCAGCCCAGTGAATGAATGGCCAAAAAGCAAAGGGCAAGTAATGGGGTCATAAAAAAGGGAGAAATGAGACGCGACTTACCCGATGAAGATATACAGTCAGAGTGAGACGCGAAAGAGGCTTGGTCAAACGAAACAGACTTCCGCAGGCTTTCGGATCTGCGTCCTGCCTCTGGCAAGTCCTTGGTAGAGTACGGTGGCATCTTGGAAGTTGACAAGCACCTGCATTTCACGAAAATGTTAGCAGGTGTGACGCGAGAAGTTTAGGGAGGCAGGCAGGTATGCTACCCAGGCCAGTAACCTTGCGAAGGAATGTGTAGTACAAGGGGGAAGGTGATAGATGGCTGGTTTACCTTGGCAACAACCCTTAGAGAGGCAAGACGGTCGAGAGAGCGTGGTAACCACGATGGAAAGAGTAAACAAGAAGTTGAAACTAGTTGAAGCTGACGTGCGAGAAGTAGATAGAAGACCAAGATCAACTAGACGAAAGGAGTGCTGCAGCACAATGCTTAAGCCTCAAGAAAGGGGTGCGATGGGGAAGAAGCTCCCAAAACGAGGATACAAGACAACTCTGACGAGGAAACCAAGAGAAGCTCGACGTTGAGATGAATTTACAATCCCCCCAAGTCCAGTTGAGGACACAAGGAAGTTCCTTGGATCTCAGCTGAGGCTCGAAGAGAGAGTGTTGAGTAGAGAGTCTGGTGTTTGGGTGGGAAGGTAAAAAAGTGGGAAGTGGTGAAGAGGGAAGGAGAGGAGGAAAGGGGAGGAGGTGGAGGAGTAGAAGGAAACAGAAGAGGGAAGGTGCGCAGCTAGCAGCCAAAAACAACAAGGCAGGTGCAGCCCTAGGAGCTCCCACACGATGCGTCCCTCGGGGCCAACAGCTCTATAACACCGATTTTCAGGCGCCAAAACCACCAGCTCGACTAATCAGGACAATATAAACGGCCCGTGGAGGCTCCTCGAGGATTGCTATTGATCGAAATTCCGTTGCATGCCTGTAAAATCTTTTCAGCAAGGCTCGTCGACATCCCCCCCCCCCCAGGTCTGGCTGATGCAAAGATGCCACTAGCTCCGCTGCACGAGGCATTGGCAAGCTGCAGTGGTTGCAAACTATTCCATTGATGTTGGTGGTGTCTGCAGCTTGAGGTAGGCGATGATATCCCCACTGGCAGCTGGGAAAGCAACAAGACCAGGTCGACGTAGGACGCCCAGCTCCGTGTAAGTGGCATAATTCCATCTTCCGTAGTGAGACAGAGAGAAATGCCAAAATAATAGGGAGTAACCAAGCCCTTTGCTGGCTGTTATTTTGCCAGTGTGGTGATGCCGTGTCAGTTTCCCCTGGATCTCGTAGTGCAGTGCAGAGGGTGGTGGTGTTTTCCCCAGCGCCCCTGGATGCAAGCAGCCCCCCCACGACCCTCTCTCCATCCTCCCCCATGAACTCCAGCAGTATAATATTTTGTTGCACCATCTCCAAAGGCCTGATATCGTCCGAGTCCAATTTTCAGACACTCTACCTGAAGTTTGGACGCAGAGGATGGATGAGTAGACAGAGCCGCTGCGGGTGCTCTGCAGCATGGCCTCCGCGGTATCCACACCCTCTTTCGTGGGAGGTGACCTGACTCCAACACCATCAGCTAACTTCTGCCAATATTCAGTCACTCCATCACCAAGGATTCAACCGAGAATGCACTGAAATGTGCTCGAAGACATTCTCAAGGCGACTGTGTCACGCTCTGCCAACAACTTTGACGAGGCTGGTCACTCCAGACGCGTCAGGTACAATACCCTCGATACCAGAAAGATCGACGCCAAGACGACTGGCCATCCTCCAAGATCTCTGGGTCCAGCAAGACCTACAGCAGGTGGACTACGAGATCACGAAATGGCCAACGAAACCCTTGGTTGCGGCGCGCAGTCTTCCCGCAAGTGCACACTAGGGCCCAGGGCCGTCCTGTCGCGAGGATCAGGTCCCACGAGAGTCACGGAGTCCTCAACGATACTCTGTCGGGACACAGCACAAAAGTCTGGGGCTTGGATCAGAGTCGTCCTGATGGGGGAGAAGCGGACAGGTTACGTGGCATTTATTCAGGCCCTTGGCCGTTGACAAAGCCCATCCACCAGGCAGGATCCCAAAGGGCCGTGATTTCTTCTTGAGCAAACATCACTGATGCTACACACAGCCGGATGCAATCACTCGAGAGCAAAGGAAATCATCAGAGAAGCGACACGGTACCGATGTTTCAATCAACACCACCGGCCAGGTTGATCTGCTCAGCGAGAGACCTTGGCGAGAGACTTGGAAGGGCATCCTCAGAACCCCCTTTGAACCACAACGGAGCCGACATAACACTGGTAATGGTACGGGCAAGGTGCGAGCTGACGGCCTAAAGACAGGTCGACCGCAGACTCGGACGTACGACTTGCGACGAGACGAGGGAGATAAACACTGGCAAGCTCCCCCGCAGCAAGGAATCTGGGAGACAGAGCAGAAGGACAGCATCAAGGAGAGTTGTGACTGCTGAAGTCCCCATATGGTGTGTGTGGGAGGCACTCTGCACAAGCAGGCGCATGGGAACCCTCATCCAACGCCAGTCACTGGAAATGCGCTGACAGAAAACCCTTCCCAGATCCCCGTACCATCGAGAGACAAGCCACGAGATACATCGACCGATCTTCGACTCAACTTGCCGACCAGGCTGACGAAGAATACAAAGACCGAACTCCGACACGCCAGGCATTCTACTCCCAAAGGGAGCTCGTCGACAAACAGTCGCTTCATCATGGAGTCGACCATTACATCATCGAAGACAGCACGTATCGAATCGACCGTCGTACGGAAAGCCACAAGCGGGGGGGGGACACGCAAGAGACGAGTGACGGGCAGAGCCTGGTCGTGCAGACCGCTGTAGCCAGAGAAGGGGGGACCGCCGCACAGCAAAGGACCAAGACATACCCGAGACGACACCGAGTTGTGGTAGAGCGAAAGGTGGGCGAATACCAGTGGGACAGCTTCGGTAGCTGAAAGAGCGTGAGCCATCTTGTTGGCTCGTAAGCTCCAGAGGTTCTACAGTCTTCGTACAAGTTGGAAGGACGCTTTGGACTTCCTGGAGCCGCCCGCCTGACCATGCTTGGCGTCGGTCTTCCGACGTAGCGAGCAGTGTAAGAGGCCATCGGTCCAGCACAGTGATGGAGGGACAAGATATGCGGGAGCGTTCAGTTCGGCACTGTGGGGGAGAAACGGGAAGTGCGAAAGAGATGCCACACTCTCATCATCGTTGCTTCATTGGCCGGCATGGGATGCACGACAGATCTAATTCTTCCTTAGAGATGCCGCCATTCCGCTCCATGCAGTCAGCGTTGAGAGGGAGCGAGGGCTGCTCCGCATGTAGTACAGATGCTGTCACGGGGATGACGACTGCAAGCCCCCTCAATCTCACTGTCGTGGAGGCGAGATAAGGCACCCTGTGCCTTGAGATTCCATGGCTGTTGTATTCACCCTGGCGCGTCTAGATCCCGATCCGGCTGGGCGGTGGTTCAGCATGCCGATCTTACTGCAAGCCTGATTGCAAGACGAGGGCTTGTGCGATGTTGCCAGCGAGGTGCCCGACGAGGCAACCAAGACAAGCCCGGGCGCGTGCCTCCGCAGCTGACCACGGACACAGTCCTCTAAGTTCATGTTTGGTACTTCTGTCGTTGCCGTTATCTCTCCTCTCCAGGAAAAGCAACCAGGTTGGCGGGCAGTGTGGTGGCACACGCCATTGAGGCTTGGGCCTGGACACGGCAACTCCACCAAAGCTGTCGCTGTTGCAAGCCAACTGGCTGGGTCGGAGCAACGTTGTCTGGAGCTTAAGCCCCAGTGTTACACACTATTGAAGTTTCCTTGTGCAAGCGCCGCGTTGGCCCGTTGCCCGTTGACCTGTTGACTTGGTTGGACTCGCTGGGCAGGGTTTCAGGTTGGTATTTGGATGTCGTATAGACGGCAGACGACAGACAATAGGCAGCAGACGGAAGACGGCAGAGAATTATCGCGCCATAATATCGGAATTGCAGTTGCCTCTTTTCTGAGACCACTCGTCGTGCGACCTCGTGAAACGGGAGAAGCCGTTGTAAAGACCTCCGTAGGCGCCCATGTACTGACAGCTTGGGCAGGCTGTGTCTCACAACACCATGCTTTGGGTATCTCGCCATGGCACTAACGGCCTGTGTCACTAGGCCTCAGTTCACACATTTAGAAACTTGCGAGCCGGCGGGTCTCCTTCAGGCTGCCCTTCGTGTTCCCTCGGGCATTAATGAGCGGGCGCACAAGTGTTTTCGCAATCGTACTGATGTGAGTCTTGCAAGCATGCTGCATCCCGAACCATTGCCACCTCCTCCCCGACATTGTGCGAGCCGCAGGGCGTGGCTGACTCCGCCTCCACAAACGAAACGGAACTAGGATCGGACAGATGCTGGCAAAGCTTAATCGAAGCAATGAGAGGCGAGAGAGTGCATGCATCTGGACTTTCTTCTTCTCAACAACAATGTCGTACATGGTTGGTTGCTTGTTCGCTTGTCGGCGTGCTAAGTCGGCGTGCGATCAACGAGCAGCATGGGAGGCACCCGAATCGAAAGCCTCGTTTTCGCAAACAACCGTGTGGCGGCTACCAAGAATAGCTCCAGGGATCAGGCCATTGGCTGTCGGCATGAAGCTATTCGATTGAGTCGGGAGGGGGTCGGTGACAAGAAGCGAAACGCGGATTCATTCGCCCATGTGGCTTCCCGTTCAGCTGGGCTAGGTTGGCTCCCATGACCCAATTCGCTTGCAAGGATCAGCTGTGGTACAGAAGGCTCGCCAAGCGGTCAGGAGAATTGGAAGAGAATGGAATGACGAGTGATGGAGCACAAGGCGTGCGGGGTGGTTCACAATGTGGAAGGGCGATGCTGTGGAGGGAGATGGTGTGGAAGGCATCAGGCTATGTAGTCGGGGACGCAGAGGCTCACTCTACTTACACTAAATCCATCAAGGCATCACCCTAAAGTGAATGTCTGCTCTCTGCCTCAGCCCTAGGATGAATCGCTATCCATGTCGTAGATCAATCCAAGCATCAGGATCCTTACTCTGGTCGTTCGCCGGTGCCCTGGACAGCTCGTCACTCTACCGGGTTGAGTCCCCCTCCCTCAACACAGAACGTTTGAGACTAGATATGCGCCTCTCCTCCTGCGGCCTCTGTGGGTTTGCACAACCAGGCGCTGCTTCAATGGTTGGCTGGCGTGGGCGTAACACGGATGATCACATATTGACGCAAGCTCTCAGTCCCGTCTCCTGCCTTGTTTCCAACTCCCGGCGCACGGTTGTTTTGCTGTTAATATACACCTCATCGCTTGAGGCAGCTGCACGAAACCACTCCAGCCAACCCCGCGAGCGCAGAACCGAGACACGCCGGGCGAGATGCACGACGTCTTCGAGCAAACGACCCAAGCGGCTACGGCGCGGTGCGAATGGATCAGGCTGGAGGGGCAGGGCAGGGCAGGGCACGCAGGGCACACAGGGCAGAGCAGGCAGGGCAGAGCAGGGCATGACCTTCTGCAGGTCGACAAAATTGGGCATCTTGCCGTGATTCTCGGGAACGGGCAGAATATCGAGACACGGGGTCCGCAAACGGGTAGCGGTGCCGCGAGACACGGCCTTGGGACTTTCTGATAACACAGACCGGCTCGGAATTCTCGTAAAGGCGGTCCGATACTCAACGAGAGAAAGGCAGTGGCCGATACTAGGCAGAGGCAACGCCGTGGACGGGCGGGACGGGCTGGGACGGGCAGGCAACTCGTCTACGGAGGCGACAACGACCTCATCTTCGCTCCGTAAGCACGGGAGTCGACATTAGTCTCGCGTCACTTCGCTCCGGCTCGCTGCTCAGCTGTTCAGCTGGCCGCCGCTATGCCTTCTTGTGCGGCCTCTCGTTTCAACTTGCGGTCGAGGAGCTTCACACCATCTCGCAAACGGGCATAGCAGGAAAGTCCAGACCAGCCCAGCCGATTCACCGACACAAACAACGAAAGAGGGGAACGGCATCGCGCAGATCGGCGGCGCATCAACAGGCTGGCGAGGCTTGCGAATGTCGTTATGCAGTTTGTCGTTTGCTTCTGCCGCCCCCGCTGGATCCTCTGGCGTCGTTTGCTGTCAGCAGCTAAAACAAGGTCACTACAACGGACCAGTACATCCAACGTCCTGGGCGGGGCACGAAGGGCTTTGGCGCTGGGTGATAGGGTGCTGGAGGGCGTGTGAAAACACTTCTATCCAAAGGCATCAAGCCCTCGCTCGCAGGGATGGCTGAGGCGGGCCAGAACGTGGGTGAGACAGGCCGGGTCCACGTGTGGATTAGAGCAATATTTGACTGTGTACTTGCAGCGGGAACCAGGCGGCGCAACTGGCTGCAAACCTCGAGCGCCAATCCTGGTCCTCGAGATGCAGCCCGCCTTGCTTCATGTCGCTATCCGAAATCAGGCTGGCGAGCGGCCGGTGAGCGCCAGCTTTAGCGGGCGTCTGTTCGCCACAGCTCGAAGGCGGAGAGCATGGAGCCTGCTCCTCGACGAGGAGGGGGAGTTTCTGGGGGAGCCATGAGAGGACGATAAATACACTACGTCCCTCTCACTCCAGACTCGCAAACGCTCCATCTCCAACCCTCCGAATCTCTCAATCACTTCTCTTTCTACACTCAACTCTCCTCTCTGCAGCGGCAATCTCCAAGCCCAACCCCCACCTCGCCATGAGCAACGTCGACCCTCCGGGGCCTCGCCAGCCTCTCGAGCCTCTCGGGGTGCTCCACATCCCTGGAGGCACCATCACGTACGAGGCTGCCCGCAAGTGCGAGGACAACGTCATCATCGAACACCACCGAGGTGCCGAAACCCACGAACTCTTCAACCATTTGTGGGTCGACCGCCACAATGCCGAAGCCCTTGCAGTCCACCACGTTGGGCTCGAGCGCGGTACCATCGCCCGGATTGCCCCCCAGGAGCATTGGCAGGTTGGCGACTATCACATCTGCTTCATTGTTGAGGTCTACGACACGGTCCACGACAATGTCCACAAGGTCCTCTTCAAGTGCTACATCCCCTCCGCCTTCGGGGAGGACTTCTTCCCAAAGGCTCTTGAGGAGAAGATGCGCATCGATGTTGGATCTCATGTCTGGATGTCCGAGAAGTGCACTGAGATTCGCATTCCCTTCATGTTTGGGTATGGTCTACCCAACGGAGAGCAAGTAAGCACCCCTAACGATGACGGCGGGTTTGTTCAGGAAAGCTAACTCAAGAACTCACCTAGTTTACCCATGTAGCCCAGTTGGGTGAGGAAGAGCAGGATAAGTACAAGTACAACCGGGAGTTCATTCCCCGATACAGCCCGGACGCCCTCATGTCTCCCTACTACCCTCACGAATGCGGGAACAAGCTGCCCGCTGGATACGTCGTCGTGGAGTTGGTCGATACTCCCGGGACCTGCAACCTCGCGGATGTTTGGGATCAGATTGCAGATGACCAGATCCACCAGATCAAAATCTCTCACAGCATTTCCAAACTGATGCTCAGCATCGCCAAGCAACCAAAGAACAGAATCGGCTGTTTCATCATCAACAACAACTGTGTTGTTACCCTCAACAGCCGCCCTGTTATGCACACCACGTCCGTCTTCCAGCGAAAGAAGGTTTCGCCGACCCGCCCCGGCGACGGCCCTTTCACCACGACTGAGGAGTTTGTTGAAAAGATGCTGCAAATCAAGGATCTCGGCCTCGTCCAACAGCCCAACGGTTGCGCGACCGAGCAGGAGTGCCGCAGCCAGATGGCCTACAGAGTCATCCTTCGCAGCCTCAAGGACAACTTTCTCAAGCACGATCTCGACGACGGGTTGTTCATCCCTCAGCTGGCAGACCTCGACTTCCGGCACCTCAGAGTCGACAAAAACCTCAACATCACTTGTCTCTTGGACATCGAGTCGCTCTGTGTTCTGCCGGTGGAGACGTTCCAGGAGCCTCACTGGCTCCTTGGCCTCCACGTCCAGGACGCCGAAAACACCTACCAGTACAGCAACGCTCGCAGGTTCTTCATGGATTGCTTCAGACAGCAGGAGTTCTTGATGGCCACGGAGACCACAAAGTTCCTCTCAAGGACACCGCACGTCTCGCTCCACGGCTGCATGACCGACATGTGGCACAGTAGGGGGTTCTGGTTCATGGCCAGCATCATGTCCCCAACCAGCATGTACGACCAGGCGTACAACGAGATGCTCACCAGGTTCTCCACCCTCTCTTTCCGAGAGATTGAGGAGGTTCGTGCCTCGCTCTGGGGCGACTCCCGAGCTGTGCTCGACAAGATGAATGCCGATCGCGAGGCATACCTTGCTCAAGTCGACGTGATCTTTCGTCGTGCCCCCGGGGATACCTCCCCCGATGCCTCGGAGGATGTGCGTGGGGGTACCCTCTCCCATGTGTCTGAGGAGGCCCTCTCTGAGGCTCTCTCTGGTATCTCCATGGATGCCTCGGAATAGATGTTCCAATCTCCCCGCCATGCTTCTTCTCTTGAAGGATGATCCCAGGTTTCGATAGCCCGTTTAGGTAGGAGTCAACGCTCGGCTTAGGCCGACTCAACAATCAGCAGTAGAATTCTTTGAGAATTCATTGGGAGGTGGATGGTATCGAAACACGGGATCGGATGGATGAAGAGTGAATGGGTGGTGGATGGATTGAGTGTGGTTTCATTTTGTTCGCAAAGTTTTGTTTTTCAGTGTGAAGTTGTCCTCAGTTTACCCCCAGCCTCAGAAAATCTCCAGGGTGGACGGAGTGTGATTCGCACGCACGGGTTGATTCCAATTTGTTCGCAAAGTTTTGGTCTTCAGTGTAAAGTGTTCCTTAGTTACCTTTAGTCTCAGGGAATCCCCACAGTCTTTACCGAAATCTATGAGCTCCAACGTGCAGTACAATCTTGTGAAGACGGTTATCAGTGATGATGAGATGAGAAATCCATTGACTTGTCCACCTTGGTCCCAACTAGGCACTTTATGCAAGAAGGAATTAGAAAGAATCTCAAGGAAGATGGAAACACCAGAGATGCAGTTGTCTTTAGTTTTTGGCAGGGGGATCTTGATGATTATCCCTTGCAGGAAACGGCTCTAGGGTAAGCCGGTGGGGAAGATTCACTCGACGGACTAGGTGCGGCCCGCACCGTCAGCACCGGGGCAGATCAATTTCCCGTTGCGGACCGGGAGACAGCCGGTAAGTTAGACCGTAAAAAGGTACGTACCCTGGTGCAACCACTGCCGACCTGAGAGTTTCATCAAAAGGAGGGCACATGGGGGGTCAACAAGGCCATGGACCAAGGACGCCCATCCCGGTGCAATCAGGAGGCTCGCCGAGGTCATGCAGCTGGGACATGCATGCATCGAGATACCACGTCAACAATTTTAGGCCGGTTGAAGCTGATGCAGGCAAAGCAAGCAAGCAAGCAAGCAGTGAGATATGGGATGGGCCCCGGATGGGATGGGGCAACGCACCGGGAGAAGAGCCGACGGGGTGAATGGAGGGGAGGGATGCTGCGACACGCACAGGTGGGAGGGAGGGAAGGAATTGAGGAGGGAATCAGGAGGCGGAATCAGGAGGCGGAATGGATTGGACGAGACAATGTCCGCTGGGTTGAAAAAAGCCACTCAGGCGAACAGGGAGAGGAAGCCACTCACAAGATACATGATGCACATAATGCACCCACAGAGCACCCTCAAAGCACCGAGATGGTGTCGTGGTTGAGAGACTTCTGCGCCTATTGCGGACTTGATCTGCGTGCTCAGGTGTCAGATGCCCACTGTTCTCCCTTCTATTCTCTCCATCCCCACAGCGGCCGATAGCGTACAGGAAGCCACAGCAGTCCAGATAGCATTCAGCAGAAAATAGGAGCAGTAGTCCATAGGAGGGAGCCTACCTAGACAGTCCGCAGTAGCCCATGGAGCAGCCCATAGGAGCGATCCCAAGACAGCCCGCGCAGCCTACAGTAGCCCAGACAGCCCGCAGCCCAACCCCAGGGTCCCCCCCAAACCCAACACCGCCCGGACCTCCCCGAAGCCAGAACCCACCGCCGCACAGCAGTGGACACGGCGGGCCTCAGTGGAGTCGTTTCCCCCGGAGCCCCAGAGAACGGGCGGGCCCTAGAGAACCAACCTAACTAAGGGGAATCCATCCGTCCGTGGAACCAGCAACGAACAAAAAGAACAAACGCTACCGAGCTCGCACGCACCCTGGACAAGAGAGAGCAGCGTTAGAGGATCCCAACCGGCGACGGGAGGGAGGGAGGAATGATGGATCCTGCACCACGGATGATGTGCCTGCCCCACCGTCTCTGATCCAGGGACCTGGACTGTTAAATTAGCGCCGGAGCCGTGAGAAGTCGAGAGCCGGAGGGTGGAAGTCAAGGGCGAGAAGAGACAGTCAAGCCAGCCAGCCAGCCTGTCTTGTCTTGGGGCGAGCGAGGCGAATGAGACTCTGGCCGGTCCTGGCATCCATGTCTCCTCTCCCTGATGATTGAGCGTGTCTCTCCCGTGTGACAGCGCGCGCACCGCCTGCTGCACACCCACTGACCGCGTAACGCACTGAGCATGTACCGCTGCACCTGCAACTCGCAGGGAGGGGTGGCACTGCGACTGCGCGCTGCGACAGTCAGCTGCAAGTCTCCAACTGGAACAGACGAAGCTCCCCGGCATTTTACGTGACGCGGCGACAAAGCAAACCTGGAACCAACATCATCCATCTCCATCGTCCATTCGAGGCTTTTGGCTGGCCGCCCCCTCGTTTCCTCATCCCGCCAGCCCACCAGCCAGTTCCGCCAAGTTCTGGCCCATCTCTGGCACGCGGCTCTGCTCCTGTTTGTTCATCTTCTCTCGGATCTTGTTGTTGTTGTTGTCTCGTTCCGTGTCTCGTCCCGCCTCTCGTCCCGCCTCTCGCTCGTCCCGTCTCTTGTACCGCCTCTCGTCCCGTCTCTCGTCCCGCCCCCTCGCTCTTCGCTCGCGTTCCATTCTCCCTTATCTACTCCGTCTTCTCTCGTATCCCTCGAATCTTTCATCGCCCAATCTCTCACCTTTCAATCTCTCTCCACCCAGACCATATCTTCAGCATACTCGCCCTTCTTCCCTTCTTCTCAGATTCCCCCCTTTCCCGTCCATGCACCGCAACTGCACCAATCATGGAAACTCCTGATCTGCAAGAGCAGCAAGACTACCACAGCTGCTTTGACCCAGTCCTCGAAGAAATTCTTGTCAACCAATTGAGGTAGACCCCCTGTCTGGACTATCTCTTGTTTCTCCCGGAGTCCCGCTAACACCCTAGCTAGGTCCAAAGGCTATTTCATCAGGCACGGGAGCAGGTCCTATGTCGTTGACCTCAACCAAGTCTCCAGCAAGCTCTTTGACTGGGCCACTGAAGTTGCTGCATATGAACAAGAACGCCGAGAAAAAATAGAACGAGATGAACCTGTCCCCCCCTCCAATTACTCGACTCCCTTACTCGTATCCCGGTCTGAATCCTTTTCACCCCTGAGTCCCGAAGCCCAGCATCAGGAGTACATGCGATTCGAGAGGCAGCGCCACGACAAGCTCGTCAAGGATGGCGGACGGCCCTGGTATCCCATCGACCTCATCGATCCCATCTCCAGGAACCCGAGAGACTATCACGGCCTGTTGCGATACTGGCAGGGCGAGTTCCCCGACACAAACCAGGACTCGTGGATGATTTTTGGATACCAATTGCATGATTGGAAGAACTTTCGCGGCTGGCAGGCCCAGATGAGACAGCATAACAAGTGTTCCTTTCCCCGATACCTGAAACAGACCAAGGCTCGCGTTGCAGCGCACTCGAACCAACCAGACCTGGTTCATCTGGTCAACTTGCACAAGAACCCCAAGAAACAAGACCAGTTGTCAACCTGGCTCGAATACTACAGCTTCCAGATCAGGGAGTACGCCGACTTTTCCTGGTACAAGTCCTGGGAGCCCAGATACGAGGATGCCTGGCGGAACCTCGTGAATTCCCGTCACCTCAGACGGCTAGACTCGCGCAACTACGTTGAAAGCCACCAGTGTGCCGAGGACCGTGAGGAGGAATTGTTGCAAAGGCGACAAATCGTGGAAAACGCAAGATCAAAGCTTCTGGTAGCGGAGCGAGACCTCAAAGATCCAGCCAAGCAAGGGCCTGTCACGGATATGCGAATGTTGCAGGCACGGGGAGAGTTTGACGGTGGAATTGCGGATTATTATACCTCCAGATTCCGCAATGACAGTATTGATGAATACGTTACAGCCACTGTCCACTACCGGCTCGCCAGGCGACGGGGTCTTCGTCACGAGATCCTCTTGGGCTGGATCCAACACCAGATCCCTTTCGTCCAAGTGGAGATGGCGGCAAACATGAACCCGAGAATGACCAACCACGTCTACCCAGTAGTGGTTGACCCAGCTCTCGTTACCGTGGAGCCAAGCTCGCCTGCGCCTGCGCAACGGCCCCGACCAACTGAGCGCGCCGAGGACCAACAACCAAAGCGACGTCCTCCAGTGAAAGCTGGGCGCATCACCAAAAAGACTGCGTCCACCTCGCCACGGGCCCGACGGCCTCAACGCAACCCAAGACGCGGCCCCTGATCAGCAGCTCGTGTCGATACAACGGATGCTAGCCCCGCTTCATAAACGCTGACTTGTCTCGAGACGGACATGAGCAATGTGGGCAAGTGAGAATAGTACTGGAAAATGAAGGAAATGAACTGGGGGCATGGGATTGGGATCAGGATTTCGGTAATGGTGTGCACTTTTCTCTTGTAGTTTTCTCTTCTGTCGCAGGCATTCGCGCGACCTAGCGGGCCCCCTTCGTGGTGAGCCAAGCATCTACGCAAGTCTTGCCTTGAGGCTTAGACATAATGAATTTACTCGATCGCGTATTCCCGTACTTGGTTGGCTTCTCCATCACGCCACGGTGGTTGTGTCATTGACGTCCAATATGTACAGCCCACGATTTGTTGGTAGTTCGTCTGGTTCGCCCGGAGGCATTGCCTTTCTCCAGGTTGAGACTGTGCAATTGAGCTGCACGTGATTAATTCCCACATACGCCGCGTCTTGAGCTGGCCAGAGCCAACACTCATCCTTCTCCATCATGAGGAATTGCATACTCAAAGACAAGGCCGAGAAGAATCGCCAGCGCTTCATCGATTCTCTTGACACCGAAGCGATATGCCGTCTCGCTTCATCTTATCGTGGAGGTGTTCCTTGCACCACTTTCGGTTCCCCAAAACACGGCTCCTTCAATATCTGTATCTTTGTCGAGTTTGAGACATCTCCCCCGGAAAGATGGGCTGTCGGAATGTCCATCCCGGCGCGCGCTGCTTGGATTGACGAAAGGATTGAGACTGAGCTGGCTACTATGAAATAAGCCCCCGAGCTTTTAGCTATTTTGTATTGATACAATCGGTCATCTGACAGAGGATAGATATATCGCGGCGAAGACTACCATCCCCGTGCCGCGCGTGCACGCCTTCTCCTTCACCGAGGGCAGTCCGATCCAGACGGCTTTTATTATGATGGACTATATTCAAGGACAGAGTCTCAAGGATCTTGGCTTTAAGAAGGGGAAGAAGTGGCGTAGCTATCCTCGCCCAACTGAGGCAATAGCTAAGCTTCACGAGCAGCTGGCCGATCTCTATGTCCAACTCCGCCAGCTTGAATTCCCCGAAATCGGCGCCCTTGGTCTCCCTATTGTCGATGGGAAGCCGTCGTATGATTGCGATGCGGACGACATCCGGGTGTGCCACCGGCCAATTTCGATTGAGATGATAATGCAGGAACTCGAAGGAATGAATCCCGGTGCCAGGATCAAGCCACGGACGACCTTTTTAACTAACAGCCAGGAGCTTCGTAGATGCCCTGTTCTGGGTGGCGGAAAACGAATTCGACAAATCTCCGAAGGAGTACTTTGGCAAAGCGGCCGCACGGCAGATAGCGGGAGAGGGTTTGTGATGGTTTGTAGGCGGTAGAGGATAGACAAGCCGTTATTGTCCGAGTAGCAGTGTGGAGAAGAGGCCCGAGGGGAGGGAAGTGTTGTGGATGTGGCGTCTGGCACGTAAGCTTTTTCTTCATCGGGGCCAAAGTACCTATGGAGTAATCATATCGCTGATACAACGGACGGAGGAACAAATCGATAAGAACCTCGTCCTTCAACTTCCCTCATCCGCCCTCGAACAACTCGGCCATGGCGGTCCACATTCCCACATTCCCAATACGTTACGGGCCGCCGTTCACGCCTCGATGGGCTGAAATCCCCTCCCCTAACCCAGGAACCACACCTCCACCCCCAGCCACAATGGCCCTAGCCACATTCGGCAGTTCCCACCGCGGTGCGCTGTGCCTGCTGCTGCTGCGAAAGGCCCCCCCCCCCCCCCCCCCTGCTCGCAGCTCCTCTCCTCCTTTGACGCCATCACGAATCCCATGATCTCCTTCTTCGCTTGGCCGGCCTCTTTCTTTTTTCTCGCCTCCTATTTTTCCCTTTTTTCTTGGGAAATCTTCTTGGGCCTCCAACTCTCTTCCTCCTTTCGCCCACACCCGATGGCCTGACCTGCGCGAGAGATGGCCACTCCCTCCCCTCTTCGACGGGGCTCGTCCACCGGCCATCTTCCTCCACCGCAGCTTGCTTCGCACCCGCATGCCTCGCACCCGCATGCTCACACGGCTCACACGGCCTCGGCCGCCCTGGCCGCCGCGACAGCTTCCGCCTCGGCCTCCGAACACGCCGTGCACCCGTCCCTCCTCCAGCCCCGCGTCGCCGTCGTCCTCAAGGTGCCCCCGCCGTGGCACCCGTGGCTCTTCGCCCTCCGCCTCGTCTCCATCCTGCCCGCCCTGTGGTGGGGGCTGCCCTCGGCCCTCCAGCTGCTGCTCCGCGTGCTGCCCGGCCCGGAGCTCGTTATTGTCGTCGGCGCTGGCCAGGCCGCGCTGAGCATCGACGCGGATGCCCGCTATGCGCTGACCGAGACCAGTTTGGCAACCATATGGGTACGTATACCAGCCTCGCGCGGGGAAGCTCGAGCCTGAAGGAGGGGAAACTGAGTGCTGATGCTTGGGGATATAGTGCTTTGCCTCTGGGTACCTGTCGTTCTTCTTTACGGATTGCTTGATGTCCCGATGGTAAGTCCTCACCGTACTCACTCTGTAAGCCGACTAGATGGACTGACTTGTTCTCCCACAGGCTCATCAACTACACCCCCCAGGCCACCATGGTCCGCCTTCTCACCATCAACGCCGTCAACGCCTACATAACCTCCAACGTCCTCTACCTCGCCGGCGGCTTTCAAGATCCACGCCTCCTCCTCCCTGGCTGGATCGGTATCGCTACCGTACGTTCTACTTGCCTTGTTGCCCCCACCGTGACGAACACACGAAATATTAACGGCCACTTGACAGACTCTGACAGTGTTCTACCACATCGTCCACCAAAAAATCAACATCCGCAAAGAAACGTCCACCTCCATCAACGTCTTCTCCATCGCCAGCTTCATCAGCATGGTCGCGCTGCTGGCCCACATGCACGCCCACGTCCCTGAATACCCCCAGATACCCCTAATCACGTCGAGCCGGCGTGCGTGGGACGAGGCGTCGCGTGTTGTTGCCCAAGTCAGGGGTGGCCCCGAACACGAAGACCTGTGAAAGATACGTATACTTTGCTCGGTGCCTCAGTACCGACGCACTCTGGCTTTCTGGGAGTCGTCTTGGGTGGCCGAAAGATGCTTAGCGTTATCCCTTCGCCGTTTCATGTCCTTATCTCGTTTCGACCTCCATTTCCCATTTTTAGCAATTGCACATCTATCAGGTCTGGTCTGCCTTTATACGACCATTTCCATGCGATCATTTCGCATTAATCTCCATGTGTGTCGACGGTCAGCCGGTGTTGGTGGTTGACAAGTGCTCTCTTCCGCTCCCTTCCGCCCCCATCTGTGCAGATGAGTACCATGAAAGAGAAGGGGAAGCCTCGGAGGAATTCAGAATGGGAAGACAGTGGAAGGGCGAGAAGTAGGCCCTCAATACACGACTCGAGGAAAAAACCTGGCAATTTTCTTGTGGCATCCTGCTCAACTTTCGATCGCAACCAGCTCATGCCATCGTCCTGCCACCCTCCCGCATCACGCTCGCTTTATAAAGAACCCCTGTGACCCCAGCAAAGTCGTCGGCAAGGCACTCTCCGAGCGGCTTAACGGTTCCCTCTTACTGGGCTTTGTATGCCTCGCGGGTTATTGCGCCTTCCTCCCTCGACGATCACTTGCCCTCCATTTCTGCGGATCATGGAAATGCAGCCGTGGGTTGGCGATTGCATCACGAGGACATCAACGAGTGCAAGTGACCGGGAGGGGAAGTCTCGATGGATCAAGGGCCATTCGCTGCTGCACAGACTGGTGAGGATCAGTACGGAAGCAAGCCACACCATCACAGCTGAGATGTCGTCTATTTTATTAAAAGGCTGAGTCGCCATACTGGAGTGGTGAAGATTGAGGACCTAGTGGGAGGGACAGGCCGTGAGACAAAGTCGATAAAGTCGAAGGCGACGGCGACACGACGCAAGAGGAGCTTTGAACACCAGAAGTTAGCCTGAAGTAATATTTAATGAGGGACCAGGCCGCCTATTTTCTTTTTAAATTTTATACTTCCTCCCTCTTCCGGCCTGCAGGCGTACAACGTAAGCTCCAGTAAGCCAGCCCACAGCCAAGCCTGTTCAAGCCGCCAAAACTCCAAGGAGAACGGCCTGGTGTCGGGACAAAAAGAGCAACAAACGCAGCCCGTGAATGATATCACCCACCCTGCTCCACGCTCAAGCGCTGCTCACAACCAGTTCCATTGCGCGCAGCAGACCCGATGCATCATCCATTCCCATCGCTTCTTGAAGACCATGCCGAAGCCCAAAGAGTCCAGTCATGGCTCCAAGAAATCCGGCCGCCGCCCGCGTCCCCACCCCAGGATCATTGCTAGGCAGAGGGCGCGCGCTCTGATGAGGGAGACGTTCCTCGACAACAACCTCATGGACGGCGCTTCTCCGGGACGTTCTCTTTTGCATTTCCAGCGGCCGCACCTCCGACGATGCCCTTATGATCTAAGCTCTGCCACCTTTATCGGGCGCGTCAACTCGAATCACAAACATTTCCGCAGCACCGCTGAGCTTGACGGTGGACTTGACGGGTACAACTGGAAGATCCGCTTTGGAAAGGGCGGTCCCGCTTTCGTCTTGAAATTGGTGCGTCTGCTTCCTACGTCGTGTTTGTTCTTTCTCGCCAATAACTCTCCTTCTCCAGTTCTGGGATGCCCGAGCTCCCAAACCTCCCCATTACTTCGCTGCTCCCGCCGCCCATCGAGGTGGCCAGGGTCAAACGCTTCATTGACAAACACGCTACCTACACCGCTGTCGTCTACGAGTTTGTCCAGACGGGTCCGAACGACCCGGACGCTGCGCAGGCGGTGCTGGATTTTTTGTGGCGTGTCGGATTCGCCCACGTCCCGGCCACCAAGGCGGACAACTGGGAGGGCGGAGTTCTGCTTGATCACTCAGACATTGTGCATTGCAATGGGCACGGATGGGACACGAGGCTCTTTGGATATAGAAGGGTAGATCAGATACTACGTTAACCGGCCTTCGATCAGGTAGCCGGCATTCCAGAAAGGTGAGTCAATCTAGAAACATCCAGAAAGACTTGCGCCTCATAAAGTCCTGCGTCTCGTCGCACGCTCGAGGGAGTGCAAGAGTGCGAAGACACAAAGGATGCCCGTCGAGAAGGGCGCACTCACCCGGCACCCCTGCTCCGAAAATCCCAGGTAAACTTGTCTACCAGCCCTCCGTCACCAGACTTTGTGCCGTGCATGATGATCTCGCCCGCCGGCTGGCATTTGCCTAAGCGTGGATATATAGATATATATCAGTGTACCACATCCATCCCCGGTGGGTGAGCAATGGATGGATGTGTGCGAATGAGCCTGACGTGGGACTGACTGGACCCCACCACGAGTATGCGGGCAAGCCACTCCACTGTCGTGGGCCTGGTTTACACTGATTTTGTCTACGTTTCTGTCATTTAAGTCACATTCAAATTATGGTTTCGGAATCGACATGGTATATTCCTGACTACTGCTGGGCTTGCCCGATAATGTACTAAAACGAATGACTGACAAGCCGTACTGCGATGATGCCTTTGCCCGTAGTCTATCTAGCCTTCTGCACGGGGGCCATCGCGGCGGATGCTCTCGTCCATGGCCCTTGAGCGGGTGCAAAAGGATACCATCTCAAAAAAAGCCACCAAGGGACTGCTCCCACTGGCGGATGCCCGCCGTCCTAGGGTAATCGGCGCCGAGCCTCGGGGTGTCCGCGTGGACACGTCCGGAGAAGGCACAAGCCTGAGGCTATGCGTCCCAAAGTCCTATTCACGCCAACGAGCCCGGGAACGGCTGATGTTGACAGGACGACGGGGCATGCGGAGCTTTAGAAACCGTGGACCTTGATGGTCTTGGCATCTAGCTCGAGGCCTTCCTTCTTGTCGATGAGAAATTCCTGGACATCTTTGCGCTGATCACCCTGGAGCTGGATCACCTCGCCCATCTCGGTGTCGTTGACGATGGTGCCATTGCAAGCTGTGGTGTAACGATTAGCGCCGTTTTGTGGAGCGGGGAGAGTGGAAGATGACTTACCGAACTTCTTCTTGATGACCTTGAGAATCTTCTTCTGGTCAAATTTCTTTGGGAGACCCTGGACAGTGGTCAGAGTCTTACGTCCATTACGCTCTGTGAATGCATGTTAGCAGTGGGTACAAAAGGGCGCAGTTGCGTGGCGTCGATCTCATGACCTGAAGCAAGAGCTCACGTGAGGGGGTTCACGAGTTGCTTCGGGCGAGGGGAGACGCAATGCGACAGCAGGGAATGGTGACGTACGTTGAATGCGTATATGGATATAATTCTGCGTCTGCTTGGTTTCTCCGGTGTCTTCGTCGGCTTCGGCGAAGGGGTCTATAGATCGGCAAAGTCAGTCTCAATTCGGTTCCATGTCAGGGTCCATGAGGGGAGGGAGGGGAGGTGGGATGTAGACTGGCGCGGGGTCGCGATGATGTGGCTTGGCAGCAAATGCAGGTACGCGATAAGGCACACCGAATTCCGATTGCTGCTGCCAGGGCGAGGCCAGACAAGGCTTGACCAGGGCAAGGTGAGGCAACGTAGCGGAGTGAGGGCGTGCGTGTGTGCGTGCGTGACGCGAGTGACGCGGATGAGTGACAGGGCGGCTGGGGAGAGAGGTTGGGAGAGGTTGGCGGCGGTGGAGGAGAATCGGACAGGGGCGCAAAGAAGATAGGGGACGACGGGATGGGATTCATCAAAGGCAGAGAGGAGCGGGACATTCACATACCGTAGGACTTGAGATTTTCGATGGACATAAACTCGGAGGTACTGGGGTGACCTTGGGAAATGGGTTTTGTAAAAGTGGAGGATGTTTTCAGCGACCGCTGGCTGGGAAAGCGCCTCGCTGTGGGTGGAGTTGGACGAGAGTGCGGGTGTTTGTGCGACGGAGCGAAGAAGGAAGCGGTTTGGATAGCGACGAGCAACGGGCTTTGCGGCGAGACGAGAGCTGAGCGACGAGGTGGTTTGGGGGGATGGTTTGCGACGGAGCTGGGATGCGCGGTGGATGAGGCCAAGGGTGAGGACTTGTCTTGACTTTCCGACGGGTTGAGGAGCGAAGGGAAGAGGAGGGAGAAGGAGTTAAGAGGAGGGGCAGCGTGTGGGCGGTGCGTGGTGCGCGGGCGGGAGGGAGCAAGGGATGGGATGGCGGTTGCCTTACGTGTTGCCTTACATGTCAGGCTGCCTGCGCCCCTGGCTGTGTGCTTCGGCCGCCGTCCACCACTGTCCACCACTGTCCACCACCTCCACAGTGGATGGGCGGGCAACCAACAGAGCTGAATAGCCGCTAAAATGACTCCCGTCTGCTTGTACAGCACTTTACGGCCACGGTACTTGGGAAGTGGGCACACATAATACTCCGTAATTCACGCGGCAATTCACACACACACACACACACATACACACACTCACCACTTTCGCATTTCGAATGCAGCCTTCCCAGTCACACCGCCCCCCCCGTGGCAATGGCGGTTTCCCATCTCGGGCCAGCCACCCAGTTTGCCAGTTCCAACCCGGCTCCGTCCGTGCTACTTCCGGACCCAGTACTCCGTGCCAGATTCGAGGCTTTGGCCGCGGATATTGGTTCTCCTGTCCGCCGGTCAACCCATCCATCGTCCAAGTCCAACCACGACAGCGTCAATCTTTGTTTTGCTGCCCAAAATATCTCCAGCTCCCTAATACGAGGCAAGCGAACGAGGCATCCCCCTGCCTGGCGAGATTGTCTCAGTAGGCGGTAGGCACAGCCCCGGGCGCTCTCGACAGCTGAAGCCCTGTTGTAAGACAACGCCCAGCTCGACTGGCAATCCGGGTCGATCCCGGATGTGGAACTCTCCCCAGGTTCGGTATGTATTGCCTCTCAAAAAGCGTCCTGGCTGTGGTCAATTACGCAGCATTAAGCCAAGCTTCCTCCCAACTGACCTGGCCCCACTCTCGGGCTGACCAAATATGTACAAAGAAATGCCCGCATTCAGAGCATTCAAGCATGTGCTGCGAGTCACCCATCGTGTGTCTGCGTCGCGGGGCCGCGTGACGTACAGGGCTGTACCTGTGCCGACGGTAGTGGCATGGCTGCGCATGGCTGGCATGGCTGCTGGCACGAATGGCAGTGGCCAGACCGTTGAAACTTGTCAAAGACAGTCATCAGTCATCGGCGAACCCGCTGTTGTGGCATTTCCATACCAACCAGAGAGTACCATTTGGAAACTCGCCACCCTGTTGATTCATCGCCCTTTGCCGTCAGAGGCCAGTCTTTTGACTTCGCCTGCGACTCATCCACCGCCTGGCTCATCTCCTACTGCCTCGTCTCTGCTGGCACTGGCTCCAGGAATCTCGGCAGTATCGTTTGGGTATCGTTTGGTGGTGCTCAATTTCGTCATTGCTGCTCATCCCGGTCTATCTCGTCGCTGTGATACGTCGTGCCTGTCTAGTGGCTTGCCCGGATCGCGCCCCGGCAGGGTTCCATCCATGATCCATCCCACCAAACATTCCACTTTTTGGGGCTGGCTTTCACCAAAACTGAGTTGGACCGGTCGCCGCGAAGCCAGGGCTCTCACTAAAATCACCTAGCATGCGCTGTGACTCTTGAGACTCAGCGCTCTCGGGGCTGTGGAGGCCACGCCGCTCGCCCTTGATTCGTTGCGTGATTTGGAGGTTCCAGTTGCCTTTTTACGCTGCAACAGGGCTGGTGTCTGAATTTTCCTCGGGCATTTGCTGGGCTGGTCGGATTGGGTACCTATCTATCTACTCCGTACTTGCAAACCTCACGTTCGTGCGCTCGGTACCAGATTCCGTGCCTCCAATAAATCACCACCTCCCTGTCTTGTCTCATTGGTGAGCCCACGCTTCCACGCCGACCCGGTCTGTCCGCCCGACGCCTCAGTCGCTGCGCTCGCCGAATCAATGGAGGCCGAGGCGAAATTGGTGTACGACCCCGAGGAGCTTCCTCTGGGTTCCCCGGCCGCCTTTGACGATCTGGACGGCAATGCCTGGACGCCGATGAACCGCCACGCTTGTACCTTTGAACCCCACCACTTCGAGAAGGTCATGGTGAACCTGGTCAACAATCCCAACCTCAACTCCAAGTGGCTGTTCCGTGCGGATATTCTATATGACGACCGTCAAGATGAGTCTGATGCCCAGAATCCCCAGGATGTCAAGGATGCCCAGGCGTCGTCTCCCTCCCAGCTTCCCCAGACGCGGAATATCCGTGACTTCACCCGCCAACGGACCATGGTGCGCAAGTTGATTCCTCGCAACACCATGCGCGATGCACCCCTGGACCAGACATGTTCCTTTTACACCTCATCTCGCCCCGCTGAAGGCGAAGCGGCCGTGACGAAAACCCTCGTCATTTACACTCCCCATGCCGATGCCGCCGCCGACCTCCCCTTTTACCACCCCAAAGTCAGGGGAATAGCCCAGCTGCACGAATGGGATCCGGCTGCAAACCAGGGCACCATCTCGGTTCATTTTCTAATGTTCCAGGATGACGAGGTTGACAAGGTCAAGCTGGGGAGGATTGCCTATCACCTGCTCCAGATCTTGCACAAGCACGGCCAAACCACTGCCGCTGGCTATGTCAAGAGGGTCAACCACGACGTCATCGTACCCCAGCAGAGATTCCAGAACCGATATTCCGATCTCAAGAACAAGTATGCGAGGACGCTTGTTGAGTCCTGGGCCGAGACCACCGATCCGTCCAAACACGTATTTGAAGACCTGGGTATCGCTGCCTTCCTCATAGAACTATGGGCAGACATGTACAAGGACGCCGAGTTCCCTGGCTTCGTTGATATCGGTTGCGGAAACGGGTTGTTAGTCCATGTCCTGCAGTTGGAAGGTTATGCCGGTTGGGGGTTTGATGCTCGGGCACGCAAGTCGTGGGCCCAGTACAAGTCCTCATCTTCCTCCTCCCCCTCTACGGATTCCCTCCAAAAACTCCTTCTCTTACCCAGCGTCGTTCCGAGGGGGACACCTAGCGAAGATGAGAAACCGATCAACGAGGAGGATATTCACAATGGCATCTTCCCCAAGGGAACCTTCATCATCTCCAACCACGCTGATGAACTAACCCCATGGACCCCGATTCTCGCTGCCATCTCGGACTGCCCCTTTATCTCAATACCCTGCTGCAGCCACAACCTCACCGGCGATAAGTATCGCGCCCCCGCTCCTCGGGACAAGACCAAGGGCAAGTCGACGTTTGCGTCGCTCGTTGACTGGGTCACACGGATCGCAGAGGACTGTGGCTGGGAAATCGAGACGGAGATGCTGAGGATTCCAAGCACGAGAAATATTGGGCTCGTCGGGCGGAGGCGGACTAACGGGGACAATGAGATTGACATCCCAGCTATTTTGCAAAAGTACGGAGGTGTCGAGGGTTATTATGCCAACGTTGTCAAGCTGCTCAAGTCGGCTCCGAGAGGCCACTAAGTTAATCTAAATCTGGGACGGGGAGGTGGTCCACCAGCTTCATGTTCAGTCCCAGCTTGGCCAACGCTTCGACGGCGTTTCGATCTCGCAGGTCATCCGTTTCCTTTGTGCTCGCAAGCACAAAGTCCTGCTGGAGGAACCAACTGCCTTCCTTGACCCCATACCGCTTCGCCGTCGGCCCATCCACCTTGGCCAAGTCCACGACTAGGCTTTTCTTGACGCCAAACACGGCGTCGGAGGTTTCGTATGGGTCGCCGCGCAGGTACAGCGCACTGGAAGAGCGTCAGTAGTGGCCAACGGACAGCGAGGAGGATTGACATACGTGATGAGGTGATCCCACCCCTCCTTCTCAAACATGAAGTGCATGTGCGACGGCCTCCAGCAGTGCCGTTTGAGAAGGCCCAGCAGCTTCCCTACCGGTCCATCGTTGGGGATTGGGTAGGGAATAGGCTTGATCGCATTGAACCAAAACTCGCCCTTTGCGTCACTCGTCATTACGCACCGCTCACTCGGTCCATCGCGATCCGCATGCTGCACATCGTAGTGTCCCGTCGAGTCCGTCTCCCAGATGTCGATCTTGACGTCGGGGATGGGATTCCCCTGGGTGTCTCGCACCGAGCATACCACTAGGAGGGGTTCTCCTTCGGGGTCAGTCGACATGGAGGAGCCGTTGGGGATGGTGGGTGCATCGTGTGTGTGGAATGGTCCGAGGACGGAGCCTTCGGTGCATGAAGGTGGTTTGGGGTGGTTGATGGCGTCGATGAGAAGGGATAGGCCTAGGATGTCAGAGAGAAGGATGAATTCCTGCTTTATATCAGCGGACTTGTTCTCCACTCTGGAGAATTCTGGAAGGCGGAGAGCGGGTGGAATAAAACCCTAGCATTTACCCCAGATTCAACACCCAATGCTTACCTGTCTAACGTCGCTACAAATCTTGCCACACTGGGTCAGGAACTGAAGCGCGGCCATCCACTCATCGGTGCTAAGTCGGGTCTCCCGCGCAAAGTCGTGCAGATGGGTCGTCAACCGGTCCATCAGGTACGTGAGACGCGCATCGCTGCTCTGGGAGTTGATGCGCACGGCGTTGGGTGTGATGTTGTCGATGGTGAGATCGAGAAGCGGTGGGGCGTTGGCGTCCATGGCTGTGGATTTCCTGCGACCCGAGATATTGGTGCGAAGTACGAGGCGAGGGAGATCCTAGTCAGCGAGGGCACATCAATTGGAACCAAGTGAGAGAGCGACTCTTTGTAATATACGAATCCCAGTTCGGCGGATGTGTGCTCGCGGATAACCCGAACCTCCGCTCCAGGGTGTCGGGGACCCGCCGCTTTCCCCTCCCCACGTTCCGAGTGTGGGGTAAACCGTCGCCGGTTCGTGGGCCGGCAGATCTTCCGGGAGCGACTCGCCTGCGTATGTCAGGGCTTACCAATGATCACCTCACTCCGCGGTTGGTATCCATCGAGTTTTTGGATTGTCTAATGATGAATAATCTTTACGTTGCTTGGTTCTTGGTTGTGCTGTGGATGCCGGTCTGGTATCCACTTGACGCGCCGCACCGTGGGCGATGACGGCGGGTGGCCGGGAGAAGGTTAGGGAAGACTGCAAACACCTCGACGCTCTTATACCAGAAATAGGTTACCTTCTAGAGAAACGATCGTTGGGATCGGTACCTGGGCAGATGCGCCCGTCACAAGTTTTCTTGAAGCACATGAGCGAATGATCCTCTGGACCCTTGCTGTAGATCTCTGCTAGCGTGTGGACCAAGTAGAATGAGCTTCGTTGGTAGCAAGCGTCACTCAGATGCCACCAACTATTTGAACTTTTGCATCCAAGTCGAAGTTTAGGGTAGATGTCTCGATAGTGGGAATGGCACACTTCAGGGGGCGACTAGGTCCGCAACAGAACATGGGGTTTCTGGCGATGAATTGATCGTTAATCACTCCGATACTACAGTGTTTGGAGAAGGAGTTCAGTCCATAAACGAGGGAATCGGAGAACCATTTTCTTAGAGAGCGTTGACAGCCGACGGCGGCTAATACATGAACTACAAACAGATTGTTTCGAACCTAGAACCCTTGCCATCCTTTTTGCACCTCCCTTTTGCACCTTGAACCAATCTGGGCAACATGAATCTTTGGGCCTCTACGCTGCAGTTCTGTAGGGCTGATGCTCCGCCTGCGGGAGAAGGTCATACACGGTGCAAAGAAACCGGAGGCTTCCACCCGTGACATGCATGGCCGTATCGGCGAGCATCACCACATCCTCAGCTTGCAAATCCTTTGACTCGAAGCTACCATTGCGTCCCACCATGTGGACCTGGCACTTGGAGTTGGTCAGAGGGATCAGGACGGCCAAGTACCCATACTTGGGCAAGAAGATGGCGCCTCGCTCAAGACGAATGGCCTCGACCGTACCGAGGGGCATTCCTGGATCTCGGCTGACGGCCTCAAACTGGGTGCACCAATTCTGAATGTGCGGGGGCTATAAGGGGTAAGCATATGGGCAACAAGAGATAGGGTGGAATCAAGAGGTTACTTACCATCATTCTGGTCACGAGCTCGCTCAGAACTTGACATGGAGCTGTCAAGTCAAAGGTGACCATGGCCTTACCGCGCTCGGCGGGAGGCATGGTGACGACGTCGCATAAAGCGGCCTGGAAAATATCGTTGAAGCCTAATCGACAGCTCACGACGCTGTGCTTCGGTCCCGTAGCCATGGTTCCGGGAATTGCGAGGGCAATATAGAACGATAACCTGAGAGGTGGTAAGCAGTGCAACGATGAGCAGCGCCATGAGGAGTGGACTGTGGAGCGGTCGTACGGAGTGGGAGTGAAGTAGGAGGATCCAGGCAAGGGAACCGAGTCTCGGGTGAAGATGTCCGAGCTGAAGGGATCGTAGTGATGAGTCTGGGGAAAGAGAGATGTTAAGAATCCGGGAGGAAAGACGATCAAGTACTCGAGCGAGGAGGACGGGTATGGGCGTGGGTTGAGGAGGAGCACCTGAGTGTTGGCTCGGTTGCCTCTGGGAGCGTACGCGGGCATGATGGCTTAGGTGAAGGGCTCGAGACTGAAGATGCAGATGCAGATGCAGATGCAGATGTTGCATGGAAGGTTACGAGTTACATATTTACATATTACAAGGCGTCGGAGATTGGGAAACTGGGGAATTGGGTCCTGGCACTAGAACAGACGGTGAGCCATCAACAAGACACGGCCAACACGAAGCTATCGAGGGCTGGTGTTGCACAACGTGCGGAGGCAGGGTCATGAGACAGCCACAGTGCCCGTTGCCGTACGCCTAGCATAGCGGTACGTGTAACAGAGCATGGGGCAGCGAAGCCATCGATCGGCCATCGGCGGCCCGCTTGGAACGCCCAGTTGGCAAAACTCGGTGAGTTTCTGGAGCCCTGGTGACAACACGGACAAGTGGGCGTCTGCACATTGCCCCTACCGCGGCGTTGGAGGTGGTGCCTCTGTGTTTTTGCTTCGGGGCGTTTCGGTTTAGGGCCTGCGGGGTGTGAGCTGCGAGGTGAGAGCTCCAGGCTGTGCAGTGCGAGCTACAGGCAGCCGGTTAGGGGCGTCCTGCTGCGAGCGGTAGGCTGCGAGCCCGCTGCGTAACTGCTGCCAGCTGCCGCACTGGGCTGTGAGGGCGCTGTGGGCGGGTTCGCCGTAGGGGCGGGAAGGGATGCTGTGCGCCCCAAGGTTTGCTTTGGTTGTCTCTGCCGTGTATGCTTGTCTCTGTTGCCTCTTCTGTTTCCGCCCCGTATACTGGCTGGATGCCGGCGACATCACCTCGGTGCGACGGCGCCATTCCAAGCTTCGGGCTTCCTGGCGACCCCACGCTTCCACCACCCCCGGTCGGTTGCAAATGGCTCGGAGCTGGACAATCGGTCTCGCTCGACCCTGGAGACGGGCGTGTGAGACGGCCATGGCTTCACGCCCCTCCCCCTCCGCGTACCCAGGATGCCCCCCAATACCGGGAAATCGACGATTTGCGGTGGCGTTGCTGTGCGTTGTTGCGTTGGGCGGGGGCGAACGAACGAGGCGGCATCGAAATGGGACCGACGACGGGACTCACAGTTCGGTCCGGGTGGCCGCCTGTCTCTCTCTCTCTCCCTCCCTGTGTCTATTTCAGCCCGTGTCTATTTCTGCCTTTAACTAGGCTGCAGGTAACCCGTCACCGGCTTCGTTTGTTCCGCTTGCTAATAGGTTCCTCGTTGCTTTTCCCTGTCCCGGTGCGGTCCCCTGGGTCGGCATGTACCTGTACAGTGCGGTACTTGCGAGATAGGGCCCTGTAACCTGCAACCTGCAAGCATCTGCAGGCAACTAACTTAACTATCTTGCAGCCAGACGTGGATCTGCCGACGACATATGACGGGCATCCAATCACCACCGTCTGCAGAGTCCCGTTTGCAATGACCAGCCATGACTTCTCGCAGCCGAATTTCTTTTTGAGTCAAGCCATTCTTTCCGCGATGCATTGTCCCGCTGCTAGTCCAGCCATTCATTTCGTGAGTCGGCCACACTGTCTGCCGCCCGCCCGCCTGCGTCGTTGGGAGCCCAAGTCTGGAGGTACCTGTGAGGCTCTGGTCGATCCTGACGGATAGTTTGCGACCCCCCCGCGATTTTGCGAGAGAGGGGGGGATTTTGTCTGCGCCGGGATTCTCTCATCTCTTGTCTCTTGGGCCAGAGACGGATGCCCGCGAGTCTTTGGGTGGGCTTGGCAGCCAGCTAGCTTGGGAGGGGCTGCCACACTGCGGTTCCCACGCATCATGGTGGAGAGGGCGGTGGACACTCTGCGATTCCCCTTCATTCCGGCACATAGACACATTGGTTCTGCCTGGGTGATCAAAGAGGACAAAGACGCTATCGTGAACGGCACTTGGCAGGCATCACAGGCAGTGGATGGAGGAGAGCATCAAGACCGTCCGGCCATTTAGATATGCATCATTGGATTGTAATGCGACGAGTCACTAACCCCTTATTCGCCCGTTGTGCTCAGTACATGCCACTGCGGAGACTAATTCATCTCGAACCCGTTGCCTCCAGCGTTGATGTCGCTCCAGTGAGTCTGGTCAGTCCACAGTGGACGCCCAGCCTTACTGCTTGGCTTGGACTCCATCGTGGTCCCCGTCGCCAGTGTCCTGCGCCGCATTGGCATCGTCATCCTCCGAATCCTCAGTGTGCTTGTGCTTGTCTGGTTCGTCGGTGGAGTTGTTCTTATAGTCATGATTGCCGTCTGCCTTGTTCTTCGTCTCCTCCTCGAGGCGAGCCTTCTTCTTCGTCTCCTCCTCAAGGCGGGCCTTCTTCTTGGTCTGGGAGTAGTGCATCTCCTCCCGCTTCTGCTGGGCCATGGTGCCGGCCAGGGAAAGCTGGGCGATGGTCTTCTGGTCTGTAAGACCCAAAGTCATTCGTAAGATGTCCTCCTTGGTGGTCTCGTCCATCTTGTCTCCGGCCTTGTCCTCCTTGTTGTTCATCTTGTCCTCTTCAGGTGGCGGTTCTTCAGAGTCTCGGGTGCTTGCGGATGAGATGCTGCTATTTCGGGTTGCGGACATGCTGAGGAGCAGGACTCGGTGCCTTGTGACAGGGGATTTATGTAGCTGCGGCGAAACTGGGAGCGCAAACGCCACTATTCACAACGTTTGGGACTGTGCGATTGTTCACGGCATCTGCCTCGTCGATGAATCGATGGTGCGCGCAGTTGGCATTGGCCCGTTTGTCGCGCCTGCTCCAAACGGCCAGCAATAGCCACGCTGTTTGGCAACCACGGGTGACGCTCCTGACATGTTTCGCCCATGACGTCGAGGCGAGTGCAAGAGCTTGTTGTTTAGAATAAATGGCGCTGTGAGGCAAGAGTTCACCATGAAACCACCTTGTGGGATGCCCATGATACCACAACAAACGCCTGTGCGTTGCTCACAGAGGCACGGTGAACCAACAACATCGCTTATTGCGCACTCGACCATTCTTGTTGATCAAATTTTCAAACACACCTGGTTGTACGAAGTTTTCATGATAAAATCAAACCGTCCCAGCTCATAATGCCGGGCTGCATCTAATTAAAATCAAGTGGAGAGAAGAGACAAAGTTCAGAGAATGCCAATAGATTGGGTGCCTAACAGCTACAGCTACGTTACAGATCTAATAATCGAGCTATCTTTTGACAGCAAAGAAAAAGGTACCAGGACCAAACCAAAAAAAGTGTTTCGGTAGCGACAGTAAAGAAAAGAAGACCAGGACCAGATCAAGGAAAGTATTCCAGTAGCGACAGTAAAAAGGAAATGATCAGTGAAAGAAAAGGCAAAAGAGCCGGTAATGACAGTGGAAGGGAAAGACATGGAGCTTAACATCAAAACAAACAATCAAACAGACACCAGATACCGAGAACCATCCTTGCAGCCCATTTTCCATGTTTCCGACCATTTTGCACACTACCTGTGGTTCGAAACTCTCTACCATACTCCTCTTCAAACTCACCACGCGACGTTCCGCGAGAATCTCTCAAGGGCTGACAATCGGACCGATCTCGAAGTAGGCCTGTATGAACACAAACCAATCCATTCTGAGTGAAGACTGGACGTGCTCCATGCTTTGGCTTGGGTTAGCTTTAGGTCTTGCACGTTTACCAGGGTCAGCTGCATACCTCCAACCAAACGCTTCCCGGCCGAGGACATCGTAAGCCAGACGTGGGATGTGAAGATGGCATGAATTCAATCGGGTCATGGGGCCAGTTGGCGTAGGGACGCCAATCAATCCCCTCAGAATGAACTCCACCGAGTCGATGTTGATGGTCGAAAACATAAAGATGATGTCCCTGTCTATTGTGAGTCTGTTAGCAAAGGGGGTCCAATGGGCCGAGTGGAGGGACTGGAAGCTTACCGTGAATTGGGAGCTCGTAAGCCTTGCCGCCGATGTAGCTATTCATTCTCTCGAGGAGAGCGATGCCAGCGACGTTGCCCTGGAGAACCCGCATAAGTTGGCGCTCCGTCAGGTCGTTGCCGTCTCCACCGCTGAGGAGCAGGACGGCGCGTACGGTAGCGAAGACAGTGTTCAGGCGGCATCCGTGGACAAGAGCGATGCTGCAAATGGTCAAAATGACCAAGGAGAAAAGGGTGGAGTGTCGGTCGTGACCCCTGAGGTAGCCTAAGCGGAAGATACAGGCCTGCAAGAAGAATTCCCAGTTCATGGGGCGGCCGGCGTCCTCTGGTTCCAGGATGAGCATGCTCTGGCGGATGGCCTCGATTTGAATGTTGTCAGAGACGCCCGCGTTCCACTCTGCAGTTCGTCGTGGAATGTTTCTCAGGAACATGGCAGCAAAGTACTCTCTGACCTCCTCTGTTTGATCTCTGGGGCCGTTCATACCCAGGCCCGGGAGGTATCTTCTGTCCGGAGCCTGGTGTACGGCCACGACCGGAACAACGGGAAGTCCCATGACTGGGAGGTTGTGCACAGCCACGGCTGGCGCCATGTTTACACCCATGGCGGCGTGGCTGTGTGCTGCCGTAGCCGGCAGGTTGTTCGCTCCCATGGCCGGGAGGTTGCTGATGTCCATGGCCGGAGCCTGTTGCTCTTCCCGGCATTCTCCATAGCAAATGGTCCCGGTGCAAGTGCAATCAAAGTCGAAGTCAAAGTCTTCGGCGGCTGCGACGTTTTCGGCAACGGAGCTTGCTTCGTCGTGGTTGACAGGGAAATTCTCGGGGTTGGCCACAGGTTGCAAGTTGGGTGCCGGCCCGTTGAGAACATTCAGCTCGGTGGCGGTCGCATTGAGAAGGCCCTCGTTGGCGTCTTGGGTTGACTCCTGCTTGATGAATGCAGGGGTGGTCCCGGGTGCGATAGGAATTGGCTGTGCGATAGGAGTCGGCTCTGCGATGGGAGCTTTCTCCGCAACAGGAGTTGGCTCCGGAGTCTTCTCCGACATGACAACGTCGACCGACTCAGACTTGACAAAAGTGGTGGAGGTAGACTGGGAAGCGGAGGCTATCATCGACTCGATGACAGCCGTCGGTTTGGATTTCAGACCAGAAGCCGGCTTCCAACCCGAGACCGGTTTGACACCGGAGCGGGGCCCGGGGCGGGGCCCGTTGGGGAGCTTGCGCCGGGGGGCCCGTCGGGGTGGGTCTGCGGTGTTGGTGGTGTAGTTCGGGTTGACGGAGGGATGGACGTAGGCAAAGGCGATAGGAGTGTAGTCCGAGGGGGGCAATGGGGGAGTGACAGGGGAAACGGGGGCATATGCGGGAACTCCGGGCTGAGGAAGAGTGACGGAGGGATTGTCCGTCTCCTCGCGGTCTGGAGTGAGAGAGGGAGGGGAGTCGAGAGGAGGGTACCTCTCGTCGAGGTTGGGGGGACTCGGGGGAGGGTCCGCGGGAGGGGATCCCTTTTCGAAGCTGGGTTGGGACATCTTTGCTGCACCGGGGGGTGGAGTGTTGGTTCCGTGGACGATCGGGGAGTTGTTGGGCTGAGGGGGGACGAGACTGTTGTGAGACCGATGGAAGTTAGCCGCTGAGTTGGACAAGGACGAGCCAAGGAAGGAGGTGAGTACGAGACTTACTGCGATGTGCGGGATCTCTGAATGCAGAGCGGGGAGGGGGGGAGGCTTGATGTTGTGCTTGGTGTTGTGCGAGGTGAAGGGCTCGGTGGTGAGCCTGGAGAGAAGGTAGGCGGGGGAGGGACGGTGACGTGATTCACTGTGAGGAACACGGTCGTGAGAGGAGAAGGAAGAAAAACAGGAGAAGTGAGAGGTTCTTAACTTGTCGGCTCGAGTGCCAAAATGGACTTTGATTCTGTCTGCTACTTGTCTACGTCCTCCTCGACCCGGGATCCATCAAACGGGCTCATTGCGTTTGGTCTCGCCTTGCCCGTAGCCGTCGAGCCAAAAACACTAATGTGTACATGAGCACAGCCATCTTGTCTCCCGTCTCCCGTGCGGTTTTCCAGTTCCGGCTCGCGACAGGCAAACAATCATCAGCCCTGGCGCAGTGGTGTTTCTTTTCAGAAGCAATGGCAGCTGGGAGGGGTGCGTATGTGCGACAGCGTCGCCGACGCTGAGAGGCTCTGCGGTGGTAAACTGTGGGCACTGGGCGAGACGGGGCTTCAGCCTTGGAGCCTGAGGAGCCCTGACTGGCCATTTCGCATGCGGTTTGCTGCTTTGCGTTGTGTCGGCATGGGCCTACCAGGCCGAGCCGTGAGACGGTCTGGATAGCGGCGTGCTGGGACGAGACAGATGCCTTGGCTAGCTCTGCAGTCGGGACCGTAGATGGATTCCAACTTTCCTTTTGCTGGCTGACTGGCAGTCGCCCGCTCAAGGGCGAAGCAAAACCTTGGTAAGCTGGCTTGCATTGGTGGTTGTTGTGCCGCTTGCCTCCTCACAGCCTGGTCCCATCGGGAGATCCCTGGCCTAACACGTTGCACCCCCGATGCCCCACTGCCCCACTGCCCCGCCGCCCCGCGATCGCCGGTACCCCACTCGCTCGAGCAAACGGCTGAGTGGGGCGCTGGCCCGTTTGCTGCCGTGATCCAATCGAGGAAACAGGGAAGGGCACCCAGCAAACCCCCCTGCCTGTCGTGACGTGACTGACGCACTCCGCACGCACTGCAGTACAGTCACCTCGCACTCACTTCTCCCTCAGATTCTCACACGCAAACGCACACGCAAACGCACACGCATACGCACACGCTCCACGCCTGTTTGTCGCTGTGCACCCACCGCCTGTCGCTGCGAGCTCTAGCGCTGTGTACGCTTGTCCCTGCGAGCCTGCAGCAAAAGACCGATGGGTAAAGACAGACACGAAAACAAACCCCCCCGGTGGGGTGCAGCAGTGAGACGGAAGAGAATTGGCCGACGGGCGAGCACATCGACGCCCGCCGAAGCCCACACTTCGAGATAAGTACTTAGCATCCCGCAGAAACAGGGCTTGGGCAGGGCGCGGGCGGGGCTCGGCCTGTCCTACCACTCTCCTCCTCAGCCTGGTCTGTACCGCCATGACCCTTGCTTGACCCTTTCTCGGGCTGATTGACGATTGACTTGGACAGTGTTTCCCACAGTTACTCCCCAGAGCCGTCGAGTCTCGCCAACAGTTCCAGCTCTTGCAAGCGCTAACTAGACCAACTCTTCAACGTCGTCGATTTTCCCGCCAACGGACGTTGGTTTTTAGTTTCGACTTGTCAAGCTCTGCACCATGCTCTTCTTGTCTTGGGCTCGGGGATGGGCCGTCCCGTCCATGATGGATCAGGCTCTGCGCGCTACTCCCAAGTACCAAGTACGTATCTTGGCCGAGAGACACCCGCCATTAGCCACTCGGCCTGGACGCCTCGATCCCGGGCCAATCTCAGCAGTCATACGATGGTGTCCTCCTGCCACCGACCAGATTGAGCCGGCCGTGCGCGCGGCCTGAGATTGAGCGAATCCCCTCCAGGCCTCGCTCGTTTGGTCTCCTTATGCCCCCCATGCCCTATGCGCCGAAAACCCGGTTCACAGAAAGCAAACCTTAAAGGTTGATCTGGGAAATGCTACGAGTCAGTGGCGCACACTCCCGAGCTGATCGCCCAAACGGGGCCGTCGTGGGGAGATGAGACGCCAATCTTGATCGGCCAGGGTCACCCACCGAGTGCGGCCACGCACTGTGTACAATACGACGTACATCCACGCCTCCGTCCACGCCTCCGCGTTGTACCCAAGTCTCTCTCGGGCAGGCAACCTGTCAAGCCAGTGGGGCGGCGGTGGGGAGTCACACGGGTGGAACGTCCAAACGTGGGGAGCGACACGGCTGGACTCAACCCCCCGTTTGACGCTATCACCAGTTGAAAAAGTCTCAGGATTTTGTTCCCGGTCCCAATCACGGGTTTGTAATTTGCTTGTTCTCACCACCTATTCCCCGCTCGGACTCGAGCCTAGTACGGCTGTGCTGCCCGATGATTTTCGGAGAGGGGGCATCCCCATTTGGATCCCGCCTCAGGCTGGATGCCGCTGCAGGGTGTACACCTCCTGATCCATCCTAATCCATTCCGATCCACCTGGCCAGACCAATGGCCAGGCCAGACATCGATGGCCGCCCGTGAGGAGGTTCGTCCAGATCGGAGGCTCAGCATCGAGCACCCAAGATCCAGTTCCCAAGATCCTGGCTCCGGCTCCAGATTGAGGCTCTCGATCCACCGCCCCATCCAGGACGAGGGCTGTGATCACCGACTCTGTAATTCCCGAGACCTCCAAACCATGGTCTGTGACCAAAAGACGCCGACAGGAATAACTCGGTTGTAGTTTCACGACACCGGATTACGCGCGTAGCTCACACACTCCCCTGTGCAAGTCCAGTTGCCTGCCCGTCGCAAGGAGACGTACACCAAGTTGCGACACGGCACTGACCGCTACCCGGGCTCATCACAACGCCCTCCTCCCAATCTCCACCGCTTCTATTATTGCTGCCTCTCTTCTCAGGTGGATGCACCATCCCGTCGCCAGTTTCGTATTGGCAGCTTCGGGCACAAACGTACCCGATAAGACGGCAAGAGACTCGGTCGAGGTCTTAATCTGTCGAGGTCTTACTGGATGCCCATTGCCAGCTGAAATGTAGTTTGCGCCCGGGTGGGCGAACGAGGAGCCTCTATTGGAGATGATGGCCATAGAGTTTTCCGCCCTTCGGCACAACTGCATGGAGCAAACAGTCTCAGAGTTGAGAGGAGAGTCGGTGGGCATTTGTGTCGAGGTACAGATGACTATCGACGGGTACTATGCGGAGATGGATAGTGATAGTGCGGAAAGCGGATCCACGGCAGGCATGGCATATGCAGCTCCCTGGATTGAGAACTACCGGTATGCCTCGTGGCAGACATGCAAACCACACTCAACAAGATTGATGGGTGGTGGGCTGGAGAGCGTCTCCATCGCTACGAAGGGATATGCTTGCATGTTGAGATTCGGTCTAGATCCACTACATGTGGGTTGCATGTCGGTCAATCCAGACAGGACGCGCTTTATGCAAGCGGGAGGGGAAAGGGAATCGATTGCACAGCCAGTAGCTCAGGATGAACCGTCACCGCTTTACCGTTTGTCTACACGCCGGTCGCAAATGTGTCCAGGTGCATGGTCGACGTGGAATGGCACGGACTGGCCGGTTTCTTCTTTCTGCATGTCGCCTGGCAAGCAAACATTATGCAATGCATGATTGACTTTGCGGAGGTTGTGGAGGCTGTGTCGGTCAGAGAGGAAGCGGAATCAATTGCATGGGAGGCCTTGGAGGCCTAGAACGTAGGATGCGTCTGCCTGCTCAGTTGCCCGTCGGCTGGAGAGGAAACAGAACCAGGCGCATCAGTGTCTTAGAATGCGTTTCGTATGATGTAATTGCCCGCTCATTTTCCTGTCGGCTGAAGCAAAAGCAGAATGTATTGCCTCGGAGTCTCTCAAGGAGTGGTGTGTCTCCCCATCGCTAGCCTGTCGGTCAGCGAAGACGCGGAATACATTGCACCGCAGTCTTCCGATGGGCGATGCATCTCCCCCTTCTCATTAGTTTGCCTTTCGGCTACAGAAGAAGCAAAATCAATAGCGCGCCTAGCTTAGATTGAATGCCGCTACTTTCTGACATGTCTGTACGTCGACCGACGAAGACCTGCACGTCACTGGCGAATAAACTGGATCATCATGTAGCTAGCTGATGATGCACGTTTCTGTTTCTCGGTGCGTCTGTACGTCGACTGGAGGAGAAGCTGGATCAAGGGCGTCGCCGACTGAGAGGACATGGCTTTGCTTCGCCATGTCTGTAGTCACGAGAGAACAGAGTGTGTATCAATCACGTAGCTGGCTTAGAGTGAACTCCGCTACTCGCCGGCATGCCTGCACACCGACCGAAAAAGAAACCGCGCAGCTAGCTTAACTTAGCGAGTCCCAGTGCTTCCCGCGACATTTCCGTGGGCCGACCGGAGAAGAAGCTGGACCAAGTGCATCGCCAGCTTGGACGAAGTGGCATTGTTTTCCCGGCTGTGCCCAAGTCGGTCGGAGAATCACAAGATCGAGTGCGAAATTGTTTAAACGAGTGACGGGTTTTTTTATCTATCTAATAAACGAACGACGCCGAGTTGGCCATGCGACTAGATCCCTTCGTAGATGGATGACTTCTGGGTCAATTTAGATGAAGCATCCATCAGCCCTGTAACAAGATGCCGCCCAAACTCAGACATGAGAAACCATTTCCTTCCTGGATGGATGACTTCTGGTTCAATTTATATGAAGCATCCATCAACCCGGTAACAAGCAAACTCAGAAATAAGAAATCATTTCCTTCGTGACTCAATCATTTTCCCTTCTTACCTTTCGGGCGTCAATCCGCCCCATGGCAAGATACTCGTGACCAAACAAATGAAACCATGCCCATGATGACTCGGTACCTTTTCCATTTCGGCCAAATCCCAATCAGACCTCCAACAAATACTCATGCTCCGGCAAATGAAACCGTGTCCTTGTAGACTTGCCTCTCCATCTATCCTATACAGGTGAATCGTTCATCAAACTCTACCGACGCCATCACCTCGCAGCCGAGATCCTCGCACAGCCACTTGGCAGAGGTCGGCAATGTATTCACACTCAATGTGGTGTGAAAAGCGAAAGTACGGCGGCACCTCGTCCGTCGGTCACTCATCGGTCGGAAGCCGTTTCCGGATATTCAGCCGGTGTGCTGGGCGTGCTGTGAAGCAAAGCTCGAGTACATGGAAATCGTCTATGGGATAGCACTTCCAGTTCTGAGCGTTTTTGTGAAAAGTGAGGTGCAAGGTGCCGAAACTCAAGAGCATCCCTGAGCGGAGGGGTTCCCCCCCCGCAGGACCGTGTTCTCCATTGAAGCAGAGCATCTTGGGATCCTCGAAGGTCTCGGGCTCGGGCATCTGCCCAACTCGATAGTCCCCTAGCATTCGTCTAGCCCCGTTGTTGTAAGTCACGACAAGGCATCGAAGAGTGCCATTGCTGTAGCGATATACATCGAACTCCCTGGCAAGGTAGAAGGGAGCAAGGGAGAAGAAAGGAGGGGCTTGAGTCACGTCGTCAAGAGCTACCGTCGCAGTGTGATACATCGTTCCAGTAAGTGCCGATGAAGTTGACTGTTCCTCTTTCCCTCCTGTTGAAGAACAATTGCTTTGGGTTGGGCTCCAGTTCATACACGCGCCTCGTGTCGCATCTGCTCCCTATATTGACTGTGCCAGCACCCTTCATCTCGATCTGTTGCCTTGTTAGGGAATCGTGTCATTCGCACAGGGGCCTTCTGATTAAAGATGGTACTCACCAAAAACCTGGGGCATCCGAGAGTACCACGTGCATCCCCCACCTGAATAGTCAGATAAGAAACATCTGAGTCTGTATCGGTAGGCAGATACACGCAGACCAACGAATCCGCCGGATAATCAAGGAGTGGCTGGACGTAAGAGCCCGGGCCGTCCTTTCTGTGCTGCTGGATGTCCACCAAGCCCATGGACGGATGGTACACAAATGTGATTCCAACTGTATCTTTGAATTTGATTGAGAAGAAGCGGCATCTCGGGTCAGTGTCATTCTCAAAGGTGGTGCAGCCGGGATAGATGAACCGGGTTCCGTCGAATGTAAATGGAGGCGTAGGAGTATCCCAAGTCTGAAACCTAGGGCTGCCATCGATAGTTTCCATGCGCGCAAGGTCATTCTAGAGACGATCAACACTATCATCGACGCCGAGGGAGTAGGGGACTCACCATGAACTGCATTTCCACCTGCTTAGCATACACGGCCGCTTCGATTACGATGAAGGCTTTGTTGTCAGTCCTTTTCGCCGTCAAGCAGTCTTTTCGGTTGGACTTGGCGATCCTTTGGATTTGGCATATGCCATATGCGTCAATGGTGATGCGGATAAAAGGAGGGAGGGCAACCTCGTCGGCGGATTGTGGTTCATCTCCGTACGGGAGCCGATGAGGCGAAGGGTGACCCTGTCCGCGTCTCCAGTCTGGAAGTTGGGCGAGGGAGATGGATACAAGAGGCCTAGAGCGCATCTGGGGCAGACAGGTGTACAAGTCCAACTGTCTGGCCGAGGTCCAATGAATCATCTCTTCGGACTGTTTGGCTTCCGGCTGGGTACGGGTTGGAATGGGAAAGTCGTGCGGCATGTCCTCGCACCCGATATTCGCCAACACTGGGCTGAGTCGGGACTCGGTTCTGAAGAATTGCATCGGCGCATCTCTCCAGGGGGGTGACCAGGTGAGCAGCTGCCATAAGCCCTGGCGCATCCTGGGGTGACTGTCGATCAATTCCAAGCCACTGATGCATTCACGATGTGCCACGGCATACGCTGGCCAGGTGTGGCGTTCGGGGCAAGACTGATCGGTGCACTTGAGAAATACCTGGCCCCAGAGCCCAGTGTGGCAGTTGACAGGAGTAGGAGCGAGAGGTCGCTGGGGTGTGTCATTCGCTGAGCCGTCGAGGTGAACAGGGACCCGAGGTTCAAGCAGATTGTCGGTGATGCCAGGAGAAGGCGTATCCATCTTGTAGTGGTTATCATTGCTCTTCTCTGGAGGGCCAGGGTGCGCGACCAGGTTTTGCAGCAGGGCACTCCGGTCGAGGAACTCCATGGTTTGGCGTACTGCGATAGATGGCGACGTTAGAACATGTACTTGGTTGGGTGTTTAGGAAGCAGATGCGACTTACCGACAACGACCACCTGGCCCACACGTTGGAACATTTGGGCGCAGAGGGCGCAGCAATGCCCGAGGTGAAGATGGGGGTAGACTTCTGTCTTCACCGTGGTTTCGTCTTCTTGGACGGGGCTGGAGGGCCCGGCCACGTTGTAAGAAGACGGGGCGACGGTTTCCGGGGGGCGGACGCGAAAGGTGAAGGCGGTCCCGTCCATGATGGGAGAAGACGTGTTGGAAGTAGACGTGTTGATCCCGTCCACGTTGGAAGAAGACATGTCGAGGTTTGCTGGGGGTGCAGTTGAAGGCTGAGTGGGAGGGAAGTTGAAGGATGCTGGGGGGGCAGTTGAAGGGTGAGTGTGAAAGGTGAGTGTTGAGGGAAGTTGAATTGATGGAAGTTGAATTCATGGAAACTAAGGATAGGTTCAAAGTTCCTGGGGGAAGTGTAGAGTGAGTGTTGGAGGGGATGGGTAAGTGAGTGAGTGAGTGAGGGTGTATAGGGTAAGTGTACAGGGTAAGTGAAGTATGAGGTATGTACGAAGGTAAGTGAAAGAGAGAAAGAATGAAAGAATGAGTGAGTGAGTGAGTGAATGAGTGGTTGTTGGACTATCCAAACAGGACGTCTCCCGTATTAATGGCAAGCCCGATTACTACATGAAATGGCTAAGCTGCGTACCTAGACAACACTAGACTGCAACTTGTTGGATTGACGTCCGGCGAGTAAGAACGCACCGGCTTAAAAAATCTCGACTTTTGCTCCGGGCACCTAAGCCAGGGGCCAATCAGGAGTTGTGGCTGAGACCAGAGAGATTCACAAGTTGTCTATTCATGTCATGCACCTCAAAACAGGCGACCAATGGAAGTTGTTGGGTTCTGCCCACTTGGTGCATGGCTCGATGCTCACTCCAAGCCCAACGTCCATCACATACATGGGCGCGGACGTCTAGAGTGGTCCGGGAGTTCCTTTTGTCTGCACTATACATGCGCGCCAAGATGGGACGAGGCTAAGACATCCTCCCCTCTCATCTCCGCGGCAGTGCCTACGCCCAAGTATCTCTCTTGTCTCCATGTCCCGTCCATGTTCTCGTCGTCCACGCCCACTCCATCTGTGGGCCACTCCATCTATGGGGGTTCACTCCTCGGCGGTTCGATCTAGACTCAGCCGACCTGACTGGACCCGGTAGGAGGGGGCCTTGTCATCTGCGTGCACCATGTTCCATGTTCCATGGCCTATCTGCCGGTCTATGGGCGGCCTATCACACCAGCTATTAGGACGTCCTATCACGCCGTCGCAGCGTCCCCGCCCCGTCGCCAGCCATGTCAGCACATCAATCACCTGCGCCATCCAGGGATGCTCCTACAGAGCACTATCCCGGCAGGCTCATGATCCTAGGGTTTAGCTCCCGTGCACTAAATCCGACGTCGTAGCGGGCTTCTTGGCACTGCCCAGACGGCACAGCGCCCTCGCAGCAGCACCAATCGCCAGGGGCCTTATGGGGCGTTTCCCCCATCGTTGCCCCCCTCGTTCCCCCGTTTCCCCTCTCCTCCTCCCCTCTTTTAGGGCTCTCTCCAGGGCTCTCTAGCACTCACTCCCCTAGCACTCCCCCCACACACCGCCTATCTCAGTAGGCTATCTGTCGTCCCTGGCATCCCATGGCTCCACCATTCCGACCTCCGCGGCCCACTGATCCACCTTCAACATTCAGGGTTCCCACTTACTTGCTTTCTGCCCCTCCACTCCAGCTTCGCATGTACACATTTCTCCCGGTCTGTGTTTTCCCTTCTTTTCTCAATTCTCAGCCATGTCTCGGCCTCTTCGTCCTCCTCCCCGTTGTCGTTGTCATGTCTCCTAAAGCCTCTCCGCCACCGGGCGCACCGGTGAGCGGCCCTCCTCCAATCGAGGCAGACACCGCCGCCTGCAGCCTCGACGCCCATCAGTGCGATGACGACGACGACAACGGCTCTGGCTACGACACCGATGCCTTGCCTCATGCCTCTGCCTCCCCTGCGTCCAGCTCTCCGTGATTATTCGCTCGATCGCTTGAAAACGCCCTAGGAGGGTCGCTACTAGTTTCCTCAATGACGAGCCCGAGCAGGAGCCTAACGATGAAACACGTCGTTGCTGTTCACCTCCTCGAGAGCAAGCTACACCTGTCGCTCTCGGACCGCCCGCAGTCTATCTTGAATCATGGACCGGCAAGGAAAGCTGGGCAACTGATGGTGCGTCGGCCCGACCAATGAAGCGAGAGAGACATGGCTCTCCATGTCAGGCTGTGTCGAGCCGTGTCGAGCCATGTCCGGCCTCAGGCCCGGTCAGAAACATGGATGGACGCCCTGGCCGATCTTGCCGCTTTGGAGTGCGCGATGCATACCCCGGGGCTGAGGTTATTGGGCTGACTTGAGCCCCATCCAGCCTGCTTGGGTACCGACAAACATTAGAGCCTTTGAGCTAGGTGCTTGGATCGAGATCCAAGATTTCCGATGGGCCTTTGCCTGCGAGGATGACACCATGCCGTCGGACCACGCCCCGGCTGTCATGATCGCCGCCAACATGGCGTTGGTCTCGCCGCATTCGGCATCGAACTACACGTACCCACCAACCTCGTCCGCACCGTCCGCTGTGTGCCCGTCGGCACCTGGCCCCTCGACCCAGACCCGAAGGCCATCGGCCTACAGGCCATCCCCCTGGGCCCACTAACACGCGGGCTCGAGGAGAACCCGGAGGCTATCGAGCTGTTCCTCGTCAAGGTCCGCAAGGAGTTGGTGGATCCGTCAGTGCATTCCCATGTCCAAAACTGCCAGGCCCTCGGTCTAGCATGGTCATTGAGGGAAGTAACTTCGGGATTGCAAAATATTGGGCATTGTGTAAGTTCATGTCGGCGATGACGGTACTGTTTTTAGGCGGATGCCAGCGTGTTTTGCCATTCCATTATCGATGGACTTTATTCTGTCTACAGGGTATATGCTCAACCACTGGTACGCGTTTCTAGGTCGGGTTCTCACATACAACGGTCATGGTTTTCTGAGGGAGGAATATGGGAACCTTCCCTTCTATAAATTTGACGAGCAAACTTGCGCGACGACTACACATGTATATGCGTGTATGTATGTATGTATGTACGTATCTAAGTGGTCTCCAATTTCTAAATTCCTGGCAGGCTAGCTGTCCCATGTGAGCCGGGTATCCCCTAGTCTGTCCAGTGTCGTTCATATCATCTTAATATGCCTAGAAGGGAAGAAGAAGCCACCCCTCTGCCGCCGTCGAACCAGCCAGAGAGGCAGAAACATGATGTCGAGTTACAAATTTGTAAATGTTCAAAGCCGAAAAGTTGAACGATGCGCGCGCTGAGCCATGTTCGAAATGTTCGGGAAACACAATGACCAGAAAACCAAATGCTATGCAATATAAAGCAAGAAGCCAGAATGCTCATGCCGCCCGTTGCCTGTGCAGCACTATAGATAACGTTCGACATTGGAGAAGCTGGGCAAGGGGGAATCGTAGGGGTGAGTGATAGATGTGTGCATGGTAGGGAATGTGTGAATTGATGAGTTGCGGGCAGTGTGGCTATTGCTCAGGCTTGGTCGTTGACTCTTCGGTCTTCTCTTGAGTTGAGTTGTCGGCCTTCGTTTCGTGTTCTTCGTCTTTTTCATGGATAGTCTCTTCCGAGTTCAGTTTGGGCGATACCCTCCCCTGAACAGTTTCCTCGGCTTTAGGTTTACTGTCGTCCGTCTGGTCAGAGCTAGACTCTCCAACCTTGGTGCTGTCCTCGCTTGTATTGGAGTCAGACCACGTCGTCTGACGATGGTCTGCGAAGCTGACAGTCCTCCTTCTTCTGGGGGTTTCGCGCGCCTCTTGGATCTTGTCTTCCGCAATTGTCCCATCCTCTTCTGGCCTCGACGGGTTGGTGCTCCTCCGGGAGAATTCAGCCGACTCCCTTGTCGGTGTCATCGGTCGCATTCCCTGCATGTTCATCGATTGCACGCGAAGGGAGCTACTACGCACCCTGCTCAACCGCGCAGTGTCGCCTCGGTTCATATCGGCATCCCATTCTGCCAGGTCCTTGGAGCTCCATGAAGCTCGATGGACGCGACCAGTGCGAGGAAGGCTGGCCACTGAGTATCTGGAGCCAGCACTATTGGCTCGGCTTCGCGGGTTGACTGCAAGCTTCGGGAATGTAACCGCATCCCCCTCGGAGCCTTCCAAGCTAGGGAACGCTTCCATATCATCAAGAGTTGGGTGACGCCGCACCTCCTTGACCTTGAATGAGCCATGTGTTTGTAGTGGCACCGGCTTCGGCTGCGACGAGGGCATTCCCGCCCTGTCCTCCATGTGCTCAAAGTAACGGATGCGGAGGCCGTCAAGGCCTACTGGGAACTCCTCTCGGTTGCGAGACAGAGACATCCATGTAGAAATCGTGCCTAGAACAATGAGGACCAGAACCGCGATCGTGAGGAAACCCTGAACGACAAGGATGATAATGCCGATGATGGTTGCGGCGATGCGACTGATGTTGAAAGATGGCAGAAAAGCGATTGAGAGGCCGGTTGTGATGATCTTGGAGATAGATAGAAGCCAGACTGCCATGGAGGTGTTGCGAGCGCCCTCAAATGGCTTGAGCTTGATGATGGCGACCAAAGAAAACACCTCAAAGACGAAGAGCCCAAAGACCTGAGCCAGCGGGTTCTGGGAACCTCCTCCGATGAAGCATGCTCGTCCAAATTGGTACCCAAGGTAGGCCGCAAAGAACCACCAACGCGTTCGGCTGTATCGACCCGACAACCAACCGAATCGCTTGATATAGCCCAGATCCTCGTTCGGACTTGGCCTATTGGGGTCGTTGTCGATGAACTTGATCTGGAAGAAGGGGATGCTGCCATACAGACGAGGCTTCACTGCTTGCTCTTCTTCTCCAACTGAACTCTGGCGCGTAGCTGCTACAAATGGCATCGACTTAAAAAGCTTGCCTTGTTCCAACCGAAGAGTATCGGGGGCAACCTCATATTTTCCTTCGCGCAGCCTAACGAAGCAAGCATATGCTGAGATGCCCGCGAGTCCCAGGAATACGAGGAAAACGATGGCGGCGACGGCACTCGGGCCCGCGGCGGCGCGAAGCGCAAACTGATAGGTGGACAGCGTCGTCATGGCGAAGAATGCGATGAAGAGAGTGCGGAGCAGCCCTGAAGCCATGTATCCCAGCCAGTGAGAGCGGAAGTAGTCGAATCCGTCCGTCTTTATCAGCTTTAGCTTAACCAACGCATCCAGGACAAACTTGACAAGCGCGACAAACACCATGACAGCCCCAAGAGCGACGAGCAGCCAAATCAGGCCAATGGTGAAGGCGTCTTTCAGGGGCACATTGGCCACAGACAACGTGCCTGCAAACCCGTTAAAATCGCCAGGGATCGGCATACCAGGGTTGCGAGGTTCCCCTGCCCAATTGTAGTCGTAAGGGTTGCTCGCATTGTATCCAGCTCGACGCGCAAATGTGTGGAGTGAATCGTCAAGGCCCAGCGCCGACCTAAGCTTAATGGATCTTCCATAGATCTGCTGGGTGAGGCCACCGCCGTTGTTAATGGGCACGGATCCAGCACCGCCAACCTGGCTACCATTTCCGGAGATGCCACTAAATGGGGCGAGGGCATCGAGCATGCTGTCGGTGGAAATCATGCCTGCGGTCCATGCGAAGTTGCTCCACCAAGCAGGGAGCAGGCTGGGCCAGTCCACGGATAGGGCGCCCAGAAAGAAGATGGACTGAAAAGTTTCGAAAATGACGAGGAGCGAGAAAGAGTGGGCGTAGTGCATCCTCATGTGTGGAATCTGCAAGCCGTAAATGGCTGTCGCAAACGAAGCAAGGATTGCCGCGCAGACGAAACCGCCCAAGATGGACCCGATGGCCTTTGGCTGGGACAATGTCTGGCCGTTGGTCAAGACCGCCTGGAAACAGCCGATTTCGGTTTGCGTCGAGTTTGAAAAGATGCGCAGGCGGGCGAAGCCTTCGAGGTCGGGAATGCCAAGCGCGAGCGACGGGAATCCTTCAGAGTCAGTAGCAGAGATGGGGAGAACGGCGTATGCTTGGATGGGAACGTCCACATTTACAGGGCACATGCTGGTGATGTTGCCCTCGCATGGATTGTAGGTCCTGTTGAATCGACCCTCGCCGTAAACATCCATGGAGATGTGCACTAGATGCGGGTTAGACACGTCAAATTTAGTTGGGCATCTCGTCACCTACTCATGAGGGCTTCTTGTCGAATGTTGGTGGTTCCACTCAAATGGAACAGCACAGTGAGGTTGTCCCGGTAGTATGCAGCGTCGAACTTGGTGACATTAAACAAGCTCTCGCCGTTCATGCAGTCCGCGAAGTCGCCAGTGTGCAGGTCGGGATATCGACTAACATCCAACTCGCGAGACACGCCATCGATGCCGGTTCCATTGATGTAAACCGTTTCCCGCGCAAGGACAGTCGGAAGAAGGGTAATGGCGGAGAGGAAAAGGCGCATTGCCCTAAAAGGCGTCTTTGTTGAACCCATGGTGAAGGCGTCGGCGACGAAGGGCCGGAAGGGTCGGGATCGCGGCGTTCCCGCCCAGAAGATGTTTTGTCTCCTCTAGGCGCAAGAACGGGTCGTCCGGGAGGATGTTATCTCGAATGATGAAGGTTGGCGAAGAATCGAGTTGTAGAATCGGACTCTCGCGAAACGGACGCCCCAAACATGGAGATCGGAAGCAAGGTTTCAGGGACGTAAATGTCTCGGTTCAAGTGTCGCGGACACGAGTGGAGTATCAGAGTGGCGATGGACGGGGATCGGAAAAGGAGACGATGGGGTGGGAGATGGTCGATGGCGGGGGGGAGGAGTAGTCGAGGAGTAGTTGAGGAGTAGTCGAGAAGTAGGTAGTCGAGGAGTTGAGGTTCGGATGGCGAGAAGGTGAGAAAAGGCCCGGGCGAGAAATGGTGCGAGGACGTGTACGGGTTCGATGCGTGCACAACTGGGAGCCAATCTGGAGTCTTTCGGTCTCGGTCTTGACGTAGGCGCAACCAGGAGGCGGCTGGTGGCGTAGCGGGAGTGCAGCCACTGCAGAGATCGGCGTTGGGTGGATTTATTTTAAGCTTGATGTCTTGGAAGCGAAGCGCGTAGCTGCAGGACGGCGAGGAGAAGGAAAATGCGTCCGCAGAGACGGCGACGGCGACGGCGACGGCGACGGCAACAACAAGCAGGAGCGCGGTGCTGGGATGAAAGGGAAAGAGCAAGAGACAATCGCCTCAAAGACAGACGCGATGGCGAGAGAGCGAGAGGACGATGGAGCAAACGCTAACATCGTTACTGGGATGGATGGATACGGATGTGGATGCGGATGTGGATGGATCTCATCAAAGGATGCAATCAAAACGGATGCAGGCGGAGGGCCTTTGTCGCGCTGGACCCCCATGGACCTCCCTGAAGGCCCTGGAGGAGCGCCCAGATGGTGTGCTGCCAGCGGATAAGGGCCCTGATTACCAGAAGATGGGTGCCCTGTGGTGCCACTATCTAGGTACCTAGCCACTATAACCCCTGTCGACCGCACCTGCCGTCTTGGGACTTGAGTCGCCATTCGCTGTCCCACCCCCGCGAGTGTTGGCCGGAACCAACCAAACGAGCCTAAACGAACCGGCGGCCATGAAAAAAGAGGTCCGAATGGCTGTCCGAATGGCTAGCCGAGATGGCAGTCTAGATGGCTCTCGTTATCGAGATGCCAACCGTCCATCCATCCATCTAGTATCAAGCTAACAAAGTCGGGTGTTTCATTCCTCATCTCACCGTCTCTTGGTTCTTGGTGCGTTACCTCTCGCCTTGGAACATGGCTGCTCGTCATTCGCCTGCGCCGCCAGAAATCACACCAAAAAACCTGCTCGCTGACCTCCTCCACCGCCCATTCCGCCAACTTTGAGTGTCAACGACCGGAGATGGCCACCCAACCATTGGCGCGCGGTGACAAAATTCGGAGGCGGGGGATTGCACCATTCCCACTATTCCTACCTACCATTCCCACCGCTCACTCGCCACACTCTTGGATTCCACGTTTTAACGCATCGCCACGTGCAGCCTCTACAGCACCAGCCAACCATCGTCTGCTGCCAACCTAATCTTTCCTGTCCTTCGGGCAGCTCGGCACGTCGTTTGGCACCTCCTCCGATTGGGGGTCCCGTTGAGGGTCCGGTGGAGGTGGAAGATCGACAACGCGATACCGACTGCGACATTTAACAGACCCATCCATCTATCGACGACCTGAAGCGTCGGTGGGCTCATAACAAGGAGAGACAGAACGATGATGGTGTATTCTGCCCAACTCATGCACTCACCATTAGAGCCAGCCAGTCATTGTTCGATGCGTGTGCTATTTACTTCCCGAGCCGGCGAATACGAGCGGGCCAGCATCAGTGGCTGGGAGTATGTCTCCGTCTAGCGAGCCTCTAGTGCAGGTGTGCTGTCGTGCATCAAGAACCCACCCTGAACCCACCATGTTCCTTGACTCATGGCCCAGCGCTTAAGTTGGGACTGAGCGAGCCATCGCATGTCCATTCATCTTGATGGCAATAATACCCAACCCGATTTTCTTCTTCTTCTTGAGGGGCACTCGCTGAATTGTTCTTATCATCATGATGAAACTCCATTCCAAGTTGGTGACCAGGATTTGGAATCACGAATGCCTCGGGCGGTATGTGTAAGAGGGACCGTTGGGATTCCTTGGTTGCAAAATACGAAGACTTATTTAGTCTTTGCCAAGTGCAACACTTTGCCACCCATCGACAGAGGCGGTCTGGGAAGAACTAGCAATTGACCTCGCTTGAGTGCTGTAGTGTTGGGGTCGATTTTTGACAGCCTTCAGCGGTTCTTGAAGGGGAGTTGAGCCATTTACATGCCGTCTCCGTCGAGGTGACCATTGAGCAAGTGCCCATTGGCGTCCGCATCTCAGAAACAAGTAAACGAATTGTGCAAACAATTTTGGCTGCAAAGTCATCTCAAGTCGGGGTCGGAGCAGTTGGCGTAAGTCCCACTTGTTTTACAGAGACCTTCACAAGACCTTTCTTAGCCTTAACGGATGTCTGCTTCTATTGCTTCTCCTGTTTCACTCCTTTCTTCTGCATCTTATTTTGGATAGGCTGATCGATCGATAAATTGTATAAGCCGGCCGAAGTAAACTTACAGGCCATTGTTGCATCACTCTACACGAATGGGTATATCCGATGCCTACCCTGTAGTTCCGGTAACTTGTCAGACGCTGGCAGAAATCTGCCTCTAGGTCCTCTATGCCCCGGGGGAAAAACCATGTGATGCATCAGGGCATGAGACTTGACTCGGAGCTACCGACCTGGAATGCAAAGACTGCCGACTGGACTTCCTCTTCCGTAGCGGGAGTTTATGGACAATTAGTACCTTCGTCAAACAGTCGTGCATTGCATCATCGAAGCCAGTGCGTATCGAGCCAAGCCGTCATCGGGAGTCTTCGAGTCGGAGTCGAAACCTACAACAGTGTAGAGGGCGCCCATGATCTGAAACAAGTATCACTCGTGTTTCTGCTAGTTGCAATCGTCAAGTAAGCTGCTGGGTGTTGTGATGCACGGAAATGCCATGGTCTAAGACCGCTGTGGTCATTGAGGAATGTCTCAGTGTGAACACAGTCTAAATGCTGGAGAAAGTGAATCGACTCACGTTTCAATGCTAGGAACTGTGAGTATTTGCTTGTTACCATTACTCAAGACTTTCACGTTGCTTCCTTCAACCGCACTTTTGACTACGCGATCACATCACATCACTTTTGCGCTGCCCCCTACTCGACGAACCACGGCTTTGTATCTGCTTTCCTCTCCCTTGAATCTGCCCCCCCAAGTTCACAAAACAGCAATCCTTTTCTTTTGCCTGCCTTTAGTCTGCCCCCTATATCGCCGATTCGAACTGTATCTCGTCATGGCTGATCTGAGATGCCCCAAAATCTCTGGCGATGCAGAATACCTTTACTCCTACGTACGGGCAGGAGAACACTGGGAGGACTGGCTACAGAACTCACTCACCCTGCTCGAATCTACCAACTGGGTGGGAGTGTACAACTCCTCAAGTTGATACCATACAGAGAAGGTTGGCGAGCACTGTTTTGGAAAGCATACGGCGAAATCGGCTGTACCCAGGCCATGGACCGGATGCCCTTGTCCAGTCATGATGGGCTGCTTATCAACAAAACAACTATCCCGAGCCGACATCTATAAGTTCCCGAAGGATGAAGGCAGCCCAACGACCAACCCCGAGCTCGATTGTTTTGACTACGCATGGCGAGACTCACGATGAAGCCCCGTCCATGTAATCTTAGGCCTATTCATCTGTCGACAAGGGTATCAGAGGCAAGATCGCCAAGATTCAGAAGGAAGTGGAGAAAGCGGAGTAGCTGGCGCGGGCCGAAGACAAGAATCCTTTGCGAATTCGGTTCGAGACATGCGAAGGACTCAGCGAAACGCGCACAACCTGTGGAACTGGCGGCTGCTGCGGATGGCGAGAGCGATCTTTCGGATCTATTGGAAGAAGAGGTAGATTATCCAATAAACCGCCTTTGAGTCGGGTCGGAGCGCTGCCAACCGCGGAGCGAGCAGCGATTGCGAGAACGACAAATTGATGCACAAGAGCCAAGGAAGCCAGCGCGGTAAACAAGCCAAAAAGAACTGGGGATAAATCCAAGAAATAAAAACAAACGACCGAACTATTTCACAAGGTTAATTAATGAACAAAAAATGGTTGCCTGCTCGGGGCGGTTAGAAGGCATGTTTGAACTTCTGGGATCTTGCTTGGTAGAGTTTGGGACGACCTGGCACCCGGCCACCGGTTTGGTGATGCAGCGATTGGCCAAGACGCTTGCAGCAGTGCTCCTCAACCTCACCGGCGAATGTCAAACAACCTCATGTAGCGTATTTTCTCGGTCCAATAGTCGCTGCTAACCAAACCTTGTATTGTTTAACCATATTACACACAGCGCGCGGTCATCCCAGCAAGCGATGTCGACATGGCGGGATGGTCTCGGCCGGGGGGCTCGTGATCGAGCGCTCATGACAGTATAAACCGGGGGACACTGATCTCTCGCCCTATCACACCCAGCAAAGTGCAGCTTGGCATTTTCGACGACAAAACGCCGTGACTGACGCCATCGATTTCGTGGGGGAAAAAGTCCCTCGTGCTCGACGCAGCGGCAGCTCGGGCAACTCGGCACGTCGCTTCGGGCCATCGGCAGGCGTCTGTCGTCCAACGGATTTCGCATCATCGTATTGTGTGGGTGTCGCGATGGAGTCGGATTGTGGCCGGGCCTTGGCCATCGATGGCGTATTTTTCTTCCAGATGATGTGTGCAGCAGTAGCTGCACGTTTGCTGCGAGGCTTTTCCCTCTTTGGCCTTTGGTCGCCACATCCCACGTTCTGGGGGTGTGGAGGCGCGCCTCGGCTGCCGCTGTGGTGTCAAGCCAATAAGCGGCACAGGTCAAGTTGGCGATGGCTTCATCGGGGGTGGTATTCGTCAAACAAAGGCGTGCGTTCAGGAGGAACAAAGTCCAATGCTCAGTTGTAACTGCCAGGTTCTCCTCCGTGGTCATCTGAGAGTGGCTCGTAGTGACAACCCCCTGGATTATCATTTGGTGGCTGCGGCGTAAGCACTGGGCGTCAGCAATTGAAGTTGGGAATCACGGGATGGGTGCCTACCTTTACATACCAAGACGCCGGCAATACCAACGCGGCACCCGCGCGGGCATCATTGCAACCGCCGTCTCGAGTGGGCATTTTACGCACGAGGCATTTCCAATCCGTGTTCAAGTGCTGATGCTGTTCTTGGACTGCATCTGCACCTTGGTCGCACTAGCTGACAAGGTCCACGAATGATACAACACTGTGCTCATGCACGCCGCGCCATGACGGCCGACCACCATGAAGGGCAGATATCACGACGCGACGACTCTTCCTCCAAAGAAGCCACCATTCTATTCTCTCTTGATACTTCTTCCAATTTACAATAGCATCTGAGAAATTGGCATTACATCATCTGTCCACGACTGCTCGCGCGCCAGGGCCACCCAACGCGCGGCTCCAGAGCTCTAATCAGCCGAGTAAACCCACAGCTTGCGTACCAAAGTTGGAACTTTGGATCAACGTCAGGCTGAATGCGCCCCTGAATGCGCCTGGCACAGTTTAATCTACACCGAGCAGCGTGGATCAGCAGTGTACCATCATAATCAAACCGCAAGCCACAACTCACCTTGGTGAGAGACCGGTATGCGCCCATGGGCCTCCCTATCAAGGATGTTTAGAGGCGTACGTACTTTCGCACAGCCGCTTGCGTCGATGCGCGGATCGGAGGCCCGTTTGCGCATTGCTGAACGGGGACCGCTGGTATGCATTGCGCGGCAGTGGCCGGGGAGGTCGGGGAGGTTGGGGAGTTGCAACAGAGCAAGAAAGAGCCCGTTGAGATCATCACATCCGTCAAGAGGAACATCCCAGGTCTATCCAACCGGGGATGACTAAAGGGTGTTGGTGTTTTGGATTCGGCCTGGCAGGGAAGAGTCCACTCTGGATCCCGCCACGGACGATCGGTGGTGGCCCCGACAGCCGGACTCCGGCCGGCTGCCATGCCGGCACCCGGGGCGCAAAGCTCTGGGAGACCGGTCTATGAGCGCGGTAAATCTGCCATAAATTACAGCGACGAGTTCTCCCAGAAAAAGGCTTGCTTTAGGCCAATGATTCAACTGTCATCGCAGTAGAGACATGAAAGCACAGCTTCTTAAGCCCGTGGCTCCTCGAGAGATGGTGCCACGCCTCCGTACGTGTAGCCGCCACAAGCCATGTACTGTACCACGAAGCGTCCCCTCAAGTGGATGCCACCCCTGGCGACGAGTAACCTGGCACGGGAGGCTCGTGGTAGCTCGGGGAGTATGGCCCTGATAGCAGCCAGCCATATCCGCGGACCTGGCGGTTCCCTGCCACATGATGACGACTCGTCGCGGGCCGTCGCCAGGGACCCGGCGTTTTGTACCTGGCGGATGGCGGATGCCCCTTGCAGCGCCCATCAGCAGCGAACACCCTGACTAACCCGGGCCCGTGAACCATCTACTCGCGGCGTCAGTCTGCCCACGTACGGATCGCGTACCAGGAGCCATGGATGCGCCGCAACACCTCCGCGGGAGTCCATTCAGCCAGTTCTCGCGCAGCGACGGTCCGAAGCACTTAGTGTAGGCCATGGTGCCAACGACACTCGTTCATTGGCTCTTTCATTGGCTTCGAGAGCCGTCGGCGGCATGTATAAGCCTCAAGTCCCGAGCACGTCATCGAGAAACCCCATCTTTTTTTTTTCGGGGTGACGGTGAGAATGTGTGAGAATTGGGAAAGAGACCACGGAGGATGGACAGAGGTACCCGTGCCCAGTTGCGAGTTTTCGTTCTGCCCACGCCCTTCTCATCCTCACGCCCTCGATGGCCAGGCCATGGACGCGCGGGCGGTAGGGTCAGTTTTTCCCTCCCCCCCAGCAAGTGGCAGTTTTAAACAGGGACCAGATTGAAGGAGGGTGCCGGTAGTACATTCAGTTGTAGATGATAAATCAAGGGCCCCTCGCCGTTTGTCCTGCTTTCCAATCCTCTCGTCTTCTTCCTCCCTCTCCATCTTCCATCTCCTGTTCTCTTTCTTCCTTCAAGCCTCCTCCTCCCCGGTCACACCTCGTGTAGTCCGGATCTCCACCATTGCGTGCTCTGCGACATCTACCCCTCGCCAGCCATAAAGTCTCGGACCCTTTCTTCTAGTCTTGCGCCTCGTCCCCGGCTCAGTCTTGAAGATCCAACCCCCCCTCCCCTCCCACAACTCCCACAAACACACATCCACAATGGCCAACTCTCCCAACGGCGGCATCCTCAAGGATCTCTTCGCCCGCGACCTGCCTCGCCAGGCCGAGCTCCAGGCCGAGGCCGAGACCCTCAAGGCCCTCACCCTGACCGAGCGTCACCTGTGCGATCTCGAGCTGATCCTCAACGGTGGCTTCTCCCCCATTGAAGGTATGTTTGTTCTTGACTCCGTCGCTTTGCTCCACGCCGAAACCGAAATTTCGCCGGCGGGATGCCATGACGCTTCCCTGCACCACGGCGCTGCCCCGCCCCCGCACCTGCGCCGCGCCCCAGATTCGATCACGCAAATCGCGAGAGCAGCAATTGACGCGATTGTTTCCAGGTTTCCTGAACGAGAAGGACTACAATGGGTACGTGTTGCGAATACTTGGATCCAATGGTGTGATCTGGAGCTAATTGGCCCTGCAGCGTTGTTGAGACCAACCGCCTCGCCGACGGCGCCCTCCTCGGCATGCCCATCAACCTGGACGTCGACCAGGAGACCATCGACAAGCTGAGCATCAAGCCCGGCGCCCGCATCACCCTCCGAGATTTCCGCGATGAGCGAAACCTCGCCATCTTCACCGTTGAGGATGTTTATAAGCCCGATAAGTAGGTGGCTTTGACTGCGAGAACAAGGAGCCTGAGCTAATGGCGAGTCTACAGGGTCAAGGAGGCCAAGCTGGTCTTCGGCAGCGACGACGACACCCACCCCGGTGTCAAGTACCTTTTCTCTACCGCCAAGGACTTCTACGTCGGTGGTAAGCTCGAGGCTGTTAACCGCCTGGAGCACTACGACTTCCTCGACCTGCGCTGTAAGACAGAGCCCGCCCCGCGGATGGCGTTCCTCGAGACTCGGTAGCTAACCTCCCTCAGTCACTCCCTCTGAGCTTCGCGCCCACTTCAACAAGCTCGGCTGGCAGAAGGTCGTCGCTTTCCAGACCCGTAACCCCATGCACCGCGCTCACCGTGAGTTGACGGTCCGCGCCGCCCGCTCCCAGCAGGCCAACGTCCTCATCCAGCCCGTCGTCGGCCTGACCAAGCCCGGCGACATTGATCACTTCACTCGCGTCCGCGTCTACAAGGCTCTCCTGCCCCGTTACCCCAACGGCATGGCCGCCCTGGCCCTGCTCCCCCTCGCCATGCGCATGGGTGGTCCCCGTGAGGCCCTGTGGCACGCCATCATCCGCAAGAACCACGGTGCCACCCACTTCATCGTTGGCCGTGACCACGCCGGTCCCGGCAAGAACAAGGACGGCAAGGACCACTACGGCCCTTACGATGCTCAGCACCTCGTCCAGCAGTTCCAGGAGGAGCTCGGCATCAAGATGGTCGAGTTCCAGGAGATGATCTACCTCCCCGACCGCGACGAGTACCAGCCCGTCAACGAGATCCCCAAGGACACCCGCACCCTCAACATCTCCGGCACTGAGTTGCGACACCGCCTCCGCACCGGAAAGGAGATCCCCGAGTGGTTCTCTTACCCCGAGGTCGTCAAAGTCCTGCGCGAGCAGAACCCCCTTCCTGCCCAGAAGGGTTTCACCGTCTTCATGACCGGTTACCAGAACAGCGGCAAGGACCAAATCGCCCGCGCTCTGCAGGTTACCCTCATGCAGGGTGGTGGCCGCCCCGTCTCCATGCTCCTCGGCGAGAATGTCCGACACGAGCTGTCTTCCGAGCTGGGCTTCACCCGTCAGGACCGTGATATCAACATCGGCCGCATTGCCTTTGTCGCCTCTGAGCTGACCAAGGCCGGTGCCGCTGTCATCGCCGCTCCCATCGCCCCCTTCAACGCTGCCCGCGAGCAGGCCCGCGAGCTCATCGAGAAGTCCGGCCCCTTCTTCCTGGTCCACGTTGCCACTCCCCTGGAGTACTGTGAGAAGACCGACCGACGAGGCATCTACGCTGCCGCGCGCAAGGGTGAGATTAAGGGTTTCACCGGCGTCGACGACCCCTATGAGACTCCCGTCAAGCCCGACCTCACCGTCAACCTGGAGAAGCAGAACGTGCGCTCCATTGTGCACGAGATTGTCCTACTCCTCGAGAGCCGCGGTCTCCTTGACCGCCTGTAAAGGATTCGTGTAAAGAGACGAAATGCGGGGAAGACGGTCTGACTCCAGTTGGAGAGTCGGCTTCAAACTGGGACACTTGCTTGATGGACGACCAAGTCACACGAGACGGCCAAGGCGGAACTTGTTTTCTGCAGCAGAAGTGATGCACGGATTGGCGTTTTTGAAAGAAGGCAAAAAGAATTGGGCGAATGATTGATGGATGGATATGTTACATTCCACGGGATGAACCGGGTTTGCTTCACCACAGCGCATGGGTAGAATAGCGGGTGTCTTTGACGAGCCCGGATGAAAGAGAAGGGTTTGATAGAATTAAGATGGAGATAGACATATCAACGAGGACAGAAATAAGAAATTCACGAACAAACCAACAATGTCAAACTACCGTACCGACTCAATAAATTGGCCCTGAATCCTCCCCCCACAAATTTCCTTGGGGTTTTTTTATACGTAATGATTTAGGGAATCTAAGGCTTGCATAGCTTAGCTTTCGTCCTCAAAGATAGGGCCAATTTATCGAGTCGATACGGTACTGTTGCGGTCCGCGTGAATGTGCCGGTGCATTTCACAGCGCTGATTGACCAACGCTCTCCATACCTCTACGAGGGTTAGCGGGATCTCAAGTGAGAGGACTGGGCGTGATCTGCAACGGCGCGGGCGTATCCGCTCTTCCGAATGCCTAAAATCACCGTCCCTTGCCTACTGTCCGGATCGTAGGTGAGTAACTTAAACCCGACCGCCTACGCGCTCGCCTTGGGAGTCGCAGTGACTCGCCCGTGCATGCATACTTGCGTAATACCCGTTGGAGGATCGAGGTGGGGAGAGTTGGGCATCCACGGCCAACGGCGGCACTGGGAAGCTGTGGAAGGCCGAAGACGACGGCAGACGAGAGAAGAGAGAAGGGGGTTCTGGCGCTCATGACAGGGATGCATTCATTGCGTGGCATGTGCTGTGTCGGCAGAACCGGTATGCCTCGCGCGTCGAGGCTGCAACTAATAACACCTCGTCTCTACGGTTATTCAGCCTGGAGCTATGAGATGGCACTTCGGGACGGTCTCCTGCCTCAGTATGATGGGACCAGAAGGTTTCAGCAGGATAATGCTAGTATTCATACAGCAAGGAGGATTTTGAGTTGGCTTTATGACCATGATATTGAGCTTCTGGAATAGCCGCCAAACTCACCGGATTTGAACCCGATTGAGAACCTTTGGGCGATTCTCAAGAAAAACCTAAGAAAAAGGTTCCCTTATCTTCAAGATCTTAAGGACAACTTCGCCGACAGAGCCGAATTCCAAAGATGCGTGAGCATTGTGTGGGACGGAATAAGCCAGGAGACAATTCGGAACCTCATGGACTCACTCGAGCGCAGATTGCGCGCTGTAATCCGGGCACGAGGATGGTATACAAAATATTGAACTTCAGAAGCAGGGCATCTTTTTAGTGTATGAAATATATTTATTGGACTTTATTTCGCTGAGAAATGTATAAGTGAAGTTTGGTGGTGATAATACAGGTTGTGGGAAGTTCGGTGGGTGGGTGGAGACTTTTGTCACATCACTGTAGGCAGAAAGCGGCCGCGGATGTCATGCTGGTCGATGCCTGGTTGCTTCATCATTTCATGGCATTGTCGGCGATGCCTGGGTCATACCTTACGTATGTCTCGTATGCAACTGGCTTGGGGCGGGCGTTGAGACGAGAAGCCTACGGCGCCCATCACACCCGATGCCATCCTGTCTCATCCATATATCCATGCGTTTCCTCACCGGCTGGCCGCCAACCGCCAGTCAGGCGCTTCAACACCCTACCTAGGTACCGTACCTAGGTCCCTACAGTTACACCACACCACTGGAAAGTGCGGCGTGGTTACGTCATTTGCACTCCCTGGGCCTGGGCCGTCAGCGTGCTCGAACCGTTAATCACCTTTTTGCCAGGTGTCTGTGTCTCACGAAATCCAAGACTTTTATTAATTTGAGAATCCCTCGTCGAGAATCAAATCCAAAGCCTTCCGCCTTTTCCTTCCTGCCAAACCCTCAAGAAGAAGAAGGAGAAGAAGAAAAATCCGCCCGCACGTCTGCACGGCTGCCTGCAACATGGTCGCGAATCGGCTCACTTGGACTTTGGCTTTGGTCGCTCTCATTGTTGCGACACTTTGGAGCTTGCCGTTGGGCAATACTTCCTTGCCACGGTCCGTGAATCTCCTCACGGCCACAGTCGGCGATCTTTCTGCCCTCTTGGGCTCTGGGGCCATTAGTAGCGCTCAACTCGTCGAAGAATGTCTTAGTCGCATTCAACGTCACGACAAGAATGGCCTTCGTTTGAACTCGGTCCTCAGCCTCGTTTCTCGCGACCAGCTTCGGTCTACCGCCACAGGCATTGACAGTGAGCGCCGTCACGGTGTCCAAGAAAGCGCTCTATTTGGCGTTCCGGTCCTGGTCAAGGACAACTTTGCGACAGACCCGTCACTCGGACTGCCTACCAGTGGGGGCGCCTATGCATTTGCTAATGTCACTACTAAGCACGATGCTACCGCAATCCATCAACTTCGTAAAGCCGGAGCCATCATTCTTGGCAAAACGAACCTTGATGAGTTTTGTGGCCTCAAGGGCGACAATCTAGGCTCCGGATGGTCTAAAGTAGGCGGATCGACACGCTCCGCCTATACTTTCGACTCCCCATGTGGATCTTCGGGTGGTTCTGCTGTTGCCGTCTCTGCCGGATTTGTGCCAGTCGCTCTAGGTACTGAGACCGCTGGCTCCGTTACTTGTCCTGCATCACACGCAGCTCTCTTCGGCTTCGTTGCCTCTAAAGACCTCGTCTCGAATCATGGTCTCTTTCCCGTTTCCACCTCCTTCGACAGACCCGGCATTCTAGCCAAGTCAACGGTTGACTTGGCTAGCGTTCTCGGCATCATAGCTCAACCCAACGAGCCATTGGCCCAAGATATCGCGAGCTCAAATTACAAGATTGCCGATGGTGCTGTTTGGGCCGACTTTCGCCTAGGTCGGGCTGACCCGGATTTCTTCGGCAAAGCTCATGGTTCATATCACGATAAGATTGGCGAGGTCAAGGTATGTGCCACGTTACCCTCAACAGCCATCTTCTCACCATCTTATAGATGTACAAAGCCGTATCAGAGGCTCTGCACCGGATGGAAACCCTGGGTGCGGTTGTTAATATGAACGCAAGTTTCCCGAGCGCTGGACTCATCCCACAAGCTTGGGAGAAGATGCAGCCCATAATGCGTAAGTAGCTCAGCAATACGCAAACGCTTTGCATCACAAGATTTTAGTGAGAGATTCACCATTATGAAGGTCGTGACATGAAGTCTAGTTTTGCCGATTTCTATCTCGAGGCCAACAGCGCCCCTGTCAAAAACTTGATCGAGTTAGTTGAGTACAACAAGGAACACTGGGCTGACTCCCTTCAGAAAGGTATGCAACATAGCGCACACAACTGAATGGATTCTATTAACCAGTGATTCCCTCCAGACGGCCTTCACTTTCCTCAGGGTCAAGAAGTTCTTGAGAAGAGCGCTGAAGAAGAAAGCATTGATGAAGCGGAATATGAGGGCATTATGAGCACGTTATACACCTGGGCTGTCACAGAAGGCATCGAGCATGCATTCAAAACACACCACGTCGACTTCCTGGTGACACCAGGTTGGTCATGGATAAGCATATACTCGACAATTGCAGGTGGGCAAGATGCTCATTTTCTTGACGTATTCAAGCTAATCAATCTCTGTCCTTCCCAGGTGCGCCCATGGGAACTGTTCCACTCGGCATATACCTTAATGGCCGACCATTTGGCCTAACATTTGTCGCTCGCAAAGGACAAGATGCTAAACTTCTCCAGCTGATGCAGTTGTACGAAAAGGCATTTCCTTCGAGGCGGATACCCAGTTCGATGAGCTCGAGATTGGCAAATTTGGATTTCCGACTCCGTGGCTATATCCTGTAGGCTGTATCACACTACGAGATAGCATTCCAGCTACAGGCGGATCCGTCCAATGGACCACGTCTTCCTAAGACTCTATATATCTAGCTTTTCTAGCTTCTAGGTTAAGACCAGCCTGCCCAGGGGATTTCCGAGATGCGGCTGAAGCTTCTGACCTCGACAGGCTACGCTGTCATCATGTAATTCACTTATAAGACTGACCCTACGACCTTCGTTTAAGCTAGATAATACTAGAGCTATCATGCTAGATTTCCATCGCCTGATGTGACATCCTGGAATATGCATAGCTGACCTGTGCTGTAACACTGGCGGCCTCCGGCAGCCTCCGAGGTCCGAGGCCAAAAGACTTGCTTGCCGAGAGTCTGAGACTTAGCATGAGACTGCTTTCCTAACAGCTGGTCTGGAAGACATTCGTAAGATAGGAAGAATAGCAAGAGCTTCACCCACGTATGATAATTTCCATCTTGCTAGATGCAATGTCGGATAACAATCGTGGTCATTTCCAATCCGTCTCTCGTTTCTGGCTTTGCCTTTGTAAAAGTTATGCCGTTTGGGTTGAAAAAGACAACCATGGACCGCCACGTAAGTGCAGGGTCGCCAATATTCGGAATCATGTCACTATTGGGCGATATAGATCTTGTGACGAAATTGAACCCGGAGCACTTCATAAGGCTCGGCGCCCCCCCGCGTGAATCTGATGCAAACGCACTTATAATTTCTTTGTGAAAACGAGGCAATTTGATATGGATTCATTTCATGCACAGTCGGTGCCCAATAGCTCAGCGGAAATACTGGCGTCACTATGCTACCTGAAGCGTGACCCTTTATATCTGATTGACAAACCATATGTGTGCCTCATAGATGTTAGCGGCATTTCCGACGCCGCGGCCACGGACATTGTCCCGACTGATGTCCCGAACATACCTATACGCGACGTACGCATGCTTACACTAACTGGACAGCCACTATTGACCAGACAGGGGTTTGAAGTTGCACTCTTGAATCCACGGCCCGACCCGAAGCGATTCGCAGACAGAGAGTGGGTCACTGGCGACTTTTACATGCGCGCGGGGGAGATAGTCCTGGAGAAGACGGGAGCGCGGGACGCACGCGTACTTGAACATCAGGTATGAATATAGAAGAATAGAAATAATGTGATTGGAAAAAGGGCATACTGATATTTCCACCACAAAAAGGTGCGATATCGTCACCCTGGCTTTGGGCGCGCCGACTTATGCGGCTCGCCTGGTTTGGATGTGCCTGTGAACCAGGTGCACAGTTGAAAAGCTTGATATTTCGTCATTGTGGTAGCATTGGGTAACAAATGTTTGAACTGTGGATAAAAACTGTGTTTTTTTGACCTTGTGCCGGCAACTTGCTCACCTTGAGGGAGCAGACAGAAGTTAGATTAGAACCAGGTGCACGCAGGTATGTATCACAACTCAATACGAACGAAAGAAAACCCACATGCCTGTGCTTGCTAATGCACTCACAGACCAGACCTCTGCTGCTGGGTGGGCACGGCTGAAGACGCTTTGGCCGGAGGTTGCTAGTGACCAGGTCGGCACAGGTAATCGCTTCGGAATTGTCAAGTATGATTGATGAGACTCACCTCTTTCAAAAGCCAATGTTGGCGTAGCTGACAAGAAAATCACCAAGTCTTTGGATACCGCTTGTGGAAAAAGTGACAGAATGGCCACTTGCCTTGTGTGACTCGCGTACAGTTCGGCATGATCGCGACTTTCAGAGTAGCAACGTTGTACCGGCGGACCGCATTGGCGAGAGTTACATGGCTTACCACCACCCCGAGCATAGCTGGTACTTCCTCAGCGAGCAGGCAGGAGACGAAGCATGGGTTTTTATGTCATGGGATTCCGATCCGCATGCGCCGCAACGTAAGTGCTCAGAACAAGAACTGCCGTCCAAGAAACAGGTTCAGAACCTAACAATCGCGTCTTGGTAGATGTACTACATACAGCCTTTGATACTGGCCCAGGGGAAGTTCCGCGCATGAGTTGCGAGTTTCGTGTATTCATAAGATATTAGAGAGGATTTCGAGCAACGCACAGAATTGAGTCTCATCCTAAGGGTGTTTGGACGGCATGACAGTTCTAGTAAATACCTGTGACTCAAAAAAATAAAACGAAATCAGAATCTTTAACTATCAGTGCGGGTAAAGAGTTTGGTTACCATGAGCTATTGAAGAAGAAATTGAAATGCGATGAGGTCGAAAAAGCATTGAGTTGCCAAGACTCCTGCAATTCCTGGAGCCTTTGGACGTGGGGAGCATGTTCAGCGCAAACGTCCCAGCGCCCGAATAGCGTATCCCCGGTGTCTTGGCTCTGAGGATGGCCCTTTCAATTACCTCAAGAGCAATGTCAAAGAACACTTGACGTTGCTCGTTTTTGATTGAATGTAGCATAGCCGTCTGAACAAGACGATGTATGCGTACTGTTTTACTGGACTGCATCTGCTCTATCAGTCCTCGACGCAATAAGTGTCGCATGGACTGCAACCATTTGGAACTTAAATCAGTCACGATACCAGTTAATTCTAGAGTTAATCGTACTGGACGGACGTAACCGTATCGGGAAAAAATCGCCGGAACCTGGGAGTGAGTTGTCGAATCTCTTTAGTAAATTGGCTCTGAATGCAGTCAGGGTCAAAGAAGGACAGAAGCGACAGGATGCTTAGGCTACCGCGATCAAGTTGATTGACCGAGGCTTCCCAAGTCTTGGACAGTGAAGAACTATATGGGACAACGGAGAGACCGCTTTCATCTGAGAGGATATCCCGTTCCTCGGCTTTGTTGGCTAGAAGAGTTACACATTCCTGAATGCTCGATCCGGATTCCCGAATGAAATTACCAATTTGGCGAATACCGAGGGGAAGGCCTCCCAGCTCTCTGAGAAGGGACTTAGCAGCGCGCTGCTCGAGAGGATCGCCGAGGTCCGAATACGGAAGTGACTGGAAAAGAAACTGAGCTGAATCGTCATTGTCGAAAGAGGCGACGCGACATCCCGAGATACCAAGCCCGTATCGCGAGTCAGGGTCGCGACTAGTCAGAAGAATCGACCCACAACCAGTTTTAGGGACATAATCCTTCAAGGCGATATCATGCTCAACGTTGTCGAAAACCATGATCCAATTTCGGGCTACAATCGCCAGTGTGGTCAGTGACTCAATTATGCTTGGATAACTTCAAATACTGCTTACTGGTCTCTGAGAGAAAGGCTAAGACCTCTCTTTGATCAGCTTCGCATCTGCCTTGTCTTTGTGAACACCTAAATGAGCCGCAAAGTCTTTGAACCCGCGTTCGAGTTTGAGGACTTTATCAGCCTGGAACCAAGCAATGACATCGTACGCGTCCTTGTGTCGATGCACAAACTCAAGGGCGATGGAAGTTTTTCCAACGCCACCATCGCCATGCAAGGACAGCCAACGCAGGTTCGAACTTTTAGCTGCCGGGTCGAGCAAAGTGTCATAACAAACCCCGAGCTCTTGTGATCTTGCGAAAAATGTCGGATTCCGGTCATACGGGATCTGGTGACAAGGAAATTTGACGGTGTTTGTGTTTGGTTGCTGATCGCCGATAGAGGACTGATTTAGGACACTCATAACTTGCTCAAACCTCAACCCATCAAGTTCCATGTTGCATGCAACTGCCTCTACGTCGACAAACCGAGAGGCTTTCACGATTTGAGACCGGGCTGCCTGAAAACGTTTGCCATAGTTTTTCAGGACCGTATTGACCAGGATTTCTGGAATATCTACGTCAGCACAGACGTGCAATTTTGAAGTCGAGACTCTTGACTTAAAGTATTGCGATTGAAGAGGATTACGCAATCTATGCAAAACTGCGCAATCGCTTCGTACAGGTCTACTAGGGCACGGGTAAGTCTGTCGGCTTTATCGAACATGTTACGGTATGCTTCAAAGCGTGGCATCTGATTTGAGATGTCGACCAGTCCGTCGGCAACTTGTTCGGTGGCATTCTGGATGCGGTCTGATAACTGTGGAATAAACAATATGAGCACACGCGTCTATGGCGCACCTGGTAAGGCAGTGTAATGTGTGGACGCAAATGGTACCTCGAACAAAAACTTAATCGAGCCCCAGACCAGTGCGGCAATTTCGGGGTTTGCTTGTACCATGGAATCAATGATTGAGAAGAATTGTCGGATTGAGGAAAGGAAAGGTTCGATTTTTGCCAACGTCTTCGGGATAGTCGAGTTCATGAGCTTTCGGTTGCTAGATGAGATGCTTTCCTTTAATTCATCGTAGGAGTTGACCCGGAGGACGGCAGCCACATCTTTCGCTGGCAACCTCTTTAGACAACGGTTGTACGCTTCGCGCCAAAGGTCCGGGAGAGGTGGGTTGTTGTCCATCTGGCAGAAGATTGCTCGTTCTTACTAATACAGGTTGAATTCAGAACCTGCAGTAGGCTAGGTTGATATATTTTTCATTAAAGATGGATGTTCCTGTATAACGGATGTTCTAAAGCAACCAGGCTAAACAGATTTAGCGCCGGCGTGTTCCCTTGTGAGTATGCCATGTTAGAGAATGCCCGGGTCTAAATTAAGGAGCACACAGATGAAGATACTTGGACGTACAAGTACAAGAGAGGGAACTTGGTGGCACTTGGAGATATTAGAGGGGAGTGACACAGTACACTGGCTACTGCGGTCGATTTGCTGGAGACGGCGATGGTAGTTTGAGCCTTGGAGATGACGGTCTTAGCGCCCAGCCCTTGTTCAGTGGGGTATAGCCGTGATATAACTTGCAACGTTGGCATGTTCGACTGGGATGCTATTGGAGTGGTAGAGGTCTCTTGGCCAATTGGCAACGTCCACGACCTGAGCCTGCAGTGGGCTTATAAATGGCAAGATATTGGGCCGACACTTACCGCCAGCCTCACAATCCCTGCGGGCATTACTACTTTTCGTGGGTAACATGTTATATTTCCAGATAAGTAGGTCACATTGCACATTGCACATTGCACATTGACACTGACACCGCTGGTGCACTTTCAACTAGTGCCTGAAGGCGACCCGACGAGTGCGTCTTACCGACCCAGACAACCAGGATCATCCCATTGCGTTTCTTCAACAGCTGGCGGCTAGCCGGGCGGGTCCGGTGGTTGGCTGGTTGGCTGGTTGGCTCATCATTGGGCACGCATGGAGGAGCGCTGCAGCACCCTGGAGCCCTGGAGCCCTGGAGAGTCATACCACACCACTCACTCTCCCCACTGGACGAGCTCGACTCGTGTTAGGGCCGGCTCGTGGTTGGCCCTCAGCGCCGGTGGAACCCTTGTAAGCCCTGCGCCCCCCTGTATTCGTGGCTCTGCGACGCTGCACAGGCGGGTGTTGAAGGTTCCACAGGCGGCGACGACCTGTCCAGTGCTCACTGCTTGGCTGCTTCCGTCCCCTTCTACCTTGGACAGCTCACACGGGCGCGCTGTGCTGGCGGGTGCATGCACGTAGGTATGTAATATGTAACTAGTAACTGTAAACTTGTGCGCGGCGACACTTGTGTGTCTCAAAGAAGGATGGTGGATGGTGGATTGTGGATGGTGGATGCATGGCCACCTCATGACGACAAACTTGAACCTGGTAGTTACACATTCCTCAATCACAGTCTTTATCGTCGTCGTCATCGCCAGCTTCGCCATCTGCCGTCAAGAAGTGCGATTAAATGCTTCCTTCATTCGCCCTTCTCCTTCTCCTTCCCCGTCTCCCGCCTCCTCCGCAACTTATCCGGCCCCACCGCCATCGGACCCCGTCCCTTTAACCGATTCCATTTTATTATTATTATTCATTCCTGCTGGCTGGGGAGCTAGCAGCCACAAGGTAGCCTGAACCGGCGGCCACTTTACTGGGTCCCTGCCTAATTCGAGGTGGTCCCCTGGTGCGGTTTAGTGCCTGAACCGCGACCCGACCAGTGACCCAGCCCCAGACACGCAGCCCAGGGAAGGAAGGCACAAAGATCAAGCCTCATCGGTCTGGACGCTCCTTCCGACAACTAACTATCCCCTCACATCACGCCGCACCTCGGCTTTCGCACCAACTTCGCCTTCGACTCAACATTGCTATTCTTTCTTGCTCAACATCTCTGCCGGAGATACTCGCTGTCTTTCATTTGCCCCAGCCGCCTCCGCTACCGATCGACCGCGAACCGACTCCGACTCCGATTTCTTTCCCTCCGGCCCATGGTCCACCATGTCCTCCAAGGACCGTGACGTCGAGGTCCCAGTCGACGACCGGCCACGCGAAAAGGCCCGACGCTCCAAGTCTGAGCGCAAGGAACGCAAGGACCGAGATGGCGATCGAGACCGGGACCGGGACGGCGAGCGTCGTCACCACCGCTCTTCGCGCTCCTCGAAGAGCAAGCTCAGCGAAGGTAGTGAAACCTCGAGCCGTCGCCATCACCGCAAGCGCGACAAGGAGAGGGATGACCACCATGACCACCGCCGTCGCGAGCGGGCCGCCTCAACCAGCGACCTCACCCAATCTGATCTGACCCGGACCGCCTCCATGGTCGGCACCTCCCTACTCTCCTCCCGCATCTCCCTACCATACCCGAACTTCAGCAAAGCCCACAGCAAGGAAGCCGTCGAGAGTCGAGAGTCTCTTGCCGTGCCCAACCCCCTTAACCCCTTCTTGACCCCTAATACTACCGACATCGGAACCGGTAGCCTTGGCGGTGAAGATGTCACCCGGAAACCCTCCCCATCCAACGAACCCTCGGACCGGCCACCCAGCCCGCCGGAGACCGATCTCGACGCCGATAAGATGGGAGCCGAGGAGGCTGCGCGTCCTGGCGAGGAGACGCCAAAGGCCGAATCCCAGACAGCGGAGACTCCAAAGATCGAGACGCCAGACGAGGAAGCCCCGGCGGAAGAGGTGAAGAAAGACACACCTAAAAAGGATAAACCCAGGGACGAGACGCTGGACCGACCAAAGTCGAGAACCTCGACCCTCTCTCGATCTGCCTCCCACAACGAGGATCGCTCCAAAGTCAGCCGCAGATCTATGTCATCAAGCCAGGCGACCTACATCAAATCCTCGGCCAACCCCCGCGACAAGCTCCGGTCCGACTCGAGAGCCTCCTCCAGCTCATCTCGTGTCAAGCGAACGTCGTCGACCCGAAGTCGAAGGAGGCTCGAGCCTGAGGACATCGAATCCTCGCCCTCGAGTGTCCAGGGCTCATCCCCCAAGACACCTACTCAGGCACCACAATTTCCTCCCTCAAACCTCTACCCTGATGCCAAGCCCGGGACCCCTTCAGTACTCGATGTTGATGATTTCGATTCAAACTTGCACTCGAAAACGGCAACGCCTGCGTCTGGATTCGCTGCCGCTCCACCGCCTCCTCCCCCTCCGCCTGCTCTTGATATCCAGGATGCCCCGAGAGTGGATTACCTGTTGCAGAATGGTGGCCTCTCTTATCCTGCGCCCAAGAATTTCTTAGCAGTTCTGCCACGACAGAACGGCACACGGCCATCCAACCCACCCCTTGCTGGAGCAGAAACTCTCTTCGCCCCATTCTTCAACCTCCTCGACCAGTATAACGCAGTTCTGGGTAAGCAAGGTTCGATTGCCGTGGCCACCGGCCACCGCTCAGTCGCGCGGAGACTCCTCGACCGGCTCGAGAATGTCTTCTCTCGCGACCTCCCTCCCAATGGTTGCTCCTGTGTCATGTGTGAGACCGCCCATGAGATCCACCGAGGTCTAACTTGGGGAGATGTTCTGGAGTGGGTTAGCGGACGAATCGAGGTTCCTCAATGGCCCCCATTCGACCTTGCCGAGATTGGGACTAAGGCAGCCGAGATCTCCGCTGAGATTCCCGCGCGCCCTTCATCTCCTATCAAGCTGGACCCTGATATCGCGGAAGAGTTTAGGGAACACTATCTCCGCCAAACGAAGAAGGTCCGGTCTGCTGTTGACCGATGGCTCTCGAATACTGGAGAAACGCCGGTTCCCCCCCCTCAGGATGTCGACGATGAAACTTTGACCTTCGCCGTCTTGACCAGCCTTGACGCCGAGGACCGTCCATACTTCAATGCCCTCCTCAGTGGCTCAAGGGAGCTACGACCAGGAAACCGTGCTCCGACGCCAGCTCACCGACCGCGAAGTGACTTCCTCATCAAGACTGGACTCTCGCTGCAGCGACTCTACCGCCTACCGCAGGTCCCCCGCGACGCCGAGTCCGTAATGTATCTCATCAAGAATCCTCATACCCATGACTTGCTGGTCACCCTCTCCAATATCAACAGTTCGGAATGGGAAATTTTGATCTCGGGTCGATTCGACGGCTTCCTCTGGTCGGGTGCCGATGATGATTTCACCTCCGCTATGGAGTCAAGAGGAGCTACCCCGGCGAGCGGCTATTACCACACACGAACCATGAGCCCAGGGCCTCGCGGGCCTTCTGGGTTTGGATCAAGAAACACAACACCCTTCTCAGTTTACTCCAGGGGCACTACTCCCAACTCCTTCGTGAGCCTCCCATCCTCAGGGCTACCCGGCCGACAAGCAGTCTCGAACGACGAGGAGATGGAAATGGCGGCCATTGCCGAGATTGAGCGAGAGATCTACAAGGGTATGGAGTGCCTGGAGGATGCCTTCGAAAAGCTTCACCTCAGGGCAGAAGTAGTTCGAACGGCCCTCCGCCAGCGCGGTGCTGGCCTGATGCAGAACCTTCAGAATCGCCGCCGTATCGACGTCCTCCCTGGCCCTAGCTCTGGCAATTCGCAGGGCTCTGGGTACGAACGCCCTGCCTGGGCGGCGGGGAGTGAATGCGACCCCGCAAGTGACAGCGAGTGGGGATTCGATGAAGGAGATATTATGCCGGATGATTCGGCCAGCAACATCAGCAGCTCGAGGCACCGGCGGCCCAAGAGACGAACGGAGCGTCGAACCCCAGCACCCATCAATGAGGAAGATGAGGAAGAACGATAAACGCTCAGCTTGACTTATTACCGGACCGCAAGAGCAGGTCTTGACGAAACAACGACGGGGGAGAAGAAACCAGAATCTGATGAACAAGAGTATCTTATCTTATAGTTACGGGTATATTTTACGGAATCACGGCATAGAAATACTTGCAAGGAAGTCGTATTGCTCTGTTGGACGAAACCTTGTCGATGACGGCCACGTGTCGCACATGTTGGAAACATTACGGAGTTTGAAGCAAACTGTGTCGGATACCACTCGTGTACCTTTTGATGTACTTGTCTTTTTAATTTCCGAGTCTCTGTTCTTTGGAGGTCTTTTTTTCGCTTGCGTCCCTCTATTTTCCCCACGTGTTTTCTTGACTGGGGGCGTTTCTCTGTTGCCTGTCCATCCCGAGATCAGTTGAACTGATCAAGCAGGCTTTCTGAAGAATAAAACTGGAAAAAATGAAAAACGACGCAGATGTTTTGCAGTTGCAGCTGTTGTGCTTGGGTAGGGGTTTGGGATTTGCTGGGTGCATACACGGATGGAGTTTGAGGTCGATGATACCATCAAATAAAGAACGTCTGAAGTGATTGAGTAAAGACATTCTACGTTTGTGCTGGTCGCCGTGAAGTTGATGCACGTGGAGGCAATGAGGGACAGGCGGGGGCATTAATCGATGGACTTTATACTCCGTAATAAGCCCAATGTAATCCGTACATGTTCTTATATTACAGGGATGTCTTAAACGCAGATCCCACGTCCTTGCTGGCATTGATCCCTACCAATCCGATACAACAAGTCAACCACATCAGATCCCGTTTCGTTCCATCCAGTAGCAACCCGTCCGATGTGGCGCAACGTGCCCAAAACTCCGCAGTATCTAAATTTTCTCTGTCTGGTTTATACGGATGTTTCCAACTGTCCAAATGAGAGAAAGGCCAAACCCGCAAAATTCCCTTCAGGTTCATTGACTCCCCTCCATTGGCATTGTCGTTGATGTGCGATAAAAACTCCAGGTTTCGTCGAGCGGCCGTATAGTGAGTTCTTGATTAAAATGGCTAAACGCAAGGTGCGCGACTAATGAAGTGCCTCATGTGAGAGCTGCAGAGTCGCGGTCTATACATAGGAATGATTTGATGGCTAAGGGGTCCATTTCAGGGAACCACTCAGCTGTACATCGCCTCAAGGAGGTAGATGAAACCGAAGAGGAGGAAAGAGGCGGCACCACCGATAGTGACTGAAACAAGTTAGCCAAGGAACGTTAATTGGATCATAGAGATGCGAACTTACCAACTTTGAGACTGACACGCCCAGCAATGGCTCGGCCGCCAATGACAGCGATGCTAGTGCAGAGGAGATGTCCAACCGTGGCGCCAAGAGTGACCCACCAGTAATCCTGACCGGCAGCCATAGCGACAGTGGCGATCTGGCTTCTGTCACCCCATTCGCCCAGGAAAGTCATGACAAAGGTTTGGACCCAGGCCGGGCTCAGCAGCAGCGAGAGCAAGTTGTTCGTGCCCTGAAGCAGATTCGAAAGAGGGTTTGAGCCATCGGGAGCGCCACGGACAGGGGACTGCGAGGGGGATCGAGGAGGCGAGACCAATCGGTTGTTAGTCCTTGATCTTCTGCCGTTAAGTCCCATCTCAAGGGTGTAGGCGTCGACGGAGTCTCCTCGCTTCCGTCCCATCTCCTTTTCCTTCTCTGCGAGCTCCTGCTCGACCTCGTGCATCTCGGCCGAGACACCTTCGTTGGGGTCCATCTGGAGTCCCTCTCGCATCAATTTGGCACCAAAGACGAAGAATAGGATAGCAGCAAGGAAGCTAGTGAGGCGTTTGGGGATGAGGACTGGGACAGCGTGGCCCATGATGGCTGAGAGGATAGTCATGACGACCAGAGCGCCACCAGCAGCGGTGAAAACAACCATCCGGTCGTGCTTCATAGCCATGAGAGCAGCCACCAGGAAAGTCTTGTCTCCAATCTCGGAGAAGATGATCATGGTGAAGGAGAGGATGAAAGAGTGGAAGGGTTGGATGAGGCCCTCCTCCTCCTCGTGGCCAGTGGATGAGCTACCCTTGTTAAGGTCGAGATGGTCCTTGTTGGGGGAATCGTGGATAGGGGGCGATTGTTCCTTGGGCCTGTCAGGGAGGTCATCTGGCTTCTGTCACGGTGTCAGCAACTTCAACATTAAGTTGGTATAGAGCATGAATGTTTCTTACATCCAAACCAGTGAAGTCCGTGGTATCCTCCTTCTCAGTAGCTGCCTTGGGGATGTCCTTGCCCGCGTAGTCCTTGGAGGTTCGGATCTTCTCCTCTTCGCTGTGCGGCAAAGGGGGCGCTTCCTTTGGTGGCGGGGGTTGAGTGACAGCCTTTTCACCTGTACGGACTTCTTCAGCCTTCTTGGCCTTGGCCTTCTCGGTCATGCCGCCCTCGAGTCCAGTTGTGCCCTCTTGGGCGTGGTCGCGGTTCTTGTCAAACATGACACCATCGTTCGTCTCGGGGATCTTCTTGCCGTCGACAACGGTTGGATCGGCAGGGCGGCCTGAGAGGGGAGGCAGAGTCTTCTCGCCCATGTCGGTCGTCCGCTTCACGCCGTCGCTATCGACGAAGGGGCCGAGATGAGGTTTTCCATCTTTGCCGTCGACAGGCGCGTCCTTGGTGGGAACATCGTGTCGGTTGCCGCCGCTGCTGGGGGGCACAACGGGTTCGATGCTGTCAGGGGGCGCAACAGCGGGAATTGGGTCCTGTGGGAAGTTGAGGGCATTGGCAAGGACGGGGAGCAGGAGGAGGAGCAGCGACGACTGCGTGGCCTGGAGCTTCATGATGGGCGACGGAGGGGTTGTTGAGGTCGATGGGAGTGATTGGGAGGAGTTGCAAGCCCCAAACACTTGCTATCGGTAGTCGAGGGCGCTGGACGAGACGAGGCGATGCGACGCTGTGGCCGGGGAGTTGGACTGACGAAGTGTCGCGTGCGAAAGACGAAACGCTTCGCTGGGGGGTGGATGGCGATGACGAGGCCTGCTAAGCAAGAATTCGGTCGAGTCGGACAGGGTTTGTGACGTGACGGTGGTCGCAAAACGCAGCGTCAAGAAAGAAGACAAAGAGACGTGTCAAAAGGAAGGCAACGCAACGCAACGCCGCACAATGGGGATGGATGCTCGTTTCCGTAGGCGCACACTCGCAAAAAGTAAGACAAGACAGGACAAGGAGAGAGGATGGATGAAGATTCGGGGAGCGATGGTAGAGAGAGGGAGGGATAGAGGGAGGGATGTGTAGGAATGGGCTGGCTGGGATTGGATTGAAGGGTGGATTTAGGGGCAGTTCTGGCAGGGAAGGTCCGCCCGGGACTCGGTGGTGGCCTGCAGATGCCAGTGCTCTTACTACTCCGTCCTGGACTCGTACTAATTAGGTACGCACTTGCAAACCTGCAAATAAACCTGGGAAAATAATGTGGAGATGGGAGTGATTTCCCCGAAAAAGAAAGCCAATCTTTCCTCCTTTTCCCCAACAAACCTCCTTTGAAAGGTTGTCAGATCCAAGCCGCCACCACTGTGGCCAACCAGCCTGTGGCGACGTGGCCCCAGCCCAGTAGCGAAGCAAGAGCGTCAGCCACAGCCCATCTTACTCCCGCGCCACACCTCCGGGGTCACATCCGTGCCCTCGGTCCCATTTCTATTTTTACCCCGGCCTAACCAGACTGAACTCCACCACCTTAATGAGTAAATTACCCAGCAATGCGGCCTCCTCCCACGTCAACTGCGCTTCAGGGGTCAGTCTAATCATGCACACGTGCTTACATACGTGTTGATGGTATTCATACTAACGCGTCTCGCAGGCGATTCCTATCATCCTCTCCCGTCCACACTCCTTTGCCGCTTGGTGTTGTACCCGTTTTCCAGTCATGGAACCAATTCGACGCCTCTGCGCAGAGATGGGCGCCAGTCAACTCCAGTTCCCTGCCCAGTGGATCGCACGCACTCGACACTAGCTCGAACCTCGCACTTGTGACTTGGAACGTGGATGCAGGCACGCACTCGCCAGGATCTCGCATGTCCTCTATTTTATCGCATATTCTCAGCCAAACCCCAGCTCCCCATGTCGTCTTCCTCCAGGAAGTCTCGCGACCCGCCCTAGCAACCCTCTTACAGGATCCACGGTTGCAGCAAAATTGGCTCTCGAGTGAGGCAGACGAATCAAATTGGAGAGGGCACATTTTTATGACCATGATTATTCTATCCAAATCCCGCTTCGGTCACATCCACGGCTCATCCTCGCCAACTGCCCTTGGCCTTGGACCAGTGTGGAGAGTCAACTACCCGAGCCGTTTTGGGAGAGACGCGCTCTGTTGTGACATTCTCGATCCCTCAACCAATGTAGATCAAGGTTCTCGCATCCGTCTGGTCAATGTACATCTCGACTCCCTTGCCCGCCAGCCGTCTCGCCGCCCGCAGCAGTTGTCCATCATTGCCTCCATGCTCAAGATTGCCGGTCGGGGTCTCGTTGCAGGCGATTTCAACCCTGTGCTTCCAGAAGATGCGACCCTGGTGGAAGAAAACGAGCTCATTGACGCCTGGACGAGGTTACACGCCCAAGAACCTGGCTTCACCTGGGGGATTGACGGCACGCAAGCTTTTCCACCATATCGACTAGACAAGGTCGCCGTTACAGGGTTGGAACCAGAGGAGATGGAGGTGATGCACCCAGGTGTATTTTCTGGATCGGGGGACGCCAGCGCCGAACATGGAGAACCGGATTGGGGACCAGCGCCATGGAGCGATCATTCTGGTCTAAGGTGTTCCCTTCGCATCCGAGACGAACCGGGACCTAACCCTTCTTGAGGACCATTCACATAACCGCCATTCTCGCTACTTATTCTTACTCATTTCAAATTATTTCTCTTGGCATGATCTTATTCCGGGGGGTGGAATGACTTCAGCTTAATACAGGTGACTTTCAGAACCTAGCCCAAAATTCGTCAAGGTTTTCTTCATCAGATTCTATCTCCTGATAGTATACGTTTCCATCGGAAGGTGGCAGTCCTACTTCTTGTCCCAGGCGGACTAGTAGTGCATTAGCCATCAGACTTCACCATGGGAGTGAGAAATGGATTCTTACCTCGACGCCAGTACAATGCAGGGTCCTCTGGCTTGACGTCAGGCACCGGTGGTGTTATCACGACACGATCCTTGAGGGAACGCGTCAGATTCAGTCCCTCAATGATGTCAAATTCGTCCGAGTTTTCCCACGTCGACTTTAGCCATCCTTTGAAAACTCTCGGCCGTGAACGGTGCGGCTGAGGAACCCAACACAGGAATTCGTTACCGCATCCTCCCCACTGACGTAGATGAGGGCTGACTGGCCGGGTTGTAGTAGGTTTTGGATACTTCGAGTTCGGTCGACTGGTGACAACAGAGTGGTTCAGGTCGATCAAAAAGACTCGAGGCACCTGTGTCTCGAATGGCCCAACGAGCATGATGTTTCTTGGTGAGAAGTCCCGGTGGTGTACCCCATAGAATGCAAGTTTAGTTTCAATCTCCATGGCTCTGGCAAGAATATCTAGGCGCTGCTGAGGGGGGAAACTGGTGACTTGTTCTTTCTGGACAAGAGAGTACATATCGACGCCCTGGATCCATCCTATTAGGATCATACGCACTGGTCGGGTTTCGGAATCAAGCAGTGCCAGATCGAAGGTCCAAGAGCCATGGTAATTCGGGACAAGCTGGCCATCAACTTGAGCTTCCTTCAAGTCCCCATATGCAGCAGACTCGCGGGAATAGTGTAGATCTGCAAGCCAGGTAACATCAACTGGAGTCCCAGCATCAGTGTACGAGTAATAGAGAGGATCGTAGATCTTTGCAACGTAAACCTGATCCTCTTGATCAAGCCAGCAACGCACAACTTGCGATCCACGACCATCTCCGCAGGCTATTTCATCGAGGATATGCAGGTTGTGTGAGGTCGTGTCAGGATGAGGAGCCGTGTCGGCGGGTGGGTGCTGGAGACACCACTCACTCTGGGTGGCCTCTCGAATTGGTTGCGGAGGAGACTGCTGCCGCTCCTGTCCTTGGATGTATCCTACACTAAACGGCGGCGGGGGGACGTGCCGTCGGATGGAAATGTCCAGGCCACGGTGGTATGGAACCTCGGGTCGCCGCGGATCTCGGGGAGGCTTCCATAAACAATAGGGATCGCCATCTAAACGCCCACCTCCCATTTTGGGTTTATTACTGCTGCCCTTTGAAGAAGAGCAACAGAAGGAAGAAAGCAAAGTCAGATAGTCGGCGGTCCGATGATAGACGGTTTCAAAATAAAGAGTCGTGGCGAGTGATGGCTAAGGTATGGCTATGAAATGGACGAGTCGGTGGAGAGGTACGGTGCGTAAGTCACGTGAGAGTCACCCATTATGCCGTATATCAGTATTGCCGACTCCTTCGACACCTTGTTCCCATCTGAGGTCAACATCAGCGTCATTCCAAAAGCCCACATCTCCGGACCATTCAAGCTAGCGAGTTTGCAAAAGCATTGGTACCGCCCGGACAACCGTACGAAGTTTCTTTGAGAGCAAAATTCGACACGGAGAACGAGAGTTTGTTCCTAGACAACTCCCACATTCTACTCAAGCAAGCTGTCAACTACGCAAACCGCTATGCAACAAAATATGTTGCTTTCTTCGACTGGAATGTCTTAGCACTCCTCGTCTTAGAGGATCAACAATTCGGCGATGGTGGGGACTAGTGTCATGTCACCCTGGTCAATGATCGGAGCAAGATCAGGCGCGCTTTGCTTGGATTTCTTGAGAGAGCATATCGAGCATCCATAGGCGACGAACTTCCTCCACTCAACCTCTCAATGCCTCGAATGGCCACCAGAGGTACCGGGAGAGAGCGTGGATCAGGCAGGAGATAAAAAAATATATGTGTACCTAGGGTAGATTGATTCAGTGTGCCAGTGATTTTTAAAGAATATTGCTATTCGCACACATGACCACACTCTCAATCCTACCAAGACTTACCAAATTAATAAAACACTTTAGGAAGTAAAGACTAAGTTGCAGGATTTTCTTTTACTAATTGTACTTATTTATTTTATTCATTAGGTCTAATACAATAAGGTAGACGGGCATTTGGTAGTTCCTTAGGCTATATATGTGGTAGGCAGGGGGGTATGCGGTCCCGCATGGGACGTTCGTCTTTTTGTGACATCCTTAGCCTAGCCGAGGCTTTAGTGAAGAATTTTGTTATCTGTGTACGAACAGCTATACCATTTTTAAAATTACGCCTCTGCAGTACCCTATCCGTGGGCTCACATTCAATCCGGGAGTTTTTTGACCAGTTGAAACCCGAGTCGCCTGATGATGTTCAAAGACTCGTCCCACAGGAAACAGCAAAGGAGAGAACGAAGGTGCAGTGGGCTCATTCAATAACTCGTCTTCCGAAAGTGGTTAGCAAGCAAATGGTGCGTGCCAGGTTGGTTCGCTTCACAGTGGTGGTGCCGGGGTCCGGCGAGGTCAGTGTGCAGTTATGCAGCCTCACAGGCTGGCAAGGAGAAACATAGCGGGACTCATTTTGGATGCGAAACAGTGTGACACTGGGGGTACTTGATTGTGGTAGGATCGATCTGTGATTTTTAGTAGCATGAGTGATAAATTAATGAATGGTCTGTTTCAAATTCGACTACATAATTCAAGCTAGCTATATTGTGTTGTTGGTTGTTTTTGTTTTGGGATTTCCTAGGTAGGCCAAAGCCTTGCAGTAAGTAGTGTTTCTAACCATTCAACGGCCTCCAGTTCGCAGGACCATGAATCCCCAGACTCTAGAAGTAGTCATGAATAGTGACCACGTCAATCGTCCTGTTGGTGTGGATAGGAATCTGCGTCTCAATGTAGCCGTGGTGTTGGACCGAGTGATGCTGATATGCCTCGACCATTGCCATCGGGTTTCCGGAATAAATAGGCGGGACATGTGATTGAACAGGCGGCTGCAAGTGGACATTCGGACGTAAGGGGAGGGTCGCCTGCTCAAAAGAGACGGTCGAAATCTGAGGAGTGTTCGGCACAGCCTCAATGGCTAGGGCAATGGGAGGAAGAGTGGCAGGTTCTTCCAGGATCGGCTGCAATGAGGGCCAGGTCGAGTCGGCGTTTGGCACCCAAGCACTGTTAACAACTTCACCTCTGTCCTCCGACGAGTGAGGCCCAGTGAGAGACTCCATGGTCTCCCTCATGGACCGCAGTTGGTCCTCGTCTGGTCCAGCAGACTCACAAATGAGCAGCTCGGCAGAAGGGGATGGGATAGATAGACCCGCTTCCTCCATAAGTCTGCGGAACTCTCTGTGTTCTTCGGCGAGACTCCTGGCGGCTCGTCGAAGATCGCAGATTGCGTAAACTCTGTCGAGCTGGTGCTGAACAAACTGAACATAGTCCTTCTTTCTAGCCCTAGACCGTCGTTGATTATCTCTGATTCGGAGACGCTGCCGTTCCTAAGAGGGAAGAATTAGGAACAAGTGTCGTGCAGGTGTGACGGAATACAGTGGGTAATACATACTTGTGCGGCTGTCATGGTTTCGGAGCTTGGACAAGCTTGTTGCGTTGCAAAGGAAGCAGGTCGACAGCGTATGGGATCAGGGAAATATTCTGCAACTAGCTTTGGTGCAGAATGTCCCACGGTGAGGTCAGAGGATGAAGAGTAAATGAGTAGAGATCTGCGTCGAGGCAATGAACTTGGAAACGCAGCGAGCTATCTTAAGGGGAACGCTTCACGAAGCAAGACGGGGGGATCGCGGCGACTAGGTGCACGCACAGGCCAAGGCGGCAGGCTCCGAGTGTGGCCGAGCCTGGTCGAGTCTGGTGACCAACGAGACATATAATCTGGGCGTATGCACTGCTGCGGCCGTGTTTTGTTTCAATGTCGCAACATAGGCGCATGAGACTATGCTTTTTGTTTCTCAGACTATTGGCTTCATTCGGCGGCCGAGAGAGGCGCTGTCGATCAGACATCGGTGAGCGCGCGAGATGACACCTCTTAGTCTCAGCAGCCTGATTTCGTAAATTGAGGCGTTCGTGCCGCAGCTGTCCTAAGACCTCCCATGCATATGGGTCTAGTGTCCTCTCGTATACGGCATGTACAGTACGTACTGTACTTCCTCTCTGTCTTTCTTTCCGCTCCATCCACGCCAATTCTTTCCCTGCACTCCCTCCTCTCCCTCGCTGCCCTTCGCAGCCTGATCCGAAGAGAAAACAAGAAAATGACATGTCGCTCGGCAGTTGGGTATGAACCCCGCCCCATATCATTGGGACACAGCCGAGGCGTAAAATAGACGGAGTTGGGCGGAATGGCTAGATTTACGCAGTGTTTGGCCCCATGGCAGCAGATAGAACTTCCGTCGATGCACCAGATACACAAAACAGATACGGTAATGAATTCGCAATCTCGCACAATTAGCACTGGGATATCCATCTCTATATCTCACGTCAAAATTCCTTCCTGAGTTCCCAAGTGTAAATCCCCCCCGTCACGACCGCGGGGGATCTTGCAAACTGCCCGACGCCGCCCAGCGCCTCAACAAGCACGCAAATTACATATTTACTCTTGGGCCAAAAGCCTCCTCGGACAATCAAGTAGCGGTGTGTACCGTTCTGGTATAGCCCACGAAGATCTTTCAGCTCGAGAACTTGATGCTCGATGTAACGATAGACTCGATGATTCAGACCGAGTCGAGATGACTGGGCGGAGCCACCCGGAGTTCCTTTGCTATGGGCTCTTGCATTGTGACCAGACGCATCTCACGCTCGGTACTATTGGCATCGACCAGCCGTAAGCTAATCAGTTCGTTCGCCCTTGGGTCGCCTGTACAATAGCGCAGCCAGGAGCAAAAGCAAAGGTCTCACCGAAACCCCCACCGCATCTTGTCTAGCATTTAGAGGACACGCTCCCCCCCCTCCCACCGGATATTGGTTGGTTCAACAAGAATCGGATTGGAATTGGACCGGCGGTGCATACTGCCTGCATGAAAGGAGATATTGTTCCACGTAACTAGTTCTGTCAACATTTTACGTCACCAACAATCCCACCAGGCCACCCTCTCCAGACAGCCTGATAAACACATCCCTTTGAAATCACAAGTTTAGTCGGTAGATTCCTTGCAATCCTGCATATGCAGCCTGGAAGACCAGCAGTCACTTATCTAGGAAGGATATAAGCACGATTAAGTTATTTTTTCGCGTGTGATTGAAGCATACCCGGATGCGTGGCCACCCGCTCCCCAACCATTCACTTCCAGCGTACTCAACCCGCCAAAGATTGATTGAACCCTTCCACATCGTACATTCAACAATGACATGGAAATCAACGTTACTCTGCAGCCATAAAAAGATGCCGTGAATTTAGTACCGGCAACAGGGTGGTTTTGAGGAGCTGTTCGATTCAGATCGTGCCTGCTTCCTTAATTCATTCATCTGAGCAACCTTATTCCGATCGAGCTAATGGTGAGCTGGGATCCCGATCGTAGCGGGCGGAACGGTAGGCGACATTCCCATTGGGCCTAGCTCGGCCTCTCCACATTTCCGGCTCCGGCCCCGGGCCGCATTCCTGGCCGAATCCGAACTCCATTCTCCAGTTACTTACCCAGTTGCTCAATTGCTCAGTCGCCGAATTTCCCAGTTGCACCCATCTCTCTGCTCCTTCAAACGCGTGGGGGACGATCATGTAGCGGGTTGAAAGAGCGGTGTCGTGTCGTGCCGTGTGCTGCGCGCGCAAGAGGGCCATCTGCGGCCCTGGTTCGCCGCCACCACCCTCCTCGATGCTTCTTCTGCAGCCGAAATGCACATTTGGTTCCACAGAGCGTGGGTGATGATTACGCCGGCTGATGGCTAGGCCAAGGCCCCCGGTCGCCCTCTGTGCTCATAAGCAAGCAGCCTCTGCACAGTTGTGCGGAACTGTCCCCAGGTTCCTCGCTCTCTTGCGTACACAGTCCTTGGACCCAGCAATCGATCATTCATGTCTGGTACGCCCGAGCCAGTTGCCACCCCGGATCCTCAGCCCGTCGACGAAAGCGAGCCCGTTCCAACTCCTGACACCATCATTGACCCTCTAGGGCGATACCTCACTGTCGAAGAGTTGTCTGAAAGGGCACAGTCAGAGCTGGACAGGGCCTTGGATTCTGTCTCCATCCCCAGCGCCGTTTCGCGTGCCTTCCAACGCACGGGGTGCTGGACAAGGTACTCGTACTACCTTGCAACTACTCCCATCGAGGAATCCGTGTCCCAGCTATCGCCGGAAGCTCTGCAAGACGTCGTCGCCGAGGGGTCCGAAGTCCAACCCCTCTTCCTTCGCTCTGATCGTGGCCCTAAGCGCTGCAGTAAGTCGTCTTAGCCGCATTCCTGCCACAAGCTAACATTTCAGGACTGCTTCCATCCAACGACATCAACTTGCCCACTTCGCCAGAGTCGGTTTCCCCCGATCCGAATCCCCGTCTGCCAAAACGCACACGCCTCGAAGGCATGCAACGGAGCCCTAGTCTAGAACTAGACGAAACAGAGCTCCTTGAGTCGCAATTCGAAAGCACCGACGTCATCATGCAATCACTGGAAAGAGACCCTCCGGAAGCACTTGCTCGAGGAGGGACGAGCCAACCGGAAACTGACCTCGCTCACGAAGGGCCGACTTGGTTCGAAATTAACCAACCCTCTGAACGCAGGTCGCCGAAATCCAAGCATCTCCCGCGCGTCTTCCCGTTCTACATGTGTACTGCAATCGCCAAGGGGCCCGACAAGGCTATCGTCGCGGCGTTCTTCAAACCGCATAGAGATTTATATCAATTGGTTTTGGACATCAACGGAACAGAGGTGCAACACGTCGCCCAGGAGCTGTTCGGCGTCCACGTTCGGGGCATCCACGGAGGGCGATACATCACCCTGGACCATGGTCCATCGATGGACATCAACGTTACCACGACGCTCAAGGGGTCTCCAGACGTGGCTTGGGAGAAGCTGTTCGGGGAAACAGTAACCACAGCAATCCGGCAGAGCCAACAGCGCAAGAACGAGCTTTCGGCGGGTGTTGTTCTCTCGCAGTGTGTCTCCATGGAAATCTGGCGCGATATTGATTATCCGTGTCAGGTCACTCTTACAGTGGACGAGGAGTGTCTTGTCTCGGTAGTGCGACAGCTTTGGGAGACCTAGATCCATGTAGCTACGCCAGATCTTCCTGATCTCTCCTCCACTCACATTGGCTACTGTTGATGGACAAGCAACATGAGAGATATAGCTAGAGATCTACCAAGGATGGTGGAAATGGTCGCTTTTCCTTAGCCAAGCAAATTAAAAGCTACCCAGCCTTCTTCTGGCGGCCATTGCCCACTGTCTCTCATTCGCGTCCACGTCTTGTCGCCAGGCTCTTGTAGTAGGCATGGATGTCTCTCCATGGCATAGTCTTTCTGCGTTTGAAAACTCCAGCACAGATTTCAATCGCTGCAGCCACGCGCAGCGCAACACTCCCTGGGCACGCTTCCAGCGCGCCGCCAGATTTGAAGCTCTGCGCAAGACAGGGAGTGGATATTACATGTTGGATAATGAATTCTGCGCAACAAGTCCTGCACAATCGTCTCTGCACAAGACTGTACTCGTAGCGTAGCCTGCGCATAGGAGTCCTACAGCCCTGCGCAACAGTCTCTGTCTTGCCCAAGACATTTCTTACGCTCGATATTTGAAAATGCGGATAGGATACTTAATCCCGCGCAACGGTCCCTGCGCAATACCACTCGCGCAACCTATCCTGCGTGGGCCGTTTCGGTGCGCTGCGAAACCCCATGCAAGATATTTAAGACTGCCCATAAGCACTGTATAGGATGAGATACTGAGAGCCTTATGCCTCTAGGTGTCGAGAGATAACAGCAATAACAACGAAAAAGCGGTGATATAGAATATGCAGGGGATATTCTTAACTTGAGTATTTTAATATTCGCTTGGATTAACCTGGTTATTTTAAAATTAATAACTTTAAAGTCTATATAAAAAAAGTTTTATTTATTATTAATAAATAAATTAAAGTTATAAAGTATTATTAAATATAAAATATAAATAGTAAGTATATATTTAATATTAAAAAAATAGTAATTAAATTATAAAATTATTATATATTAATTTTCCTGCTGAAAATTAAATTTTAATTTTTAGTTAAAATAAAAAAATTTATACCTTTTTTATAATAAACAGAAAGGGGCTACCGGACTTGGTACAAGTTGCGGGCAGGCGCAACTGGCGATTGTATCCTCCCTTTAAAATGCCTGGAATGGGAGTATTATTTTCCTCAGTATCCCGTTCTTCCTGTTGGTCTGAACCCTGACGATTCCGATTTTGTGACGGCAAAATCGACCTAGCTGTCCTCTGAAGGGCACTGCAATATCCCCACATTCGAGCAGACCTTCCAGACGGCGGCGACAATCGGGCAACCAATATCAACCGTTCTTACATACAACCCGGATCTATCGCTCTTCGAGTGGTTTGGTAAGGATGACGGCCATCCTGTAGTCTTAAGATATGCATAAACATACGCCCTGTCTGCACGGTGGGCGGAGATCATCCCTCGAGCATCTCTGCTGGAATATACCATGAGTCAGGCGCCTTGGACAGCCCATCCTATCTCCGGTGAAGCTGCTGAAAATGCCATACCTATGGCAGTTGAGCTGGGAAACCTGACTGGTGAGGCAGCTCGATTCGATGGTGGGCAGCTGTCCTTGCACCAGGGGAGGGTTGGAAGGCAGCCATACTGTATGAGCGATGGCGATTCCTTTCGCCCTGGAGTGTCACAAAGGATTTCAATAAGGTGGAAATTCTCCTGACTGATTCTCTGACCTATAAACACCCTCATTCTCCGACCCCAGCATCCTTTCAAACGGCGTTGAAGTATATCGAGCATTACTCTACACTCCACCGAGCCAACTTACAGAACAGAGCAGCACTAGCTGCTGTACTACTTCTCTCCCTAGCTAAACTGGACAACAGATTGAACAGAAAATTTCTATTTCACGCACCCCGAGGGCTCTGTAGGCAATCGGCAGGCATAGAAACACCCCGAACCTCCTTTTTCGAGGAACACACCCTTGCCAGTTCGATAGGCTCCTGACTCTAAGCGCCAACAGTCGCAGAATGAAAACCGTTCTGGGCAGCATCTTTTATGAGTCCGGCGTGCCAGCCAACGCCTGCGGTGCGTGGCTTCAAGGCACCATGCCGTGCTGCAATCGAAAGGAAGCGAGGGCCTTCACGTCTTAGCTCACATGTTCTTTAATCGAAGCCCTCATATCTCGTATCTCTAGCTCGAAGGGGTTATCACAGGTGCGTACAGAGACTTTCTACGGAACACCTCCTGCCTCCTTGGTTTTAACAGAATTAACCTTCATAAGGCGGCCTGGACCGGTACCCTCATATCCTTCATTCAGGAGCCAGTATCTTCAATATATCACGATCTTAGGAGCTGAAAAGTGCCGCCTAATGTTTTTGACCCAAGAACCGCCCCGAGAATTCCCTCCAATGTATCCATATCCTCCTTTGGGAGACACCAAGATCAGGGACACCGGCCTTGGCGTTCAACTTCATGCGCGTTGTCAAGGCAATCATGGTCTCCAGTTCTTATCACTCACGTGGAATTGCGTTGGGGGCAGGAAGGACATAGAAACAACAGGACCCGTATCTGTAGTGTCCAGGGACTATATTGTTCGCACACCGCAGCACGAGTTTATGGCCGTTGAAGTGGGCTATAAGTGGCTAGACCGAGAGAGGGATCTTTCCGCGGGTGTCATTCGCAATCTGTTCACCTGAATGCGAGACATAGATAGTTTCACTGTTACAGAGCGACACATTTATTGTTACGAATGGATTAACACTTTCGATTCGGACGACGAGAGTGTCCATCCGTCTAAACATTGACGCTCGAATGGGTTCTTGAATGGCAAGTGCCATGATCAGACGTTGCAACTCAGGATGAGAGTACCCAAAGTCGCTATCATGCAATGCCCGGTGCTCCAGTAGATCGTTTGACGGATAAATGAGCGTTACCGGAGGGTGAGGAGGATGCTCATCCTGGTAGGATACCAACGATAGAAGAGGCTGGCCTGATACTCCAGCTTGTTCAGAACTGATACGTCATTGCTCTCTGCTTACTCGATGCGTCCTTTTGTTGCTAGTACACAGGTGTTTTCTACGAGAGATTGTATTACCGCCTCGTTTAACCTGAAGGAGGAAGACTTCCTTGTCATTCATAAGAACGGGCCCCTCCGCTGTCGTACCAACATCGACGTGCAGACTGAGTGGGGTTATAAGAACCTGGATGAACGATTTCGGGGCAAATTGTACCATCGTAGTATGTTACTTGGTTGGTCCAGGCGATAATGAAGACGGCGTTGGGTACATCCCGAAGAAGGGATCTAGCATTTTATCTTGCTTTGGACATTTCCCTCCACCAACAACGTCCGTCGTTGTTGGTACCATCATGTCCCCACCATCACCCTTTATCGGGGAAGATATCTCCTCTTCAGGAGGGACCCGGCCTAAGAAGAGCCGTGAAAAAACTGCAGCCACCCGCTCATTGTGGCAGCGAGAAGCCTGATCCGAAAGTGATTGGGCGACACTGGTGGATTCTGTGTGACGGAGGAGAGACATAGGGATTTAACCCAGAAAACGAGACTGACATGATAGAGACCTTTTCTACGTATAGTTTGTCTGTTGTTTTACCATGTCTTTGTTCAACACAGGTAAAATGGCTGTAGCCCCTTAACTCCGTGGTGGTATGCCAATTGCTCTAGGGTAGCCTTATCGGGACAGCTGTTATCTAATCTCCGCCCCAATGTCGTCACAAGCTCCGGAGCTCTCCCTCACGCATCAAACTTCCTCACAAATCATCCCGCCACCTCCATGTTCCATCACAAATAGCCTTATTTAATTCACTAAATCTATTCTCTGACTCATACCTGAAACAATCACAGGCTACTTGCTGGCTTCGCCAAGTTGGCTCGATCCTCAGGCCAGCCAGATTCACCCTCTTCACTCCTCGCTTAGCAAGCATTCGCAAACTGCCGAGTCTCCCGCCACCCTCATTCCTGATTGCACTCTCACAGGTGAAGCCGCCATGACGACACCTAACAACGGGCAAAGCTCGGACTCGTCGTCGCCGATTCACCGCACTACTTCAACTGATGAAGTCCAGACACATCTCACGCCCGGCCGATTGACACACGGTCCAATCTGGTTCTATGACGTGGAGGAAGAGGAAGAGGTATTTGAAGAGGATGACGACGAGGATTATGACTATGAGGAAAATACAGACATTGGTATGTATCACCTCATATTTCATCATACAAATGTTCCTCTGATGATTTTTGATTGCAGTGGTGGGTGATCAGGTAGACGGCGAGGACGACGATGATGAGGGCGACGACGGTGAGGGCGACGACGATGAGGGCGACGACGATGAGGGCGGAAATGAGGAGGACGATGCAAGTGCTGAACGGATCCTTGATCTGCTACGAAGTAATTATATTTCCCCTCAATATGCGCGGGCCCGACGGCTGACTCGTAGATCCAGCCGGTGCCAGAACAGGAGTATTGACCAGAGGCCAACTCCTCGCCCTAATGCGCAACCCAGAGTTGACCAATGTCTTGTTCCAAGACGATATCGAAAGCGACGCCGAGTTTCTTCAGTGGCCACCGCGGAGACACAGACCGAGGACGCCCAAGGACCCAAACCGCTTCCCCAAGGTCCCGAGCGAGGAAGGCATCAAGTTGATGCGGTCCGGAGCCTTTGGTGCGAATGACTACAACATGCGTGCCAAGAAGCATCTTGCCCAACGTATGCTGGATAGTGAACTAGCCATAGGCAACCAAGGAGAGCGAAAGAGAAACAGAGACTTGGTAGCGCAGGTATGTTGATTGACGACGGAGATCTTGGGCTTCCAGCTAATTTCTTCGCCTAGAGCATGATTCCGCGCAGCAGAGCAGAGCAGATCATTCATTTCGATGACCCTGTATACTCGGGTCAGTTCTCAGATGACGGTAACTTCTTCTTCGCCTGCTCCCAAGACTTCAAGGTCCGAATGTACAACACGTCAAACCCCTACAACTGGGAGCACTACAAGACGGTCAGCTATCCTTGGGGCCAGTGGACTTTGACAGATGCATCGCTGAGCCCCGACAACAAATGGCTCGCCTACACGTCGATTCAATCCTTGGTTTCGATCGCGCCGACGGATCCGAACGATACGGGAGACCCTTACACCCTGGAACTCGACGATGGCACCAGGCGAGGGTTCCGGCGAAGTTCATTCGGCATCTGGTCTATCCGATTCTCAGGAGACGGGAGGGAGCTGGTGGCGGGAACCAGTTCGTCGTCGGTCGTTGTGTACGACATTGAATCCCGTACCGTGTTGCACAACATCCAAGCCCACAATGACGACGTCAACGCAGTTTGCTTTGCCGACAAGAAATCCCCGCACATTCTCTACTCCGGATCCGACGACACGACTATCAAAGTATGGGACCGTCGATGCATGGGTTCAACCAGAGAAGTGGGCGCGTTCGTCGGGCACATTGAAGGATTGACGTATATTGACAGTAAGGGCGACGGTCGTTACATTCTCAGTAACGGCAAAGACCAGAGCATGAAGTTGTGGGACATGCGCATGGCCTATGGTACTGATCGGTTCCACGAAATTGATCCCTCACATGAGCAGGCTAGCGACTTTGACTATCGAGGTGGCACATACGACGAGGAGGACTGGAGCCCCCATCCCAAGGACAACTCTGTGGTGACATTCCGAGGGCACAAGGTGCTCCGGACGCTCATCAGATGCCATTTCTCGCCAGAGTCGTCCACCAATTCGCGGTACGTCTACTCAGGCAGCGCCGACGGAAAGGTGTACATTTGGAACTTGGATGCCACACTGGCGGGGACAGTTGATGTCAAGAAGGCAACCATGGGGACGCGGCCGGCCGACCAGCATTCACGCTTCATTCATCTTGACGAACCTGGTGGCTGGGGAACTTGTGTTCGCGATGCGAGCTGGCATCCTAACGCTCCGGTGCTCGTTGGTAAGTTTGGTCGCATCATTGTCGTGGAACAACAGCTCACCATACAACAGCCTCTGCGTGGAACGGGTACAACATGGCACGGGGAACGTGTACGCTACACTCATTCAACGAGACGATGGACGATGAAGGCGAGCCGCCGATGGGACGAAGTGTCAATGACGTTCTCAAGCCGGACCCGCACTTGTTCCAGTCGACGTATCCGATCCCGTAGATGTTGCAGAAATGACTTTGGACATATGTACACTATGGGCAGTTACTTAACAGGAGCGTTCCTCAACCAAGCCGGGATAAGTTTATGAAGGTGAAATCTGCATCCTCATGTGAGAGGCATTGGAAGGAAGACGACGTGGATATGCGCTAATGGGAGGTTCTATGCCATGTTGACGCATGAGTCGACGGGGGAATTCAGATGCCGCTAAAAGGGGCAGCGGGCGGTTTGTTGTTCCGGCAGCGCCACAGCACCAGCCACGAACCTGTGAGACCAGCGTAAAGAGCCAGCGTAAAAATGCGGACCTCTGCGGCTTGCTCCTGCCACTCAGACCAGTGACTGAACCGGGAGGAAAGCGTGGCCCGTGCACCGCCGCAGCAGCCTTGCCCCATTTTGAGTCCCCAGACCCAGTCACCCATTTTTGGCTTTCGGGCCTGGCCTGGACTTTGCTGGTCTTTTGCTGGCGAAGCTCCCCCCGAAGCCAAAGAGCTGCCGAACATTTCTGCAACCTGCAACTCCACTTCTTCTTCTTGTCTCTTCGCTCTTGCCCTTGATCCCCGGACAGAGTCGAGGATAACTGCACATCCTTCCTCCCCCCTTCCTTCCTTCCCTGACGACCCCCGGCGCATTTTCTTCCGCGCTGCAGGTCCCCGTCTCGGCGCCTTACTCGTCAGCCTAGCTCTGCCTTCCTTCCTCGGCTGCGTTGTCCAGGCTAGAACCAAGTGACCACAGCCAGGCCCAAACGACGACCCAGCGCGATTGGCTTTCTCCCGTTTCGACACGCGCCAGCTCACGAGCATCTCGACACCTTCGCCGGCAACGACGCGATTGCGACGACGACGACCACTCGGCCGATTGAGGAACAGCGCTCGCCAAGGAGAAGTGGTTGGTTTCGCCGGGTTTGCGGTGACTACCCTGGGATAGGCTCCATCGGCCCCTACCTGTACCTGAGCCTGTTCAGATCGTCTCAAGCCTAGACGTCGAGGATTGCAAGCACAGAGCTTCGTTCTCAAGTTTGGATCTTGCGAGTCAAGGTTCTGCGTGTTTGGAGTGTAGCCATTACCCTCGATCCTGTTTCCGAGGAGTGTACGTATATGCAAGCTTCCAGTTCCCGCCCATCGTGCTCTTCTTCTTTCTCTGGTGCGGAGAGTTAGGGTCCCTGACCACGGAGAGACAAGTGGCTGATGTTCAAGTGCAAAGACCAGAGGACGACTCCTGTATCTCGCAGACTAATATCACTTTTGGGCAAACTTCCCGTCCCTCTTCATTCCATCTTACGCGACACTCAATTGTGTCTCATCTTCCAACACCGTCACCATGGCCGAAGAAGATTTTGAGATCGATTTTTACGGCGACGCCAACAACGACCATCAGCACCACGACGGACCACGGCACGATGACCATGACGGAAATGACGACCATGATAGGCATGACTACCACCGAGATGACCACCGCCGAGATAGCCACCATCGAGATGATCACCACCGAGATGACCACCGCCGAGATGACCGGCGACAAGATAACCACAATGACCAACACATGGACGAGCGACACTCTCATGACAGCCATGGTGGGTATGACGGACAAGATGACAGATCCTCCTCTCACCAAGGAATCAAGAGAAAATCGGAGGAGGACGACAGACCAGTCGATTCCAACGCCACAACGGCCCTTATGATTTCCGAACTCAACTGGTGGACAACTGACGACGACATCCGGGGGTGGACGAGTCAAGCCGATTGCGAGGACGAGTTGAAAGACATTACCTTTAGTGAACACAAGGTCAACGGCAAGAGTAAAGGGTAAGTTCCGAGGGAAACCGGCTTGGCATGCCAGGCAAGTCGCTAATTGGCCCTGTAGACAAGCGTATCTCGAGTTCAGTTCCCCCCAAGCAGCAACCGCAACCAAGCATTGCCTCGACCAGATCCTCGCCGAGAACCAACCTGGCATGAAGAAAGTAACCATGTCATACTGGAACCCGGCGATCAACCCCTTCAAGACTCTTCCAAAGGATGCGCCAACACGAGGTAAAGACCAGAACCGCACGCCAGGCGGCCCATACAATGACCGTGGAAACATGGGTGGAAACATGGGCGGCAACTTTGGTGGCGGCGGCTTCCGAGGACGCGGCGGGTACAACAACCGCGGCAACATGAACCAGGGCAACTTCAACCGCAACTTCAACAACAATAATAACAACATGGGATTTAATAATAACATGGGTGGCGGCTTCAACGGCAACATGGGCGGTGGTGGCGGTAACTTTGGCTTCAACAACCGTGGTGGTATGATGGGCGGCGGTATGCGCGGCGGTCCTGGTGGCATGCGAGGCGGCCGTGGAGGTGGCATGATGGGTATGAACCCTATGGGCGGGATGCCAATGGGGATGCCCGGAAACATGAACATGGGAATGATGGGTCCTAACGGGATGGGTCCTAATGGGATGGGTCCTAATGGGATGGGTCCCAACGGGATGGGTCCTAATGGAATGGGTCCCAATGGAATGGGTGGTAAGTGGACTCACTCCTCTTCCTTGCCGCTGGCTATCTCAGTCTCCTTTTTAGCACGACTAACATCTTCTTAGGTTTCCAAGGCATGGCTCCCAACTTCAACCCCGGATTTGGTTTTAACCAAAACCAAGGCGGCGGTGGAGGCGGCGGCGACTGGGGCAATCCCCACGGCGCCAAACGACCACGACCAGAGTAGGATACTGGCGGTCGCAAGGCTCCGTCACGGCCATTCACGGAAATGCACGCACATCCGCCTATGATGACGGTTTCCATGAAGAAAGGGCCAGTAATGCAGACCAGGAATCGACCAGGACTTGCGTCGACGTTTTGAACGCGATACTTGATGGGAGTGGACTTATCTCGGGAACGTTTTATATTGTGTGTGTAGTTAGGACTGCGGGTGGACGAAGTAGGGGGGATGTGGAAACCGGGATCTGTCCAGTGTATCATAGAATCAGGCATGTAAGGCTAGGGTCTGGCGTAATCAGAGCGTTTGTGAAATTTATTTCTTGTGTATGCGTATGGTGTATGGTGTTGGCTTGATGTGACATGTGAAGACGGTTGTGTGATCTCGTGAAGCTGGGTTAAATGAGTGTGCTACTTGGACCTGATGCCATGATGGCGATGAGGTTGGATGAGAATGTCAATTTCGGTTGAAACATATCGAAGAGGGTAATGGGTCGAACCGAATATTTCACGGATATTCTAGGCAGTTCTTGGTAGAATCATCGCCGATCATGTCAGTGTCGGGCATTTTATTTTCAGGATTGGTATTCGCACACAAGTAAACCAACCCTAGGGCAAACTGAAGTTGGAATTCTTAGACCGTAGGCTTATATTTAGTGATAAATTCAACTTATTAAAAAACCACAACTATAAAACAATACATAATTATGAGCAGGATTGAATCATGGAGTTGTATGTGCGAGTAGTAGAATGGCAATACTCTTGATTTTCCCTGGCGTGATCCGCACCCCCCGGGCTTTTCGTAGCGGCGCGGCCCCACTGCAAGCTCCGACTCCATCCCACATCGGGCCATCATACGAGCTTCGTCTCTCGCAGCTCCGACTTCAACTTCGCCAACTCCACCCTCACCACCTTGCCAATCGCCAATTGCGAGCCAATCCACCCTGGACTGCGACTCGCGATGGAGGCTGCCATCCCACGCATCCGCGCCGTCGCTGCCGCTGGCCAGACTGGGCTCCTGCGGGCTGCGGTCTGCGCGAGCTGTGCGTCCTCGACGGCTTCGTCGACTTCGTCCCGCCGCAACTTCTCCGTTTTTGATCGGCCGGCGCCCAACTATCCCGGCCATGTGCCGTTGACCAAGATCGAACGGGCTGGCCTGGCCATTGGCGCCAGTGTCATGTCCTTCTTCGACCCCTACCGCCATGGTACGACAGTTCCAGTTCCCCCGCCATCGTCTCCGTTTTCGTCGCTGGTATTGAGCTCCTCAAGGCTGACTTCTCCTCAATAGATCTCATCGCCGCCACTGGCGAGGCCACCGCGACTCCCTACTTCATCTACCGCCTCCGAGACGCCATGCTCGCGGACCCGACCGGCCGTCGTATCTTGCGACAGCGCCCGCGCATCTCCTCCAAGACGCTCTCCCTCCCGGCCCTCCGCAAGCTCCCCGCCAACTCCGTGGGCCGCGCATACGTTGGCTGGCTGGACCGCGAAGGCGTCTCGCCCGATACGCGCTCCAAGGTGCGTTACATCGACGACGAAGAGTGCGCCTACGTCATGCAGCGCTACCGTGAGTGCCACGATTTCTACCACGCCCTTACTGGCCTGCCCATCGTCCGCGAGGGTGAGGTCGCCCTCAAGGCGTTCGAGTTCGCCAACACCCTGCTACCCATGACGGGGCTGAGCATCTTTGCGGCAGCGACGATGAAGCGCGGCGAGCGCCGGCGCTTCGCATCCATCTACTTTCCGTGGGCCATCCGGAACGGAGCCCGCGGCAAGGACGTTATCAACGTGTTCTGGGAGGAGCGGCTGGAGGATGATGTCGACCAGCTGAGGGCCGAGCTGGGCATTGAGCGACCGCCAGATATGAGGGACATCCGGAAGAGAGAGCGGGAGCAGAAGAAGCGGCTGCAGGAGCTCAAGGAGCGAGGCTTTTGATACCCCGACGTACATGCTCCGTATACTCGCTTCCTGATCAGGATGCCGCTGAAGCTCATGTAATATTACACCACCGATGTACTTAGTCCAATGTATGCAATAACTAAGAGCATGGACACTCAATCAAAATCAGTGCGACCTTTTTTTGTCGTCAATCTCTTCCAATCCCCTGGGCGCAAAGGAAGGTCCTGCCCACCTCACGAGCTCATACGTATTGCTTTCGCGCTTCGGCTCACACAGTCCTATGTACTGGCTGGTATCGTAGCACTGTCCCACAGAAAACCCCTTTTTGTCGTCGACGCTTTAGAAACCGAGCAGGTCGTCGTCATCGTCGTCCCAAGCCTTGCGACGATTAACGACGATCTTCTCCTCCTTGTTCTCCGACATGGCGTTGAGGAGATCCTTGAGCTGGGCCTCGGTGACCTTCTGGCGCAGCTGGCCCGACTGCGCGAGCATGATGAGGCGGTCCTCGACGTCGTTGGCGCGCTCCTCCTTGACGAGGCGGATGCGGCCCAGGCGGTCGGCCGCTTCGGGGTGCAGGATCTGGTTGAGGGCGTGCTGGCGGGCGTCGTTTTGCTGTCTGAGGGGATCACATACGTTAGCTTCGCCCGTAGAGTTGCCGCAGTTGGAGCTGCTTGGGAGTGAGGGTTCGGGCGGGTGCGTACTGTCGCTGCTGTTCTTGTTGGCCGGCCGAGGGACCGCCGCCGCCTGAGCCTCCGCCACCACCACCCTGGGCCTTGAGCTGCTCAAGACGGGCTTTGCGGATCTGAAGAGAGGGGAATGTGAGTACACGAGACATAAAGGCTGCAGAGGAGATGCGGGTTACCTGATCTAGTTCTGCGTCATCCATTTTTGTGAGGCTGGTGTTTCCGCTGGCCGAGAGAGAGGTTGTAAATCAGCCCAGCTCAGGCCTATCGCGGGGTTCATTGAGCTGGTCGTGAGTTTTGGAGGGGCACTCGTACTGGGGCGTCACATGACCGCGTGTTGGAGTGTCGTCAGTCGCCAGTTGGTCCTCAACGTCATCTTGTTTTGGTACGCGGATCGGATAAAGGTGGATCCGAAGAGGATTAAGTCATGATAAGGTAGGGAAGGAAGTGTAACCACGCACGTGATTGGTGGGGCACTTCCTTCCCCTGCCTTTGAAGTCATGTATTCGTCCAGCTAACATCACCGCTTCCTTAGTGCCTGTCCATGCGCCATACGCCGTGAGTCCCCTGAAACCCGATTGCACAGCACATGTTCAAGGCCTGGCGAAAATACAAACACCAACTTTCAGCCAGAGATGCCCTCTCTTTTCGTCATCCCTCAGAGTTGAGTGGATTCCAGAAACGCGCGTTGGTCGGATACGACCCGCATAACCCAGCATGAGTGGCACGTTGGCGAGCCGCGCATTGACGAGTCGCCAAGCCGAAGAACTGTACGTATTCGCTCCGGTTAAAGAAGAGCCAACTGGATAGCTCGGAGCAAATCTAACGCTTTGTTTCTAGACACAAGTCCATAATAGCATACCTCGAAGCAAATGAACTGAAATCAACCGCCGGCGTACTGAGAACCGAGTTGAGCCTCGACGAAGATGCCTTCGATGCACCCGCAGCGAAAAAATATGAGGCGCTCCTGGAGAAGAAATGGACAAGCGTTGTTCGGTTACAAAAGAAGGTAAGTCTCCAAGCGTGATACCTTTGACCTATCCTCAGCTAGAACATCATCTCACTAGCATTCCTAGGTAATGAGCCTCGAGTCTCAAAACGGGACACTGCAATCCGAAGTCGATAACGCAACTCCTACCTCCCTCTCCCGGCACCAGGATCCTATTTCTTGGCTTCCCAAACCCACACCTCGACATACTCTTGAATCGCATCGGGATGTTATACACTGCGCTGCTTTCCATCCGATATACACTTCCGTCGCGACCGGGTCTGAGGATAATACGATCAAAATATGGGACTGGGAACTTGGCGAGCTGGAACGGACCATCAAAGCGCATACTAGACCGGTGCTCGATATGGATTATGGCGGTCCCAGAGGTGGTACCCTCCTGGCATCCTGCAGCTCCGACCTGACGATCAAGCTATGGGACCCAGCAAACGATTATCAGAATATCCGAACTTTGGCAGGCCACGACCATATCGTCAGCGCTGTCCGCTTTGTGGGTTCTGGAGCCGGGAATTTGCTTGTCAGTGCAAGTGGAGACAAAACCATCAAGATTTGGAACGTTAATACGGGTTTTTGCGTGACGACACTACGTGGCCACGCGGGCTGGGTGCGAGACGTTTGCTCTTCGCTCGATGGACTCTTTCTACTGTCTGCCAGTAATGATCATACTGTTAGGTTGTGGGATATGTCTGGGCCAACTCCAGAAAACAAGCTAACAATGATCGGCCACGAAAACGTTACGAAATGTTGCGCTTTTGCACCATCCACTTCGTATCCATTTTTGGCATCTCTGGCCGGATACTCGAAACCGCCACCATCAAACAGCACGGCAGAGTTTATGGCGACAGGTTCCCGAGATAAGACCATCAAGCTATGGGACGCTCGAGGGACCTGTATCAAGACCCTGGTTGGTCATGATAATTGGGTGAACGCTCTTGTTTTCCACCCCGGCGGCAAGTATCTGCTTTCAGTGGCAGATGACAAGACGTTACGATGTTGGGATCTGAGCCAGGAGGGGAAGTGCGTCCGGGTACTGGAAGGTGTACATGATCATTTCGTCACCTGTTTGAGGTGGGCGCCGACGATTGTTAAGGATGAGGTCAATGGTGGAGCGGTGTCGGGGCAGGACAATGGAACGCCGAAGAAGGGCGGCCAAGCTACCTCTGATGTACAGATTCGCTGTGTCATCGCCACTGGAAGTGTGGACATGAAGTTGAGGATATTTGCCAACTAAGCGTTGCCAATCAAGCGTGTGTTTATGCGAGACGATATATCATGCCGCAGGTCGGAATGACCGCTCATAGCCTCATGAAACGTGTGAGGGTCTTACCTCGCATCTCTACAGTAGGCGCTGTCTAACTAAACGAGGGACCTCCCCGTGAAAAGTGTTGGTGATGAGGTTTCGAAAATGAGGGGCCAGGAAGCATTGCTGATCTCAGCTATAGGTCTAATGCTCGATCTAGCTAGGGAATGCCGGGGTACATAGCCCCGAATCCCCCTTTAGGTATTTTGTAAGCGTATACTTATATGTTAAGCGCCCATCCGCTGAGCGCTTCCATACCCAATCTCTTATTACACATGAGCTTCCTCGAGGCTGTGTCGCTGACTACAAAACCGATGAATGCGCGGGATCGTTCATCGCCTCCCAGGCAGTCCGCCGGACACGTCGGCATTTGCCTTGGAGGACAGTCGCCAATGATGGAGGATAATATCGGGAGCTCTGTAGTACAAGTGAGTAGTATTCACTATTTACAACCCGTGCTTTTATCGACACCAACAATTCCCTTGCCGCGAGACTTCAGCAGTCTTGGATTCTATCACCTTTGTGAAGAGATTTGACTCCGATAGTCAATGTGTTCATTGCATGTTCCACCATCTTGTTCGATATATCATATGCCCAGTTCAGTCCATGTGTTCATTGCGTGTTCTACCATCTTGTTCGATATATCGTATGCCTAGTTCAGTCAATGTCATCTTGTTCGATACATCATATGCACAGTTCAGTCAATGTGTTCATTGCATGTTCCATCATCTTGCTCCATATATAATTTGCCCAGTTCGCCGCGTACTGATCTTCACCCTTAGCGCTACCGAAACAATGGGCTGTCCTACGTGCGGAAATGCGCAACACAAAGCCACCGTCTGGTGGAAATGCATCCGATGCAATGGAAAAGGCTGGGAGACTGCAGAACCCGCCAGTGTTTGCGACACTTGCAGTGGACACGGGATAAGAGCGAGGGATCAGGCCAAGGATTGCATGGACTGCAAGGGATCGGGTTACAGGATCATTCCTTGCCTCCAGCATGGCTGCGTTCGAGGCAAGCAGCCGGTCACCTGTAAGGATTCTGAATATCATAAAAGTCACTGAGCCGAAGGTTGCGTTTTAGACTAGGATATGCTAGAGCTAGTTGTCCCTTTGCCATAGAGAAGAGGGGAACAAAGGAGGTACCGATTTAACTATCTCGGGTTTTCTGGTGACGTAACTGCTCGAATGCAAACCACGTTAACAACCAACAGCTAACAGCCAATAAACTCTATGACAATGCCGAACTATCGTGGTTGCATGGCTTGCACCGTAGTGATCTTAGACTCTGGGTCGTGTGGATCCTTCTAGGTATCATGGGTGACTACCATTTCCGAACTATTTCCAGTAGATCCGCATGGACCGAAACGCGTCGTCGGTCTCTTTTAATTCTCCTCCCATCTTAAAAACCCCCAACTCATGCTCTTATCAACTTGAAGCACAGGAGTCCGTTGTTTGGCTTGCCGGTCCATAGTTGTTCCACATCATGTGCCATCAAGCCGCCAGGGCCGTCGCCGTCCGTTCATCGCTTATGTAATCACCAGTCAACCATTTCCATCATCAACGGCACAATGACCATTTACCAAGCCAGGTCTTGTCATTGTCAGTATGCATGGTATCATTGAATATTTACCCCGTTTTCCGCGGATTGCAGCCATCTTCGGCAAACCGTTCACTGCATGGAACGCAGTCCTGCGGTGTGTCGCCGCTGCCCTGCCAGCTTCAATTTGGAGATCGACTCCTCAGCGGCATCCATATCCTCTCACGTATGAGCAAAAGGCACAAGAAAAGAAGAGTTCATCGATTCCCTTGATCAAAGCGCCATCTGTAATCTTGCATCCCGATGACGGCACACGATGGATGGTACGGGTTCCCATCGAGCATGCGGTGCATAATGTCTGGGCCAAGCTCCAGAGCGAGGTTGTCAGTAAGGACTTGAGACGCGCATGCCACCTCAACGATAGCTAACATGCTGGATTATTTAGGTACATCCAGAGGAAGACGACGATTCCCATACCGCACATCTACGCGTTCGGCCAAGGCGAAGCTCTAGCTCGAGACCCGTCCACGCTGCTGGCATATCTTATCCTCGAATATGTACCCGGCAAGCCGCTTGATACGCTGTCTCTGGCGAAAGACAGCCGGGAACGACGCGACTACTTTTATTCGCAGCTCATCGACATCTTCTCTCAAATCCGCCAGCTCGAGCCCCCATCTCTGGGGTCCCTATTGCCGGGTCCAAGCGGAGGACCCGATCCCATCGTAGGCCCATTGCTCCGACGTTGCTGCCCCTTCGATGGATCAGCGCAACCGACAAAAAGGAATCGTCCACTGGAAGACCTGATCGTACTGCGTAATCTGGGAATCGAACCCAGGGCTCCCCGACGCTGCTCGAATGGCAACGGAGAATTTTACCACTAAACCAATTACGCTGCGTGGTAGTTGTGAGGCTATCCCCACTTGTTGGACGGAGGGGATGCTGAGTTGCCTCAAGGCGGACAGAGAAACGCCAGCACAGGGGAAAAGAAGATCAAAAAGTATGCACATCTGCAACTGATTTCATCCTCTATCACTTCAGTGTCCTAAAAAAATACATACCACCGGATGCCAATGAGCGACCAGTCATTGCTAACTGCACAACTAGAGATATTTGCACTCGAGCACCTAGAGAGAGAGCTGCACAATTTCATCAACGCCAACACCCACTGGGACGACGGGCCGTTAATACTCTCACTTGGATTTTCGAGGGCCTAACATCGTCGTGGACGAAGATCTCAACATCCTAGCCGTAATCGACTGGGAGTGGACTGGTCGCCATCTTCTACCGGACCCTGTATCCGAAGCTCTTTGAAGCCCCCAAAGATGACGTTGTCCCCAGATTCTTCCAACGCGACGAGAACAAGGGACTCGCCTTGTAGGCCCAGCGGCAATTCGAAAGCTCGGAGCACTACGCGCAGTACCTCAGGGGCAATGGATTGTTCATGCCAGACAGAGATGAGGAAGAAGCTCGCGAGTTGGCTAAGAATGTGCAAAAACTACAACAGCTGCTGGAGACCATTCAGAACGGACCGAAGCCTCGATAACTCGACGCGGAGGCGTCTACACTGGTCATTAAGTCCATTATAGACCAACAGCATGTGTTTGGCTACCGCCGGCCCACGTTGGTACATGACTTACCTGCATCCATCCGCGTACCAATGTGAATTTGGTCTTCCAAAATGGCGGGCACAATTCTCGCAGGACATGAGCTAATCAGGCAGCAACAGTGGGATTGTGTCGCATCCGATCTGACGTATCCCGCCCCAATTGCAACTTGCCTTCCCACCCTCACCCCCGAGCGTGCTGACGATATTCGCTTACTAGACCACAAAGACGAGTCAAGGCGGGTTGGATCTATAGTCAGGTCTTTGGTGGTCCGCCTTCACCTTCCCCTCATTCTTGACAGCATCCTTCGGGCCACAGATGAAGCCGAGCAACTCAGGGCCAAGCTCGGGATCGCCATTGGCCAGCTGTGTGTCAGAACAACATCGGGTCGGATCTTTCGCCCACAACCTCAGCTGCGGCTGCGATGAACTGCTTTAGGGTCGGATGAGGTGATCCGAGCGAGCGATTTCGGCAGTAAGTAGAGCCGTAAAGAACTAGGACGACGATCTCGGGGTCTAATGCGATGTTGGTCCTGGATATGTTACCTAGACTAAGGACTGCGACATCACGCCACAGGGGGCGATGTAGTGCCTGAGCCACAGCTTGTGGGAGTATCGGACTGAAGCCGTCTGGTAGCCAGCGCGCTGGTAGTCGAGATTCACAACCGCTCCACGTTGAGCATGTCGACGAGATAAATATGTGCCTTTTAGATTGGTATATACATGCATGCATCTGCCCCAGCCGCTATTCGCCATGGATGATACAATACTTTACAGCCATCAATCAGTACTCCGTCCTCCGTGTCTAGACCCTAGGGTCCGCCATCGACTTCTCCTCTACTGGGATGTAAGACTGCCTCTTCGCCAGGGCCTCTGCCTGCCTGGCGTTGACCATCTGCACCATTAGCGAGTTCACCGGCATGTCGATACCCAAAGCCTTCGCCCTCCTTTGGAAGAAGCCGTTTTGGTATTTGATGTCCGTCTGCTGGCCCTTCTCAACCCTTTGCAGCAGTTCACAAGGCGCAGAGGCCTTGCCCATAATCCTTTGGTAGCACCACTTCTTTAGGCCCTCGCCTTTGATAAACCGTTGAAGCTCAGTTGCCCCTTCGAGTTCGGGTAGGTGTTCTACAACCGTCACGATCTCTCCAAGAAGTTGGTTCATCATGCTTTGCGCCGATCGGTTTTCCAGCAGAGTCTGGTACGGCGATTCGAGTAGGACGCACACGGGCTCGACGGCAGCTGCGAAAACCATCGAGGGAAGCTTGAATCGCATCCACTTCTCAAAGCTGCCCGACGTCATTCGTAGGTCTTTACTTTGCCGAAGGGAAGCCATGAGCTCCTGTGTATCCCACGTCGGGTTTGTTTGCGTCAAGACCAATCGCCCAGACTTTAGTTCCTTGACAGAGTCCCTGTTTCGGTTGTATACCAGAGCATGGCTCATGTGGCCAAGAACAAAGTTGGGGCTCGTCTTGGTATCATTAAAGATCTTCTCCCTCACCTCCTCAAGCACGCCCATTCCGTCGTTGAGCAAACAGATGGACGTCTTCTCATCGACCCGGTCTCTGACAGACCGCATGGCCTTTACTGCTTCGAATCCACGGCCAGTGATAATCAGCTGATCAATGTGCGATGTTTCGGCCTTGACGTGCTGTTGAACCGGGACCGCGTTGGGCTCCGAGTAGGCTGTCCTCCGAGTCCTCTCTGGCTGGGCAGCCTCCACATTGCGGTATCTGGACTTTGGCATCGACCGTGATCCAAGAAGTTCGACGGAATCGTAGACTCCGCAGAGGGCGTGGGCTATGAACCGTGATCGCACATCGTCGCCGAGGATGTGAATCTTGTGGACCGGACCGGATTTCGCGGCCTCGGCCGGGATGATGACCGAGGGGATGTGGAACTTGGATGAGGGAGTCGGCGAGGTAGCGACAGACTGGGCGATTTGGTCGGTCCGTGTCCATGGTCTTGCCGAAGGGGACCCTCCCATTTCTGGTGGAATGGCCTTTGGTGTCGTCTGTTGGTGGGCTGTGGAGGAGGAGGAGGAGGAGGCGGAGGCAAAGCACCTGGTGGGAGCCCTTCGGCTTGCCGCCGCACTATGCCGGAGGCATTGTGATAGCGTGTGTGGTAATCGTGCGGACACCCGCGGGCTCGGTAGGGTCGCCAGCTTGACGAATGCGGGAGGAGATGCGGAGGAGGAGAGATTGGGCGGCCGCCGTGAGGTTGCCTTCGACCGTGGAGATCACCGAGATGTGCGCATGAGGGCGCAGACGGGCGGGCGATGAGACGAAGGACGGCGATGAGACGGGCTGGCAGATGAAGTCGAAGAGGAGACGCAGGAGAGGGTGTCGTCGAGAGGAGTGGTGGTTGTGGGTTGTGGGTTGAATGGCTGATGCGTGGATTGCTGGATGGATGATGATCTAAAAAGAGATAGAGCACGGAGCACGGAGCACTGACGGTCCAGCCAGAGTCGGCGGTGCGTCCTCCGATTTTTTCCCTCCGGCTTGATCTCGATTTACGGCCAATCACGGCTCGCGGATGGATGGGATTTCGTCCCTTCTGGCTCTGGCTTTTGCCGCCAACGCCATTGGTCAATTCTTCATCTCGAATTCCGTTCTAAGGCAAACACAGATCCGGCCATCTGCCACTCCGTTATGAAATGTAGCGTTGAGAGAAAAGTATCTGTTATTCACTCAATCATCACAATTGAACCACCTACAGCCCAAAGTCTCTTCGCTCGCAAACACGCTGAGTTTGCTCTGGCCCTTCAGCCGTTGGAACCCCGCCCCGATACGCAACGGTATCCCCAGTACATGAATTCAACACCGCTAGTCCGTATTGGGTCCCGTCGCTTCAAGTTTCTGCGTCTCCATTTCTTTCATGTGAGACTACGCGAACAGTGAACCTCTCACTCACCCTTGCGTCTCACCAACTCCAACGTTCCGCATCACTAATCCGGAAATGTCGGACGTCAAGGACATCACCCCGGACCTCGACCGGCTGGACTCCCAGCTGGACGTCCTCGAGGACGCGCTGCAGCCCCTGCTGGGCAATCTCGAGGGCATGTCCTCCGAGTTGCCGCTGTTAGACAAGGCCAAGCTCTTCTCCCTCACAGCCTACGCCATTGAGTCGCTACTTTTCTGTAGGTTTATTCTCCCGGGCTTGGATGCTGTGTCTTGCGTCTTGGCATCCTCATGCGCCCAACTCCTGACTGACGTGCGTCACGATAGCCTCGCTGAAGCTGGATGGCACTGACGCGCAGAGCCATGCCGTCTTCACTGAACTCAAACGAACTCAGCAATACTTTGCAAAGATCAAAGCGGCAGAGGCACCTGCAGAGACACGAACCACAACAGTGAACCAAGAAGCTGCGGCTCGCATCCTGAAGGCAGACCTGGTATGAAGGCCCTTGACATGACCCGTCAATAACTGAAGATGACGAGACATTGACCCTTCGATAGTCTGATAATAAGACTATCAGTACTAAGCTGGCCGAGAAGATTGCCGAAGAGCGAGCCAAGGCCCTCCTCAAGTCTGTTGAGAACCGGAAGCGACCGGCTGAGGAATCTCCCGTTCCGTCGGCCGCTTCGGGGTCGCAGGAGGCCAAGGGCAAGAAGAAGCAGAAGAACAAGCACAGGGGCAAGGGAAAGAGCCAGAAGTAAAATGGCCGCGCATGCTAGGCGGGCTGAGAGTAGGCCGCATCAGCGGAATGTTGCCTTGCGTGGGTCGTTGGCCGTCGCATTGCGGCAACACACGGGATGGGTGGCGTTTAGGAGCACATAATATTCGATGGGAGGAAACATACCAACAAAATAGACACACCGGAAAATGGCTACTTAATCATGCATTGCAGTCGTCTTCACCTCGTTAGAATAGCTACTACGTAGACTAACACCGAGCCTTTCGAGAGTCTTCCAGTAGACGTCCACTCAACCAACTCCCGGCAACACGCGGAAGAGAGGATGGCACCCCTGCGCCACAGCATGCGACTACCGAGGCCCTACTGGCCGCAAACCCCACTTCCCATTGAAACCGGCAGCCTGCCATTGGCCACCGACCGCAACCCCGAAATCCGACTCTCGGCTTCTTCTTCCTTCTCAACGACTTTCTTCTTCTTCCTGACACACCTCGACAACCACTTCGACAACACCAAACACTCACCACAGACAAACCCCTCCACGCACAATCGCCATGCCTCGTCAACGCTCCGTCGGCCGCGCTCCCTCGCGCCCTACCGCCTCGGCCCCCGCGCCCCAGCCGCACCGCCCGGCCACCACCATGGCTGCTCCTCCTCCCGCGGCCGCCGCCCCTCCCCAGCCCATGATGACCCAGGCCGCTCCCCAGGGCCCCGGCCTCTTCGGCCAGATGGCCAGCACTGCTGCGTAAGTAGTTTTCCGCTTCAGCATCCTCGAATTGCCTTTTCCTGCTCGCTCGGTCGCATCCTGGACGAGCTTCAAGCTCCGACCGGTGGAGCATATACGGCCTCTCACAATCCCTCGTCCGCACACGTGCGACTAACCCGTGCTTCACAGTGGTGTCGCTATCGGCTCTTCGGTCGGCCACGCCATCGGCGGTCTCTTCTCCGGCGGCTCCTCCGAGCCTGCTGCCGCTCCCGCCGCGGCCCCCGTCCAGGCTCAGGCCTCTTCCCAAGACCAGTACAACAACAACAACTGCGCCGCCTCTGCCCAGAGCTTCACCAAGTGCATGGACGACAACGGTGGCAACATGCAGATCTGCAACTGGTACCTCGAGCAGCTCAAGGCTTGCCAGGCCGCCGCCACTCAGTACTAAGTTGCACGGAGCTGGACAAAATGGGGAGTTCGCTCAGGGACGGATAGGGATATGACACAATGAACTACACGTGGTAAAATGATAGCATCAGAGACAGATCTACGCAGATGGATTCTCTCTAAGCGTGCGTGCGTACTTGAATGGGGGAATGACTACTATTACAACTCGGCACTATCAACTGTATAATACCTATAAAAAAAAATACCACAATCCCACTCTGCCTGGGAATTCCGCTTCACTTCGTACACATTCAATCATCCTTCTCTTCCTCATCCGGTCGTGGCTCAAAGTTCAACTACTCCATGTTAGTAAAATGTGACCATTTGACGGCCCAGTAGTTGTAGACTCACAGAATTGCCATTGTACAATTGTTGATCCCGCTGTCGATCATTCTGATTTCCAAAACTTTGAATGCGGGACTGATCCTGGGAAGACCCCGCGGAGTCCTCGCCGGCACCGGCAGGTGCTCGTGCATCACCTGAGCTGAATAGTCCAAAAAACCAGGAGAAGATGCCCAGAATAAAGGCAAAGAACCTCGACACAATATTCTGCGACGACGCATCGTAGGCAGATGTGAAGTTCTTCACCGGGATGAGCACCAACGTCGACGACGGTGACAGGCCGAGCTCTCCGACCGACTTGTTCTCCTCTGTTTCGTCAATCGTCTTGTTTGGTGATGGCGTTAGGACCTGCTTGAAAGTGTATGGCTGGGACCCATCAGTCCTGTTCTCGTCGACCCAGCTGCGGATAGTCTTCAGAGGAGACGTTGTCTTGAACCGAGACCTCAACGTCGAGCCGTCAAACATTCTCACTTGGAGAGAGGTCATGCCACTGGCCTTCGTCGTGGAGGGTAGCTTGCTCTCAGGCGCATTCACCAGAGAGGAAGCAACATCACCGCCCTTCACATCCTCTGTCCGCATTTGCTCACGGGCTTGCGCGCGCAATCTGCGCTCAGCCTTGTCGTCCTCAATGCGCTTGAGAATCCGTCGGCGCTCCTCCTGTTGCTCTTGACGCTTCTTCTTTACAGCCTCGGCCGCCTTGTGCGCCACGGCATTGTCAGTTTTGGCACCAGCCTCGGCGTCTGCCTTTCCCTTTGCCTTGGCCTTGTTGCGCTCTTCCTTGGCCTGTTCCTTGGCCTTGCGTTCGGCTTCCTCCTTCTGGGTCTTGAGCTTGGCAGCTCTCTCGGTTAGAATCCGTCGGACATTCTCGGATGTCGAGGACTCCCCGGACGGGGATACGCCCTGTGATGAGCTGGCAGCGGGCGCGGGCTCAGGTTGCGGTGTGCTGGTGGATGCTGACACGGGCGCTGATGACGAGGTGGCGCTGAATGCATTTTGAATGCGGCGAAAGAAATCCTCCTTGGTGGTGCCAGGAGTGATGTACTCCTTCAGTTCGCCGTTCTGAATGATTACAACTGTGGGAGTACGAGGGAGCGGGAAGATCTGGGCGAGATAGCCGGCCTCATCGGAGCCGGCTGTGAGACGTAGCGCCACGCTCTGGTCCTTGATCAACTTGCTCAACTACACGGCAGTTAGCGTCACACAGACGACGCCCGGAAAGGGAAAGGGAAAGGAGAGATCTTACACTCTCGTCAAGCAGAAACTCATTCTCCCATTGCGTGCTTTCCTCGCTCTCATCTGGGACCACGTGAGCGCTCAATTGGTGGCAGCAGGGTGTGACGTATACGTACCCGTGACGAAGCACAGCACCAGCTTCTGTTGGCCCACGGCGGTGGAAATGCCGTCTTGCAGAGTTCCTTGGTAAAACATGGTGAATGGCCCGCTGCGAGGAAGACGGATTCAGATGGCAAGGAAGAAGAGAAAAAAGGTCTCTTGAAAAGCGAACGGTCCGGGCTGCTTCACCTGATGTGGCATGAAAGGTGTCCACGCTTTGTCAGCTCAGTGAGGCTCTGAGCAAACATGCAGCGTCAGGGAGGGCAAGCGGGCAAGTGCAAGTTGTCCTCAGGCCTCAGATCATTTCCGAGAGAGACTAAGAATTGGAGGAGCAACAATCTGTCTAGCAAAAGGTCAAGGTCGGAATGGAAGTCTCGTCAGCTTTTCAGCGAGACATGGCCACCGTGTTGGTCAAAGTTACCGGGGGACAAGCTCCTCCGGGTATGTTTGGCGTGGTATCACGTGCAGCTCCCGCCTAGAGTCGGCTCCACGCGCATGACTCAGCAGCTTTCCCGACTGGGATGTACGGAGCACCGAAGCTCACCATTCTCTGTAGAGCCTGCGCCATTGCCTCTGAGTCAAGGCCTGGACTGGGAAAATCCATGTAGTTTGAGCAGACGCAGATGCAGACGCCACCTCGCATTCCTCGAATAATCCAAGAAATTTCCCCATTTAATGAGCGCATCTTGGTTATTTAAATTGGATTCCGTGCAAAATGTCTATTGACGAGGCATTCTTGCCCTGGACGGAAGCCAAAGGCGTCAAGCTAAAGGGCGTTGAGCCCCAGGTATTGCCCGGACGAGGTATTGGTGTTGTTGCGACTCGCAATATCAGAGTATGTTTATTCCGCAACTCCTGATATTCGCCTTTTTCTAATTGCATATTGCAGGCCAACGATGTCATTCTCAGTGTACCAACCAGATCCCTCCGCACCATAGACACCGTGCCCAAGGCTATAGCTGAGGCATTGCAACCAGGCGTCTCAGTCCATGGTGTCCTGGCGGCCGAGATGGCGCTGGACAAAACCGATGATTTTGCAATGTGGAGAACTGTTCTTCCTACGAGGGAAGATCTCGAAGCCGGCATGCCCATGATGTGGCCCAAGGAGTTGCAAGACCTGCTCCCAGGACGAGCCAAGGACCTCCTGGAAAGGCAGACTGGCACCTTTCGACGCGAGTGCGACATTGTTCTGAAAGCATTCCCAGACCTCAAGAGGGAAGACTACTTGTACTCGTGGGTGCTCGTAAACACCAGAACCTTTTACAACAGCATGCCCAAGATGAAGGCTTACCCGCAGGCCGAGCGGCTGGTGTGCATGCCCGCCGCCGATCTCTTCAACCACGCAGACCAAGGCTGCCAGCTATCATACTCGGCCATGGGATACAGCATCGTCGCGGACCGCGCATACCGCGAGGGCGAGGAAGTGTACATCTCGTACGGGCCGCACTCCAACGACTTCCTCCTGACCGAGTACGGCTTCATCCTCGACACGAACCGCTGGGACGAAGTCCACCTCGACGAGGTCATCTTCCCGCGCCTAAACAAGACGCAGCGGGCCGATCTGAAGAGCGTCGACTTTCTCGGGCGGTACACCCTCGACGACCAGACGCTCGGCTGCCATCGCACGCAAGTGGCGCTGCGCATGCTGTGCTGCACGCCGAGGCAGTGGCAGCGATTCTTCGACGCGGAGGATGATGGCAGCACGTCGCAGTCAGAGGTGGACGAGCTACTATTGGAGGTTCTGAACGACTTTTTGGATATTATTGCAAAGACGTTGCTGAAGGTAGATGAGACGGATGTTGGATTGGACAGTCAGCGAGAGTGGCTCCGGCGGAGGTGGCAGCAGGTCGAAGCGATGGTGAGGAAGACAATAGAACAGCTTGGATCTCAAGAAGACGCCACTACCTAACTCCTAAAACGAAATGAACCCCAAGCATGAGAGTACATAATCCATAATGCATCCCTTCATAACCCCATCAAAGTTGTGACTGGTCCACAACGGTCGGTATTAACATTTCCCTGTCACTTGTCATCTCACAATCGATCCCAATCCCAACCTCCCCTCGCCTCCAATCTTGGTAGTGAAGGCGCTGTCCAGCTATCTTCTACCCTGGATACCTTCCCAATTCCTGGTTCCAATTCAGTGTCAGTGACCGACAGCATCTCCTCTCTCTCCTCAGTGTGCCCACTGTTTTGACGTTTGAAGGCTATGGCGACGACGTTGTAGCTTTCTAACCAGGGAGGGATATCAGCAGGGCAACGTTTCTCATCTGGTGGTTGAAGCTCGGATTCATGAGCGGTGTAGGAGGCCTCGGAGCCCATTGTCCAAGAAAATGCCCGTCTGAGATTTGGCGATTGTGGGGTAGAGTCATTCTCGTGTCCTTTGGGTGGTTCTGGAGCCGGTTTTACCAATTCACTGCTGTCGTCCATTGTTTCGTAACCGGAGTCGTGTGCCTCCTCTTGCTCGACTGCGTCTCTCTGCTCCAAGTCTCTTATGACCTTCCGCAAATCCCGAAGAAGAACTTGGCAATCACTTCTTGCCTGTAACTTCTGTAAAAGGAGCTCAAGGTCAAGTTTGTTAGAATGGAGCTCCTCTGAATCTGGAATTGCCGGCAGCGATGTGAAGACGGCGGTGGATTCTGCTAGTGTCTTTTCCAAGTCTTCGGATATTGTAGGGAGCGGTACTTTGGTGGGCTGGATAGGAATATCGGAATGGTTGTTGGTTTGACCACGTCCCATACTTTCATCCCCAGCTCTGGCCTCTCCTGAATTCCCTGGTCCATTGGAGGACACGGTCTGCGGCTGATCAGCGTTGAAATTGGGATTTGAGACAGATAGATTCCCGAAGTTCTCATCAGCAAGTTCCGCTAGTGGTAGTTGATTTTGCGTGTCAGCCGTCGGGTCAAGTTCATCAGTCTCAGAGGTACAAGGAGAGACACTGGACGGTCGGCTTTCGGGATCTTCGGTTGGCTCTCCCTGGTTGATCGTTGTAGAGGAGAGGGGATCGCTGACTTCTTCTATTGGACTCAAGCTGTCATTCTCTGAAGGGACGTAAGGATAGTCCCCAGGATTATACTGGTAGGCAGGTTGTTGGTGTTGCGGGTACGAGATCCTCTCCATGTTGATCAACCTGAAGGCTTCCTTCTGCCCGGCGCCAGCCTTATTGAGTGGAAACTTGGCAACTCTTGGTCGAGATCGCTTCCGCAAGAGCGTCTTTGACGTTTTTATCTTGAGCCACATCCCATCGCCATTGGGATACTGCGACTCCGGTGCTGGAAGCACAACTGACGCTGTGTCGCTTATCGGTGACTCGGGGACCTGTACTGCCGCCAGTGCCTCGCCCGAACTCGTCTTGCGAATCCGTTTCGATCCGAAAATTTGAGTGAGGCGACGGCGAAGGAGGGATCCCTTGACAGGAGCGAAGATCGAGGCCTCGTCGTCTGCATCAGTTGCCGACTGTGGCTCAGCGGGTTCAACGAACACAACTTCCTTCATCGTGTCCATCTCATACCGCTGGTTTTCCAAGACCTTGGCACGCAACGAGGCACCCCTTGAACTGGTGACTGTCCCGTTTCGAACAGCTCCCTGGCGCTCCCCATTTACAGCAAGGTTTTGTCCGCCGTCCAGCTCTGCCATACCACCTTGGTGGGGGTCGTCGTCTCCAAGCATGGATTCAAAGATGTCCGATTTACTCTGCAGATACTGAATCGCGTTGACAGGGTGGACGTAGACGAAGTCGGTTGGCAGTTGTCTCCTCAAGACTTCGGCGCGGAAGTAATCGCCTTCCATGTGGAAAATGGTCGCCAAAAGAGCAAGTGCCTCTCTATACTCTTGCCAATTAGCGCCATTGGCATGGCATAGTCTCTTCTTCCCTGGGAGAGCCTTCTTGCAGGTTGCCAAGGCGTCGTCAAAGAGGTACTCTGAGAGGTATGCGAGCGATAGAGCATGGAGCAGGCTGCACACCGCTAGGTCTTGGTCTGACTTCAACTGTGCGAGCTTGGTGACTATCGGCTCCGCGAGTCGCCATGTTCCCAGGAAAAAGTAGCAAAAGGCAAGTTGGATTTGGCGTTGGCGAGACTCGGGGCTTCCAGAGCCCGAATCCTCGTCTCGTTGCAATGCCTGTTGCAGATATTCAATCGCGATCTGGTAGTCTCGATTCTTCATGCTGATTGTAGCCAACTCTTGCAGTCCGTCGAGATAGAGGCGCTCGAATTCGGCGTCGACGTCGTCGTCATCCAAGGTTCTGTTTGAAGACCCGCGTGCAAGCGCCGTGGACATGGTAGAGGGGAATACAGAGGGCGGTCGCGAGTATCGAGAAGAAGAGTTCCATGACGGCGAGGTTTGTGATGGAATCGAGAGTATTGTCGGGTCTCGTAGCTGGTTGCGGCTATCGTGGAGAAATTGCTCGACCCGCTCACGGCGGGAGTCTGGAAAGTCTCCTAAAATGCTGGCGGCGGCAGCGCTTTGATATGATGTAGTGTGGCCAATGCTTCTATCGCCTCGAGTAGAGCTAGCTGTCGAACTGGCTGCGGAGTAAAAGTGTCCTGCTGCTTGGGCGAGATGTCGCATGTTCCGTGCAATTTGAGAATCGGGATGATCGCTAACGCCGCGCTCGAAGCCGCCGGCGGGACGTGAGGAAGCGTGGAGCGTCTCGTCGATGGAGGCCTTCAGTTGGCTTAGCTTGGCGAGGATGGCTTCCTGGGATGTGTGCTGCCTGAAAGAAAGAGAACTGTACAAGTTAGTCGAGATGAATTGATCTGTTCGATGCGACTGTCCTTACACTGTCATGGTATGGAGCACGGTCTGCAGCGCCCAGTTGGACTGTTGAATCTTGTCCCGGAATGCGGCGATATCGACACCATGGATGTTCAGATCAACGACGGCTCGAGTCTTCCACACGAGGCCCTTTGGTTTGGCGGCGTGGTTGATTTTGTTGACCAAAGACGCCAGCTCGCCGAGGGTGGACTTGCAGTCTGCCATGGCGATATGGCTCTGCTGCCACAAGTCCTCCTCGACGAGGGCGAAGTCGAACTTGTGGCAGCCATTCAGTGTTTTCTCGACGGATTGGAGGAACGCAGTCAGGTTGGCGAGTTCATGGCGGAGGGCGGTGATGCGCGCGTCGACGGTTTGGAGGGAGCGAACGAAGCCGGCCAGAGAGGAAGCGATCTGTTGTGTGTGGGAGTTGTTAGTGGTGGTGGCCTGCTAATTGGTGGCGGGATCAACTTACAGCGCCTGCGGCCTGGGTCAAGGCCACCGCTGAGGCAGCGATCGAGAGCGGATCCATTGTAGCATCTATTGATCAATTGCTGAGCTGGTTCTTGGCTGAGAGTGAATATGTGGAATCACTGAAAAACAGAATATGCATCCAATCCATCTATCAGACAGGCTGCTCGGAATGGGGGCTATGCTCTCCCAAACTGCGTGTCGTCCACCACGCAAACGCTGTGAGGCAGCCTGGGCTCTGCTGTCTGCCTTGCCTGGTGTTGAAAAAGCGCCCTGTGGCTTTGCCCCGAACAGCTAGTACACTGTAGGAGCGGCATGACGTAGGGAGGGGGACTGCTGTAACCTGCGCAGGCCTGCAACCACCATCACAGACCCCTGGAAACTGCCGGCAAAATAGGCGGAGAAATAGAATAGCAAAAGAGCATAAGGGGATGAAAGAAGCTACCCGGAGCAGGTCAGGGATGAGAGATCTTCACAAGGATAAACACTGCACAGCTTCGATGCGCGGCCAATCTCGCCGCACCATCGTGGTGTCCCCATGCTGACGCTAAAGCGAACGGACCTAGAGTTACCGTACTCCTTGCACTGTGTATTATCGAAAAGCTTCTTTATACAAAACTCCACAACGTCCTTGCTCACCAACACTGCTGGAATTCCTCCTTTGATATCGGTACGTAGGGAGCTGGGAGCTGGCCAATTTATATGTCCATGATGCGCTAGGGTTCAGGCTCAGCGTCCGTCTGCTCGGTGTCTAGAAATGCTATCGATTGGATGCCCTCGATTGGGCCAAGGAGGGAACAATAACGGAGTGAGGCTCCCGGTGGCTTGACAGCATCCTGCGAGAGTGATCACGTGTAGGGCAAGACATACATACAGGGCTTGCGGTATCTGTTGGTCGCCTTTCCCCTCTTTCATTCGCAAAAAAAACAACGAAACGAGCAACCTGGCAATGGATTCAGAGCCCAGTGAGGAACTCAATTTCTGGGAGTGGCTGTTGAATCCCAACGCGTTCCCCATCATCCACGACCACCTCAGACAGTACTTGAACGTCGCCGAGCTTTTGTCCCTGTCCCTAACGTCCAAAAAACTCGAGCCGATCAGGCACTATACGTTGAAGAAAGCCGCCAACATCGATGCCCTGCTCAAGGACTACGTGCAAAACGCCCAATTGTTCCGATCCTACCTCAGGGATGCCAATGCATTGATCTCGGGGTCCTTTGCCCTCAATGTGTTCGAGATGGGACGTTTGAAGGTCCGTAAGATGGATATCTTCGTCGAAGATGGGCCTATGGCCGATCACTTCATGTTACTTTTGGATGTATGGGAACAGTACGAGTCTCAGACCGAGCAGGATGACGAGGTAAAGCCCCAATCCCCCAAGAGACTTGAGTATCCATGTTCAGTCCTTGCTAACTCCTTCACAGCTTCCCCGTACTTTCAAGTTTACCAGCAAGGAGCGAAAAGGCTTAGAGCTTCGCGTCACTCGAACTCCCGGGCCACCTGTTCAACATATCATGACTTCATCACCCACAACAGCCTGTGTCAACTTCGTCTCGGCGAACAAGGCGTATTCCATCTTTCCCCGACCCACCTTCATACAGCGTCAGCTTGCTCCACTAAGATCCCTAGACGATGAATTGAATGCTAGGTTGAAGAAACTGCGCCAACATGGTTGGTCATCTCGGGATGTCTTGTGGCCTGGTGATCATGGTGGTCATGGAACGCTTCCCCAGTTCACAGGTCTTCGCCGCGTTGGTGACAGTTCCACTTTGATCATCCAGCTGGACCCCATCACTCAATTTCGCATAATGCGTTTCCCAGAATCCGCCATCGATTACTCTCAATTCAACATTGCGATGTTTGATCCTGTCGACAGCCGTGCGGATTGGTCAGCACAAAACCGGCTTCCACCGACTTCCCTCCAGAACATGATTCCTCCAACCGCATTCATAAAGGTCGAGGGGGAGGCGGTGAGGTCACCCGCCCTGCGCCATTCCATCGTCGCTTCCGATCCAGTCTGGGAAAGTTATTTGAGGGGACAACTTAACTTTTGGGCTTGGAACGAATGGTACTGGTTGGATGCTGATAAACGTCCTGAACAGGACCCTGATGCTGTCCCGTTTAGCTCCGAACTTGTTGTTCCGGAGAACTTTGCCTTTCCTGCTTCGTGGGACCATGCTGACTATGAAGTCCCGCACTGGTATCGTGAATGGAAGGAGGGACGAATGATGATAGGGTGATAGTCGGGAAATAGAAGGGGCGGGAGTCGCAGCCAATGTTCGCAAAATGGACCAGTGTATGCCACAGTATGGATCACACGTAAAGCGCAGGATGGATTTGAACCACTTCGGGGTGTTTTTGTTAATTGGATTTCCTTCAGTCCTGTCACTACTGTACATTTCTATCGAGAGGGATTTCTCTGGGCTCAGAATGAAAGGGTATTCAACATACTTGCTTGACTCTTTGCAAATAGAGAGCTGACTGCAGCCATCCTTCAACCAGTCTCTTACCCCGCCACTCAGTAAGCTAACGAGTATTCTACGGCGATGTATTGTATTTGCACCCGCGTCGCCCTGGAGTTTTCCTCGTCTTGAAAAGAAGCCGACACCTTCCATCGAAAACAAGTGTCGGATTATATGTCCAACCCATACCCCGGATTCATGCTCTTCCCTCCAACATCGACGTGCTCAATTAATTGGCTGCGCGTATGGAATACGATCCAAGCGTCGTGCGCGAACGCGTCAGCTTATACGAGACGAGAGCCACCATGTTTGAACCCTTCAATTGACCCTTGCTGCCATCGCTCGAATCCACTCCCACTAATCGTGCCGACTCCGAGATGGATCCACGATGGCTCCTCTTTGCCCTGAATCAGGTCCGCGATCCCCTGGTCGAGTTTTCTTAGCGCTTCGCTACTACGTCACGGCGGGGGACAATGCGGCTTTCGACCCCTTCCCCAGAATTGGACCTCCTGTTTCATGCAATTTTACCGATCTTGCATGATATCGTCGCTCGTTTGTCGCGACGTCCTCGAGATGGCTACCAAATTCGTTCCTTTCTGTAGCCGTTCTCTTCCGTTTTCTTCTTACCTCGTTGTTTTCACACTCATTCTGTCGTTTGCGCGCCCAAACCTCGCCGCGTATGTCCAGAACAAGGATTGCTTCCCGCTGTTGGCGGCCTCTGGCCAGTCTGTCTCGTCTCAGTCCCACCTGGCCGCGGAGAGCCTAAACGCAATCCTCGAAGACGACGGCGATGGAAGCCGGTTGAAACTCCGGATTATTGGCGGTGTTCCAGATGCATCGTCGTGTGAGCAGACCCTGCGCCAAAATATCACCGCTGGCGTGACGTTGCTGGAACTTGGAGGCTCAGATCACCTCTCAGGAGACATCGTCAATGTGTCCTGCTTCGCTTCGCCCTGGGCCAAAAACGGCGCCAAAGAGTGGAAGGGAGTGTGGCAAATCGAGTCTCAGCTCGAACGCCCGCATGCACTGGCGGCTTTCAAGCTCAATGTCGACTTCCGTGGTGCCGACAACCTCCCGGTCGGCTGTGTCGATGGCTTCCTGACCCCAAGCATCGGCAAGGCCGCGTACGAAGCCTGTCTTTGGGGCCCATTGGTGGTGTTTCTGCTGGTAATTCTCGCCGCTGGCTGGCGAGAAGTATCGAATGCAGGCCGGATTGATGAGGAGGAAGAGGAGGACGAGAGCGGTCCCAATCCTCAAGGGACAGGCCGCCTTCACCTAACGAGAATCGCCGACTGCTTGTCGTACATCCAGTTCATCTTCTTCTCCGGAGCGCTCAGCCTACGGTACCCGGGATTTATCCAACCTGTCGTCAGCCCGACCAGCTGGTCTACTTTGATGCTGCCCCGGGGTCTTGTCATCCAGCACAGCGTCTATTACGGCGTGCGCGATGGCATCTACGAACTCAATGGGACCTTTGGTGGAACGCCCGGGCTGGAGCTCATGACGCAGGTCATCGGCGCCCCAGTCACCATGCATACCTGGACCAACATCGTCTCGCTCGCCATCCTCATCCTCATCTTGCTCTTCTGCGTCATCCAGATTGGACTCCGCCTGACGTGGACGCGCGACTGGTTCCGAGAGGCGAGCTTCTGGACGCTGCAGGGCTCTAATGCCGACCGACGCAAGGCGACGACGTGGATTGTGCTGCGGGTATTCCTCAGCTACTTCCTCATGCCCATAGTTGCGTGGACCGCCTACCAAATCGAGCTGGTCAGAGCCCTGCCCAAGTACTATGTTGTCACCGCAATTATTGTGATTTGTCTGGTACTTGTCGCTTGCTGGTGGGGGATGTCTCAAAGGAGCCCGCAGAACATGGGCTATCTCATCATCGATGGGTTCCAGGAGCAGCAGATGAGCGATCCCACGTCTCGAACCCAAGACCTGTACACATTGATCACATTTGTGCTGCTGTTCGTTCGTGGAGCCGTCATCGGTGGCTTACAGGACTTCGGACCTGCTCAGTTGGCCGTCTTGATTGGGTGTGAAGTCGCACAACTGGGCTTCACCGCCTGGGCTTGGTCAATTTCCGGCTTGTTATCCAGGGCATCGATGATGCCATGTGTCAGGATATGCGTTCTGCTCGCATTAATTGCTACGATCCCAAAAGTGGCTAGTTATGAAGCCAGCAGCGCCGTTGGCTACTCAGTCCTGGTGTTTCACGCCCTTGTCTTGGCCTTGCTGTTTCTTGTCCCCGCATTGTACGAGATTGCCGAGCTTTCCCTAGCCGCATTCCAGCACAAGAGGGTTCCTGTACTGGTCAATGAACAGGAAAGACCCAAGGTATAATTATGACACCCATATCGACTTAACTTAGTACTAACTAGCCCTCAGATCTATGGCCTTCGCCAACTCCACAGGCGTCCAAACGCGATGAACAACCTTTCCGTTCCGGGGATGGACAACTTCAATCAAAGCAGTCCGTCCAGTCCCAGCTCAGACTGCCCTTCGTTCCGCTCCCCTCGGATTTCATCATTGGAATCCGCGCCTTCGTCTCCAGAGCCACTGAGGACGCATTTCCGCCCGGCCAGATCCGTGACGTCAATCGCGAATCTCCTCGAGAAAGGCCAGCCCCAACGAGTGTCGGGATCTTCATCTGACGAGTCCCGCAGCTCGAGCAGCCACAGTGACGCAGGGTTAGCAACGCAGGACCTACCGATCCCTCGATCTACAACCCCAGGCGTCGACTATTCATTCCGGGAAGCAGACCTGTACTACGTCCGCCCCCGCCAGCTTTCGTTCCGCCAAAATGGAACGAATTCTGATGCTGCGCCGGTAGGGTTCATGCAGAAACTACAATCCTGGGCGCGGGGACAATGAATTCGATTTCACTTCACGTGTTTGAGCAAGGCTGGGGCTTCTTCGACCTCGCAAAGTTGGCGGCGTTCCAACGGGGACTCGTGGCGGTGGCGGTGGCGGATGGGCCACGAAGAAAATTATACGGATATTGGAGATGGTCACATGGATTGGTGACTCGGTGCAAACTGGGGTGGATTGGAAAGTGGCCTGGCGTTTCCGGTCTCGAAACGGCGGCTCTGGAGGTTTAACTATTGCATTGGGCAATGATGGGCTCTGCATTCGGGATGGGGAGTTTGGGTTCAATATGGGGAACCGGTGGAAATGTGCATTTGGCCCTCGAGCTCCTGTTATTTTAACGTTGCTGTGAATCGATTATAAATTGATTGTATTAATATTCTCCTTCTTCTATTAAGCTGTGCTCAGGTCAATCCGCTACTTACAACAGCCATTGGTCACCGGGCCTCCTTGCTTACCATTTGCTCTGCCGCAAGAATCCACTACCACAAGTAGGTACGTGACGCGGATGGTAAGGCGGATAGAGCGGGCGAGGTGCCTTGGTACCCGAGTCGCTCAGCCTTCAATCCGGGGGCCGTTAAGCCGATGTTGATGCTATATTGGCGCATAGAAATTGCAAGATCTCTCGGAAATTATCCTCGTTCTCCGGTGTTTTATCCTTCAAAACCATTTGCCCATCGTTATCACGGGTCATAGCTGAAAGAGGATTCCCTTTGCCAATACAGACCAACAGGTGACACATCTTTAAATCACCAAGCTGTACAGCTATCCGCAAAGGATTCTGCTGCTCAACGCAAGAATGGCTGTCCCAATTGGCACCGCCTTGCTGGAGCAGAATCCTCGCCGACTCATACCGGTCCTCTGAAGCTGGAGAGTGCAAAATAATCCGCCTTAGAGCCGTGTCTCCTTGATCGTCTGTCTGGTGTATGCCTTCCGGTAGGCGTGGGACCAAAAGACGGAACATCGCTGGGTTGCAGAGCCTTGCTGCCAAATGCAGAACGTTTTCACCACGCGAGTTGCGGAATTGGAGGTGTGCTTCGATACCGTTCTCCTTCAATAGGTATTCCACCACATCAACGTGGTTTCCCAAAACAGCTTCTCCAATCGATTGATGCCTGGATTTGTCAAACGGACGATGCCGTTCGCGTCGGAGCCCACGCAGCAATTCACTCCTAAGTTCCGCCTTGTGCTGAGCTCTAATCATCAGTCGCCGGACCATGGGCATACAGCCCACACTGGCAGCCATGCACAACAGTTCGTTGCCCCATTGCTCCTGAACCAAGATGTCTAGCACATGGTCGACAAGGCCAAATACTTGATCCCAAGTGTTGCAATTCGTACCCGGATCGGACCATCCATTGATGGTGAGTCGAAAAAAGTCAAGATTCTGAAGCTGATGGCCAAGTTTGCTATCCAAGAGTATCCTGAGCCTGGACTGGTCACCCCATTGAAGAATTTGATCAGCGGCCGCCAAAGCCGGTTTGGGAAGGAACTTGTCCTTGTCGAAGTCCGAGTTCTCAAGCATATCACGTAGCATAGCTTCTGAGCCGTAGAGCGCTCCAACAACGCATCGAGAGTCTGGAGGCATTTATCTTGGATATCTCTATCAAATATCTTCGATTGGATGACATTGGCATGGTTGATCTGATTTCAGAAGAGCAAATGGCAATCGAAGCGCTGCCTCAAGATGCTGATCTATTCAGCGACGACAAAGGGCCGATTGAGTACGATCCGGGTTGCACGTGGGAAGTCTGGGAAGAAAACATGATCCACTACGATCCGGCCGATCGTGGCTTTGGAGAGTTCTTCATCTACGCATCATGTCATTGGGTCGAGCATTTCGGCGCCATCTCAGCCGACCCTCTTCCAAGCCTGTCAAGCATAGAGAATCTGTGCCAAGCGGGCTCGACTCGACTTCAAAATTGGATTCAGCAAAACTGTCGTCCGGGTTGCGCAATCAAGCCCAGATTTCTATTTGACAGTAGCCTGTATGATCCCCTTAGCATCACTTCGCGCTTGATCAGTTGCCGTTGAGATAGGCCGAGCTTGTAGACAAGGCCGGTTCGAGGTCCATTCTCGTATGATGAACTCCTTCACCGACTGGTGTATCAGTTGAACTTGACGCTTCTTCACATCGCTGAAATCTACACGAGCAATGAACGGGTGAATAAAACTCATCAACCTCTGATGGTCTACCAAATCAGCAAGGGCGGCCACGGTGGTTACCTCCTGTTGGGCCGTACCCAATGCCACTGCCCAGGCGAGTTCCAGTATGCTCAGTGGCCTGCGAGCGATGGCGAGAAGTTTCAAGGCTGTGCTGGCAAGCTCCTGATTTTCAGGGTCATTTGAAGTGCATTGTGAAAACAAAGTGGCATAAAGCTTTGAAAGCTGCCCGGGTAGTGGTAGTTCTTCCAAAAAGAGTCGCATTGGACCAGGCGCCCTGATCCCCCGAACTTCGATAAGTCCGATTATCATCTTCGACCATATTGCGCTTCCTTGGGCCGAACGAGATAGGGTCTCTATGACAAGTGCTTTGACATTTTTTGACAGATAGGTCAGTTGTCTCTCGACTGCTTTCTCAACGATGATACCATCCCGCTTAGCGTCGGAACTCAGATCAATCCTGGCCATCTCGTCCATCTGCCGCAAGATCTCTTCTTGAGGGCGGGAAGACAAGAGAGATTTGAGCCTCGGGATCTTTTGCGACAAAGTTTTCAACAAGTCGAGAAGGATGGTGCAGGCCCTATCGCACTCATCCAGACCATCAATGAGGGAAAAAACTGGACGATCGATTGTTTCCAGCACCTTTTGCAGGAGCTCTTCCAGCTGCTCGATATTTGCTGCTGGCTCGACATTCCCAGAAGCCTGAGCCTCCTTATACCACCCGAAGAAAGCGATGTAGGCAATTTGCTCCAGCATTTCCCCGATTTGTTTTGCGAACTCCAGATCGGCAGTTGCAAAGCTGATAGCAATCTGCACAGACATAATACGAGTCAGTTCCTCTGACACCATCATGACGGAAATCTGCAAAGGGCAGTGTTTGGATGAGCCAAGCTTACCGCTGTCACGCTTCTTACCACACTAAAAACCGTTGTTGCAGTTGGTTCAAGACTTGTCAATGGACTGGCCAAGTCCAACGCCAGCTTGAACGTCTGAAGCGGCACTTGTATGGATTGCAAATATTTCACGCCTCTCAAGAAGGCGGATTCCTGAGTTGCTTCCATGTCGATTTCTTCGAGTTCTCTGAAAAGCTGCGCGACGTTCTTGCCCTTGAGAATAGCAACGTCTATGTCTTCCCCGAGACTGTCAACCGCCTCCCGGTAGACTGCACTCCAAAGGTCTGAAGAAGCAACGCTATGCATGTCATGACCAATAGTCGACCGATCTGGAGTGAAATCCTGGTCGAGATGGTCCGTGTGGAGAGCGACTTGATCCGTTTCGTCTTGAGCTGCATCATGGCCGGGGTTGGTCGACCCTCCTGGAGGGGCATCATTCGCGTGATTGGAAGGCAGGGAGTCGGCAGTGGATCCCGCATCGTGGAGTGAAGTTGCACTGCTAACCTGATTAGTACAGCCTTACTGGTAAGCTTAAGTATTCAAGATGCCACTCACTTGGTCGCCAGATCTGCATCTTCTCGGGTACTTGAAGGTGAGTGAATGCTGCCATCGTTTAAAGGATTGCGGGATTTGCGACGAAATCTATTTAATCGCTCGCGTAACCCAAGCCGGGAGCCTTCATTCTGGGTTGAAGGCGTCATGGTACGTGAAACTGGAATTCCAACTGTCTCGAAGCTTGGCAAGCTCTGGTGAGCTTTGGTAAGCTTTACCAAAGTGTGGGAAGAGTTCAGTCCCATTTCCTACCCCGCTTTTGACCAAGCCCTGCCCGTTTACACAATTGTACCTCCTCATGCCTGAGGTATAAAATCATCCCATAGCTTACCTAGGTACCTAGGTCGGTGCCACCCAAGGTAGGTAGGTAGGTAGGTACCTACCTTAGGTAGAGTAAGGTACCTACTTAGGCAGGTAGGGACCTAAGGTAAGTACCTACCTAAGGCAGGTAAGTGCCTATCTACCTAAGGTAGGTACTAATCGATCAGCATCATGTGACGTCCCCGACCAAAAGCTGCTGGAAGCACCAGGGTTCGCAACCCCGCTCCCCGCCCACCTCTCTCAAACACACCAGCCGGGAAGAGGGCAAGTGCGAGCAGCTGATCTGCCAGATCCCCCGATCCCCCACCTTTTGTCAGAAAGCTACCAAGTACGCTCCCAGAAAGCTACGCTCCAGAGGAACGCGTTGCGATCAGTAGGTGCCTAGGTGAGAAAAGTATACGCAACGCAACCTATGCGAAGACCGTCTGACTCCCGCCTCAGCCAGAATTTTCATCACACGCATCACGAGTCTTTGAGAACATTCTACGCCAGCAACATAGGCTCATCATGGATTCCGAAATTGGGAGCACTCAGATCTCGAACGCGACCTCCCCCCCCGGAAGCGCCTCTTTCCCTTCACCAACCCCTGACCATCATCCCGTGCCAAAGGCGTCACTGCCAGCGACCTCGGGCACGGTTAGCTTTGTTAGCTTGCCCAAAAAGATTCGCCAGGACATCTACAAACGAGTCCTCTTGATGAGGCACTCCATCTTTCTCTTTCAAGACAGGGGATCTCGAGTTGAGACGTTTGCACCCGACAAACCTCGCCGATGGCTTGCATTACTGCATGTCAACCGACAGGTATCCGACGAGGCAAGGGCAGTGCTGTATGACATACACCGTTTCGTTTTGCTGGATACGACGCAGCAACAACTTGGACTCCTACGGTCCTTCCTAACTGGCATCGGATCTGTGAATGCAGGTTTCGTGTCCCACCTCTGTATCAACTTCCCAGTCGCAGAGAGGATGGAAGATCGACCCAGGGAGGTCAAGATTAGGGAAGATGGCTTGCAGAGTTTGAGACTTCTGCAAGAAAAGTGCACCAACCTAACGACGCTGGAAACTTGGATTCACAGCGAGAATTCCAGGTTTTTGACCGAGACAGACGAGGACGGCTCACGGTTGGTCCAAGAGGCATTGCCGCAAATTGATGCGCAGCTAAAAGTTATTTTTTCACTGAACAAGATCATCGTCAGAGTCCATGTTCAAAGCCTACCCCCTTTGGTAATGGAGTTAATGCGAGGACTGGGATGGATTGTCGTGTTCGGCGACCGGTGATGGAATTGGTCAGGGCGATCAAGTAGCGACTGAATGAATCCGAATCCTCGTTCGGGTTCTTTGCCTGGACCAAAATCGATGATTACTTAAATTTGGAGTCGATGTATTCCTGTCTGCTGCTCCCTGGTAAGTGAGCAAGTGGCTGACATATGCCTGTTGCGGCATGAGCTGGCTCTGAGGTGCTGATTCTGGCCGGACACGAAGCGACAGTGGGTGGCTTCTTACTCGAGACTGATGAAGAAAAAGGGCAAAGGGGCGGGACGGATCTTGTTCTCGGGAAACGTAGGATTCTCTTCTAATTTTGGTCGTAGACACGTTCAAGCCCTGTCGGGGTCTCGTGGATGGCGCGCTGCAATTGTTTCTCGTTCACCCACCCTCCTCAGGGACCACCATCCTCAGGGAATCCCCTTGCAGGAACCGCATCTGCGAAGAAGTGGGCGACTTTCGTATCCTGGACGAGGGTAGGGAATTGTCCTGCCCTGCCTTGCCGAACCCTCCGTTGATCCACACCAACTTCACCGCGCATGCGGGGACAACGGAGCATCCCAGTCACAGGTGCATTCGCTTGGTCGGCAGTCCGGCTCTCAGAGTTGCCAACATACAGGGATGGGCCACTCATTAAGATCCCCCCACCGGGCGATGCGCCCCAGACCAAAGGGATAAGCATAAGAAGAATGCTTGTGTTAGTGTTGGTGTTGGTGTTGGTGGGCCCGTTTTGGGCCTAGTTGAGCCCCATTTTCTGCCCCGACGCCTCTGGGAAGTTCCCATATATTAGAGACTGTAGATATCCCGCGTGAGTGGCAGACTTGGAGACAACATCACCCTGCGCCTGTGCCTGCGCCTTCGCCTGCTCCCAAGTTCTCTTTGGGACAGCCAGGGGTCCAGATTCCAACAATCCCTGCCAAGAAATGGTTTATAACCGGACTAGCTTGAGATGGGCGGTGCGGTTGAGCGACTATTGGGATCTAGAACGGCGCCGCCCGTTACGCTTAATTATTGTTCGCCACTTGAGGATCGATAAAGAGAAAGGGGCAATCCCGCCTAGATTGCTCCTGAACTCTTTGTCTTGCTATTCGGCTTCTTTGATTCCATTGTCTCCAATTCTCTGATAGCGTGAACATCCTCCCTCAGAACAGCGACCATGATCAAGTTAGCGCTTCTCCACTAGCTGGCGGCTGCTGCTACTGTGCTCGCCGCGCCTGCGGCTGATGACTTCAGCTCCCTTGATGCGCGAGCCTGTACCACTCCATCAAATTCACTGAAGAATCCTAGTTTTGAGTCGAATGGGTTAAGTAAGTCCAACACGAGCGGGATTCCATTTCGTCACCATCAGCCATTGATTCTCTACCCTAACCGACGTCGCTAATGCAGTCAGGTTCTTGGGTCTTCAAGCCCACGTACCCGAAGCTCGGCAGCGCGGCGGTTGTAAGCCCTGGCTACAAGAGCGACCATGCTGTCCAGGTCTGGGCTACCTCCGGTGCAAATGATCCCACGAGCTACAACAAGCTGCAACAGACATTCAAGATCTGCAAGGCTTCGCGCTTCCAGCTGTCGTGGTCCATGGCCCTCAAGGACGGAGCCACGTACACAGCGCCTCGTACTCCTGGAATGTATGTCGAGGTCAAGGCGCCAGATGGGCTATGGTACCAACTAGGCTCTTTCAGCTTCGGATCCAAGACGTACAACAGCACCATCTTTTCCCCGAACATGAAGGGCACCCACAAGGTCAACGAATGGGCGAATTATGTTGCGGACTTTCCGAATTCGCAGACGGGCACATGGACTGTGTCCATGGAGTGGTATGCCATGACTCCTGTTACTGCCGGTAAGACTACGACACTGAAGCTGAAGCTTGACAACTTTGCTGTGAAGCCTAAGCCGACATGATTCATCTATAAGCGCATAGGCTCGCATAGGCTCTATGTTATATAGTGGGCTTTCTTCTCAAGTGCGTTAAATACCCTCTATAGTAATGTTAGAACACATGAGGTAGTGAGATCCCGGAAACCGACCGTCTTACGTGTCAAGGCGCATCCTTCGATCCTTGGGCATACCGTTGTACTATTCTTTCCTGTTCAGCTTCTGTGAATCAGGTAAAACTTGGCAATCTCTTGAATTCACTACTTTGTAAAATCCCTATGCATTTGCATAAAGATACTGGGAAAACCCTGTGGGAAACCCAGCACCGAGGGCCGAGTCATGTGCTAACCTCAAACACTAGCCGCACTTGATGAACTTTCCATCTTGCTCCATGTCTAATCGCACCCATGAGTGCCGTCGCCTGTATGGGAACCGTCTCGATCCGAGTAACAGTATTCCACACAGGTGCAGAAGTCGTCTCCATCCGTGCTGAACACCCACATCGCAGGAATGAGCCGCTGCGTATCGACAGCCCCTTGAGGCATCATGGTGTTTGAGGTGCCCTCGGTCACCTCAACCGACACATCTGGATCGCGCGATTCCAATAGCCGGAGTCCAAGAACCTCATCCAGTCCATTCTGGTGCAAGAAAGCCGACAACTGCTGCAGAAACTCGGCGTTTGACTCCGTTGACGGCTCCTCTGCTGTGAAGTCAAATTCGTAAGGCAGCAAATCCCCGTTCAGGAACCGCAGTGATCGCGGCACAATGACGCCATTGTACTTCTTCAGTACAGGGTCGGTGTCGCCGCCAGTCTGCCACGGGCTTGACACGTTCCGGATATCCACAAGGCGCTCCGTAGGCTTGATTGAAAAGTGCTTGTGCAACAGGGCAACGCCATAGGCTTTGTTGATCTTGTGGCGCATGAAGATGTCTCAAATCGGGCCAGTGATGATGTTCTCACCACCGCTGTCTTGAAGCCGCTGGCTCGCAGACTTGAGGCCGGGAAGCGAATTGTACTTCCGGGGTGTACGCCGCCCTAATTCTGATCAACAACTAGCACTCTGGCAGGGAAAGGAAAAACATACTCAGCCATTTCTGGTTTCTCGGTCGATCAGGAATCCAGGGAACTCAGGGCTGATGGAATGGCACAGCTCTTTACTTTACGTCAGTAGGCTGCAATGCCACCTATTTATGTTTTTTCCCCATATAGACCAGCTGTCTGACTCTGTACGTGATGTTCATGATCCTCCCCATCAGAAGGTCACGCCAAAGCAGGGGGTAGCTACCGTAGAAATCAGGCCGTTTGCCTGTGCGCCAGAGACCTTGCACATTAACACAATGTATGACTGCAGACGTGGGAATATATGGCTTCTTCGTTCGCTGCTTGGACGACTGGATTCACATGAGATGAAGTCTTGCTTGCTTCCCCTTGAACCACGACCACCGTGTTACCTGAAGAGCAGCGTTCATTTGAGGACGATAGCATACGCCGTTGTAGTGCGCTGTGGCTCTTGTGCTGGATTGTGCTGTCATCATTAGCGTATAGGTGAATCACGTTGTGCTAGTACTTGCGATACTTGCGGTACTGTACCTGCGCGACTTCAACAATGCTCTACGACGGTCCCGAAGCCAACCCAATTCTCTCTAGAGGCGCTTCAGGGTGGCGATTGACTCTTGCTCAACCCTTTGAGTGACAGCGGTAACTACCGGTGAACACGATGTCCGCAAGTGACGCGAGGAACGCAAGTAACGATAACGCAAGTCGAAAGGCGCCAAGAACAAACAGCCAGCAGAGACGCACTAGGCTAAGTTCTACACAATCGATGTAGCGGAGAGGGATACAGTGTGTGGCGAGTCGGCGTGAATTAAGCCAGGCAAGAATGGATACCGATCGAGTGCGCCGAGCCGGAGAACTTCCCTCGGATCGGGCACGAGTGTCTAGCAAAATGCCGTTTTGACAATCATCCCATCACAACAACTTTCATCTGAACAAATTTTCAACATGGCGAGTATCATCCGCAAAGCTATTCTGGTTTAAAAATAGCCCTGCGGATGATAGTCGACATGTTGAAAAGTTGTTCAGATGAAAGTTGCTGTGATGGGATGATTGTTAGAAGGGAAGTTAGTCCCTTGACGATGGGAGACGCCAGTCTCCCTTCTATCTTATTGCTCGAAATAAGGTTACTATCTCAAGGTCGTTGACTGCAGACAATAGGGTTGTTGACTGACCCTATTGTCTACAGACAGCAGGGTTGAAGTCAGAAAAGTTAAATTAAAGCTTCAGGCAGAGACCAGTGTGCAATAACCTTATTGCTCATCTACTGTTTCTTCTGGTGCTGGTTGTAGCACTTATTGTTTATCTCTGCTGTTTGAGAATACTGTATGGCTTTAATATATCTGATGATATTGAGTAGAGCTAAAAAAAAAACCAATACTCGGTCTTTTTATGACTGGTGGTGGACAACATCCAGCTTCCTTGTAGACATTCCAAAGACGGTGTTCTTTGCTACCGGACCTAGAGAGCCGCCGACATACAACGGGCCGTTCAGGTAGGGGCAATAGTCCCAAGAAGTGGTAATGTCGTGAAAGTGCCATAGAGATGTTAGTTCGTCAGCATTCATCTACCCAGAGCCGTGCGCCCATATCTCAGAGTGTGGTCGCGTGCCCGGGCTCATCTGGTACTTGTAATACGGAGTACTTGGAGCGGGGAAGACAAGGACGAAGACTTACAAAACTTGTGAGAAGGAATACAGCCGGCCGGGAGACACGTGCAGTCACATGTGTGGTAGTTGATGTCACATCAGAGAGCCGTTTGCTCTGTGCTGGGCTTGATGCAAGGTAGGTTACTCGCTCCCATTCCAACGTCCTACGTCAAGACGAACCTGCAGATTAGTCCTGATGCAGCACATGAGTTTCAACTAAAACTGATCTCCGCAAAGGTGTATTGCGGTGCATGTAATGCCGACGGCATCACAGTACAGTTCGTTTGGTGTTGTTGGGCACGCGGTGGTGATGGGCGATCATTTGAACTTATTACAACCAGCTCAACACGTACTCTTGATCGTAAACCAGGAATCATAGTGCCCGCTAATAATTCATCACCCAGTATTTGGTGCAATACGTAGCTCGGTAAGAAGCCCTAAATACGCCGAAATGTCGAGTGCAAGATTGCGCCCTCCTCTCTTAAACGGGATCCAGTCGCTTTCCTTCTCATTGTTAAGACGGTCGAGTGCATTGTAATTGACCACCAACTTGGTCTCTACCGGCAAGAGTTCATCTTCACACAGATTCAACGTCCATAAAATATCTCCCCGTAAGCCCATGAGCCAAGGATGTACAGCCACCAGGTGGTCATGAACCGTAACGTATGGGTGTTCTGCAGCTCGAACCACCAGAGGTGGCATCTCCTTCGGCCGATCCGTGCCGCAGCATCACACCAGCTTTTGGCCCTCATATTCCCCGTCCTCATCATACAAAAAGCCGAAGGCAATAAGTGGGGGAAGGATTCAGGGCCAATTTACTGAATCGATACAGTAGTTGATACACCCTAGCAGTTACAGACGACACTCGAGGCTCGCTAAGGGGCTCTTGTGAAATGCCATGCCAGCGTGTGCAATCTAGGGTCCGCTGCAGGTAGGGCTCGGTAAAATCCTCCAGGACGAAGACGTTGTTCTCCAGGGGGCCTTGAATGGACCAGAAAAGGCGTCGTGCCGCCTTCGTGTGTCTAGCCAACTGCTGGACTCGGCGATACGTGTTGTAGGAGGGCAAAACGGCTGGGCGCAAGGGTTGAATAGCAGGTTTTGAGACAGAGAAAACAAGCTTGAACGTGTTTAGTAAATGTAGCCTCGTGCCACTTCCCTACTCAGCACAACTCTGCGTCACGGCCTGGTCTATGATCAAGACGTTATTTGATCACTTACTACACCGCGATAAGGCAATACTAGTTTATGAGGCATACCTTGTCCTATCTAGCATGTTGATGCAGTTCGGGATGTCGCGCGGCCAGGATCTGGCACACCCTAGACATCAACACCAAACTCCGAGAGCACAGGTGATCTGTCAAGCGCGAAACAGACAAGTTCGCTGTACCTAGAGGGAACAAGGTGGAAATGTATATTTAATCCCAGCACTCTGGCCAATTGCGCGACCTAGGGGAGCTGTAAACTCTGCCGAGTTGACCTCACCCACCCTATCCAGCACCATGTCCATGTAAGCCGGGTATTCACACAAACAGGCCCCCTCCTATCAGCTTCCCTTGTCATTGGCAAGCTGCACTGTAACACACCGCGATCACGACACGGAAATGGCATCGGAGTCGCATTCCATACCACACAAGTGAGGCCCGGAATTGCATTTCTCTGATCCCCGGCCGTTGATCAAATCAAGGCCCTCTCCCAGCCTGCATGATTCTGCACCTCTGTAGGCCCCCAACAAAGAAGTGCCCAACAGTGTGCTTTGGGCATTAAAATGCCGCCTGTTGCACTTTGAGTGTATAAGGCCTCAAATGATGGACAGCAATTTCTCGCATCCTCTGCTCATTAGATGCTCGCTCATGACAAAAATCATCGAGTCCTTCTGTTGTTCGCTTTCGTCTCGCCATCAACTAAACCTAAGCTCCTGTCAAATTTACCAAGCAATCAACTTTCACGATGAGTAGCGAACCGATCAAGACCTGCATCTTCTTCATGGATAACTCCAACATCTGGATCCGGGCTCAAAAGTTGGCCGCGTCGGGCAATGGCAACATGCCCAAACTAAGAGGCGGCGACTCCGACCCGCGCCTCAGAATTAGGATCGGTAAATTGGTCGACATGCTCCGAAATGACCGTTTCCAAGGTCCTTCGTTTCTTTATGGGTCTGGGCTACGGCCCGATAGTTCAGTATTGGAAGAGTATAGCAAATTCAACTTCCAGTCCAAGATCTACGATCGCTACCATGGTGCAGAGAAGGAGGTGGACACGTCTATGGCGGCAGATCTGGGCTATGAGGCCGCTAAGCTCACATTCGAGGCCAAGCCTTGGAACGTCAGACAACAGAAAGCCAACACCACGTTTGTCATCACTACCGGAGACCGCGATATGCTCCCGCCTGTTAAGAAAGTGCTGGACTGTGGTATCCGAGTGGAGCTCTGGGCCTGGAAGTCAGGGGCCTCATCAGACTACTTGAAGTTGCAGTCCCAGAATCCGCTACTCTCAGTAAGATATCTGGACTGTCTGTTCGAGGAAATTTCCTTTATGAATTTTCACTCTACCCGAGATGTTGATGAATTTGACCCTGGTAAAACGATTATACTCTGCTGCTCTGATATGCTGAGAAGAGAGGATCTCGAATCTTCCATTTGCAAGCAGCTCGTTGAGTTCCGCTACTTATTCTACATCACGATTTCCAAGACGGGGGAGGATATAATTGTGGAGTTTCCGGGGATTGAGAGCATCGAGGGTATGATTGTCAAGGTACGAGACTTGTTTAAGGATATATTAACTGTGCTGTCATGGCCCGAATACGCAAGTCATCTCAATGAGAAAACACCAGCCATGCTCGAAGACAGTAACAGATATGCTCCGTTGGTGGATGAGGATGAGCGGCGCTCCACCGGCAACGAGGCAAAAGAAGGACACGAACCTGTCGAGAGCAAAGCCAAGTCGCACGGCAGTACCAACCATGGGGGGAACGACGAGGTTCAACGTCTCGACGACGCCGACAAAGAAGACGACGGGCCCTGGTAAATGGTGACTCGATCCGACCCGAAAGCAGCCCGCCGTCGCAGCACACGCCAAAGTCTGCCATGCGCCGAAGGCATCCGCTGCGCGAAACGAGGCGATTGCGGGTCCCGGCACAGCGACCAGGAGCGGAAACTGTTCCAGAAATATCCAGATCGGGATTTCAGGTGGTGGAAAACGCAGGAGTGCCAGTTCAAAAGGTGCAATAACCGCGGGAGAGAATGCGGGTATGCTCACGGAAAGGAAGAAGCATGGTGCACAAGGTGCCGTTGTGAAGGTCACTTCCCTACAGAGTGCCCTTATTGGTGATGGGGCTTTGTGGGTAGCATATCGACTCAGTAAATTGGCCCTGAATCCTTTCCCTACTTATTGCCTTCGGGTTTTTTTATATCTAATAATTTAGGAAATCCAACTACTATATAGCTTAGCTTTAGTCCGTACAAACAGGGCCAATTTATCGAGTTGATGCGGTAGTGCGTCGGTGATCAAAGTCGCCCAACTGGCTTGATCAAGGAGATCTAGGTCTGGTTCCATAACCTCATCTTTCTGGCGATAAGTTTAGCTTCAGGTTCCCTCTGGAAGAGGGCTTTAATTTTGGTTATTTCTTCTCCTTTACCAAAATGCCATTGTTGGCAATTGACTTTTATTTTGGCCATTTTGACTTCCTGAGCTGTTTTGGGATCCTAGAGCTGCCGTGCTTGTTGTGTTCTTCCTCTGATGAAGGAGTGGGTGGATGACGGGTCCGGATCAATTCGTCGCGAGAGCGGCAGACGGAAGAAAAACAGCACAGCCATTGATTCTAAAGAGATAAAGAAGATATATCCAAGAGACCCGATTGATGCGCGAGGCATTCCATCTTGGAGCTCAAGATATTGTAGTTCGCAGCCAGTTGTCAGTCACAGGCCCCGCCCAGTGGATCCGCTCCCCAGTCCGAAGCTTCCCACCATCCCACCACCGCCGACATCATCACCAGAGACCTCGCCCGCCCGACTCCACGGCCTCCCTCCGCAACCCGCTCCTCAGCCCGCCAATGCGCCGTCGCCCGCCGCAATGAACGCGCCTAAGAACCTGCTCCTGCGCAGCCTGCGAGCGGCCCGGCCCGTCGCCCGGTGCGCCCGCGTCGCCCGGCCCGCGCCGCCGCGAAGGCCCTTCACCACCTCGTCAGCCCGCTGCAATAAGGACCCTGGACCGCCGGCTGAAGACCCCAACTTCGTGTCCATCCTCGAGACTCCTCCGCAGATCGTCCGCGCCGGCAAGCGCCATGGCCCCGGGCTCATCATCCTCGGTATACCTCTTTCTCTCCTTCTCCTCTCCGTCGGACCACTCCAGCTAACCGCCCCCTCGCACCGCAGCCATCATCCCCATCACCGCCTTCATCCTCGGCTCATGGCAGGTCCAACGCCTGGGCTGGAAGTCGGAGCTGATCGCCAAGTTCGAGGACCGCCTCGTGCGCGACCCGCTGCCGCTGCCGCCGACCATCGACCCGGACGCCGTCAAGGACTTCGACTTCCGCCGCGTCTACGCAACCGGCCACTTCCGCCACGACCAGGAGATGCTCGTCGGCCCGCGCATGCGTGACGGCACCGACGGCTTCATGGTCGTCACGCCGCTCGAGCGCAAGGGCGGCTCCACGATTCTCGTCAACCGCGGCTGGATCGACAAGAAGCACCGGAATCGCCGCTCGCGACCCGACGGCCTCCCCACCGGTGAAGTCACTGTCGAGGGGCTGCTGCGTGAGCCCTGGAAGAAGAACATGTTTACTCCGGAAAACAGGCCAGAGAGGGGCGACTTCTTTTTCCCCGACGTCAAGCAGATGGCTGAGCTGACGGGCAGCCAGCCTGTCTGGGTCGAGGCAACTATGGGTATGTCTATGGACGCTGCCCTCGATTCATGAGGCTACTGGTCCGTTTAGTCCATCGTCGCTAACGGGTAGCAGAACCCGAGTTCATGCAGATGGTCGACTATGAGGCACGCGGTATTCCCTATGGGCGAGCCGCTGAGGTGAACCTCCGCAACAACCATGCCCAGTACATCTTCACGTGGTATGTTGATATCCTCCTTCATCCCTATCCCCGTCTTCCTCATCCATGACTCTAACTGGGTCCTCTTAGGTATGGCCTATGTGCGGCCACCTCTATCATGTTGTTCATGGTGGTCAAGAAACCCTCGTCAGACATTGCACGTCGTGTGGCCCGCTCCAAGGGTTTCTAGGCTGGAAACAACCACCCTATTCATGTCCATGTAAAAACTCATGTAACCTCTGTAACTTCCTCTTCGTCGTCTTCCCGCGCCCGCTTTGCACGACGCTGCTTAGTAGGTTGCGGAACGGGCATCCTCAGCTCCTGGAGCAGTTCTCGTGGAAGGTGTCTCTGCGCCAGGGAGAACATGGTAGACCGGGACCCGATCTGGCGTTGCCTGTACGATATTTAGCATTTAGACCACCAAAACAAGGAGCTGATACCCGTTACATACCTCTTCATTAGCGTCACAACGTCACTCTCCTCGATGGTTTTGCGCTTGGCGTGGTCAGCATAGGCGCCGAGATCGTCTCCCAACTGCTCAAAGAACCACTCGGATGCCTGCGCGAGAGCATCGAGGGTGTCTGCCGAAACCCGCTGGTTGGTAAGTCCCGACGATTGCAGCGCGGTTTGTGCGACCCTTTTGACAAAGGATGTAGGCAGCGCTGGATACTCAATGCCGTGTCTCGATATCCGCTTCTTGTTTCTCCTGGCCTTCCGCGCTGCTTTCGCTCTGGCAGTATCCGGTTCCACTCTGTAAGGCTCTGGTTCTACTCTGGTAGGCTCTGGTTCTACTCTGGTAGGCTCATCTTCCATGATTAAGCTGTGGTCATCAATACCTCCTGCATCAAAGTCGAAGCCTTCTGTGTCGAAACCGGGTCCGCCATTGTCCGAGTCCGAGTCACCAAGCGCAACATCCCCCATCGCCTCCCGCTGTGCGTCAGCCATGGCCTCGGTAACGGAGCGGTCGATTATGGGCGATGTTTGGGGCATGTCTGCATCCGGCTCTGACATGAGGAACGTAGTTTGGTCACCAACCCCATCGGGAATCTCGAGATTGAAGTCGTTGTCGAGGGCCATGGTCAGTGGTCGTGTTTGGTCAGCTTCGATTCTGCGACGGATTAGAATTTGTGCTCTTCTTCATTTGGCATAACAGTTCCTTACCTCTCGAGGGCCGAATCATCATCGCTAGCATGGACTTGGAGATCGAGGTCGTCCAGCAGTCCAGGGAAGAAGTCAGACACCTGGCCAACCTCGTTCGTAAGATCATTGAAGGCATCGCTGACGCGTACGCTTCCAAAGCTACTCCGTGACAATCTAGATTGGTCGTTGGCAAAACGTCGAGGCAGCTCGACTGACCCAACCGTAAAGTTTTCATCCTCAACTACTGAAAGGCGGGGCGGCCGCAGGTCTTCGTCCGAGCCGTCCTCGTCATCCACATCGATAGGCAACGTGAGCTCCGGTGGATCAATTGGCAAGTCATCGTCAGTGTCATAGTCCAGGTCGTCACCGTCGTCCTCCTCCCGTATAGGGGCGATATTGGACTTCTCGTCTGGTGAAGAGGAGGACGAGGCGGCGGGCTGGGTGGACCGCGGGATAACCCTACTAAGCTGGCGCAACAGATCCAAGGGCGACTCGCGCTGCTGCATCAAGCTGCGGCGGCGGTTCTTGCCAGGCGTGAACATGGCGGTGCGACGCTGGTTCAGCGCGCGGCGAGCGGCTTTGGCATGCGGCGTGGGCGCATTGTTCCGTTGGCTGGCGGAGCCCGGCGTGGCGCGGCGGATCGAGTTGCGCAGGTCTCGCGGGGCGCTGCGGTCGAGGGGCGTGTGGACGGCGCGGCGAGCGGAGAGTGGGTCACCATTGCCGACACGTCGACTGGGGGTTCGCGACGGGGTTTTGGCGGTGGGAGTGAGGTTGTCCATGGCGGCGGTGGTGATGAGGCTGAGCGGGAGGGATCGCGGCCTCGACCGCTCGGGGGTTGATTCGCGAGCAGGCGGGGAGGATTGGGGGCGGTGATCGGACGGCAATGAAACGGCGAGCGCGGGGGTTCGCTTAGATTGGAGGTCGGAGAATTAGGAGTGAAACTTTCGATCTGCCTGGCAGCGGCTGTGACGGATGTTGTTGTGGTGGTAGTAGTGGTAGTGGTTGTGCGATGTCATGTAAGTTGGAGACGTGCAAAGTGGGAACGCGACAAGCTCGTCGCCCCAAAAGACGCGACACATCCGGCTGTGGGTGGTACAGTGGTGCTACGTACCTGGGTAGGTTCTGTACCAGGGGAGGTGGAGGAGTGGTGGGGGTGCACGGTCCCACACCCAGACAGAGCTCCCTCCGGCAGATGGAACCGCAAACACCAAAGAATGAGACGTGATGAGACGATTATTGTCCGTCGTAAGACTTGGGTGAAATCATTGGAACACTACGTTACATTGGGTTGTTTCTTTTCTGTCTGATCTTGCCTCGGGTGCTTTCCGGGCTTACAAACCAATGGTAGCTGATGCACAGTCCATCTGTTGACATACGTTGTGCATGTGTCTGGTAGAGTAGCGTTTGACAGAGAGACTGGCGGAGACTGAGAGAGACTGAGAGAGACTCAGGTAAACTTGGTCAAGTCAGGCGTTTTAAATACACAAAATATTACAATACTGTTAAAATGCTTCTCCTCCTGTTAATCTAGTATGACAGCACACGGCACGGCCCGTTCGTCCCTCTGTGCTCGACGCCATCATCACCGCTTCACCATGGCCGCAGTTGCGTGCGCACAGGTGGTGGCCGGGGTGTCCCGTGCGGCATCCTGATACAAGAGGTTCAGGTTCAGGACGGATGTGGTTCGCCCGATAGCAGAGCCGTGAGAAACTGCGGGATAGGCCGCGTGTCACGTCTTGCACGGGCAGAGAAAGCCAATTGCTCGATGTTCCTGTCGTTCCGTGGCTAGGCTGGATGGTGGATGGAACTTTGAATGGAACCTTGGGTGGAAGCCTCAAATCATCCCCCTCCCTCCTAATGACATTGCTCCCGTCGCGTCGCCCAACCGGGGGTTTTAATGGCATTACATCATTGCCAAATGAGGGCCTGCGCACCAGCCATCGATGGCAGATGGCAGATGGCATGGATTAGGCACTTTGGTTCATTAATTGGCATTCCACTCCCGACTCCCTACGGATACACCAGCCTCCGGTAGAGTAGCGTGTGCCCTGCCGGCTCCGTTATCTCGTGGCCAGCCCTGTAGCGCATTGGCGCGATGAAGTGATTGATCATGCCGGACAAGCCCAGAGATAAAGACCGGCGCCTCAGACACTTAGACACCAGTCAGCCCCGTTGTGCTGCCGGCCGTGAGGATCGCCTAGCACTCAGCCCATCGTCATTCCCAGCCCATAGAAGGCCGGTAGTGTAGTCCGTCATCATTCCCTGTCCAAGTACGTAGCGCAGTCCTTCGTCATCCCCAGTCCATAGAAGGCCAGTACCCAACATCTAGAGGCATAAGCGCCGACAACTCGGTTGCAGGTGCGCGACAGGGACGGATCCAGCCATGACTGCTTGGAGCTCCCCAGGGTCCCCCGCCAATAGCAGCGAGCCCTGAAGCGATATGCGGCGGTGCCCTGAAGCAGCAGCCCTGTCCGATTCGCAGCAGGCCGACGCCCTCTTAGGGCCCTGGGTTCATCACCTACCATTCAGCCACCTGCCGTAGTAGGGCGGCTGCCCCCTGTAGCGTGCAAATCGCCGCCTGTATTCGGACATTGCTTCCCATTGTGCCGTGTCCTTCTCGAGCCCCTCGTTGCGCCACCATTCGCCCTACCGGCTGCGGCCTGAGCACCTACAGCATTGTACTGGCCACCTGCGAGCAGCTGCCGCCGTTCTGTGAGCAGCCCCACTTTTTCTGTGCGCGCCTCTTCCACCACCACCTCCGCCTCCTGCACCACCTCAATGCGGAATCCACCATCCAACAATCCAATACCGAGCGTCAAGTGGTCTATTGACCTGTCAGCCATTCCATTGTCGTTCCATCCATCAAGCCCATTCCGCAGTTGCCGCCTGCTGTTGGCTCCCTTCCAAATCGAGCTATCCCTGCCTATTGTCCGATCCGGCAGCCTTTAACAACATCTCATCGTCGTGGGTTAAAAATACCACAGCTTTTTGACCTCGCGACCGTCGACACTATTTCCTCCTTCGTACCAACTACACCTCTCTGTCCCCGCCACTGATCCACTCCCGGCCACCTCACAGCAGGGCGAGACCAGGTTCCTCACCTCACACCACGCTCCTCACCACTCACCATTCACTCACCACCTGCGTCGCCGTCGACTGGTGGTAGCTCTCTCGACTCCACGGCGGCTCCACCGTCCCCGAAAGCCAACCCACTTCCTGCTTGAATCTCTGCCACTGCTGCACAGCTGCACTTCTCATCATCATCATCATTGTCATTCTTCTCCTCTTCCCCATCTTTCCAACCCCATCCCTTCCTGTCGCGGCTTTACCCTCTTACGGGTTCATCCGCCCTCACCTCTCCCGCGCGAACCTCTTCCGGCCTGCGCTCTCTTCGGCCTGCTCCGAATCGTGTTCCAGTCGCCGCAGCTGAGCTTCCTCAACCAGCCAACGATACCAGCGATACAGTGAGTCCCCGCCCCCCCTCCGGTCAGAGCCCGTGGCATCCCCACTCTCCAGGCGCCCAGCCAAAGCCCCCCTGGTCACCTCCAGAAGCTCCAACACTCAGTAGCCCATCCCCTGTCCCCTTGTCCCTAGCCCCGAGCTCAGAGGCTAGAAGGCTAGGAGGAGGCGAGGAGGCTAGCAGTGGTGGCACTGGGTTGACTAGGTTGACTGGTACGCAATCCTGCAATCCTGGTGGATGCGCGGCGTCTGGGCGGTCCACGGTCCCTCTGCTACTGTCCCATCAGCTCCCCCCCTACCAGCGTCCAGTGTCCCAGCGAGAGCGAGCGACCCAGCAGGCGGCCAGTGGATCACTCCGATCGTTGAACCTCCTCCTGTGGCCTCACCTCCTGCGGCACAAAACGCGTGAACCACGACTCGGCTGTGTCAACTCCTCTCTGACCTTTATGCAGCCTTGAAACCCGCCCAGCGACTCCGACTCCGACTCCGACTCTCCTGCCTGTGTCGCTGCGCCCAGCTTCGACCATTCTGAGCCCGACCCTCCAACCGAGCCCATTCGTCGTGCCCCCTCCCTCCCTCGGGATACATCAGAGACACGACACCTAGACCACGTTACCAGCAAACTGCGTTCCCGACTTCGACCTCCCGACATAATCATTTCCCATCATCCCATCATCCGACCCTCGACATAACTTTTCGCAACAATGGCTCAACCTGGTGTGCAATCGCTAAAGGTTCGCCGCCTATTCTCCGTCTGACGCATGCCTAGATTTGCTGACCGCTGCTACAGTGTGTGGTGACTGGTGACGGTGCTGTCGGAAAGGTTGGTCCCCGATCATCCAGAATCGCCCTCGTACTGGCGACCGTGACCGCGACGAGCATCCACTGACTTCAGTCATAGACGTGCTTGCTCATTTCTTACACCACGAACGCCTTCCCTGGCGAATACATCCCCACAGTGTTAGTTCTCGCCCACACCCCATCCACCGATTACCCGAATGCTGATGCGATTTGTGATGCAGTTTCGATAACTACTCGGCGAGTGTAATGGTCGATGGCAAGCCCATCAGCCTAGGTCTGTGGGATACCGCCGGTCAGGAGGATTACGACCGACTGCGACCGCTCTCGTACCCCCAAACCGACGTCTTCCTGATTTGTTTCTCCATCGTTAGCCCCCCATCTTTCGATAACGTCAAGGCCAAGGTACGATTATGCAGTCTCCGCCCTTCACACCTCCCTTCGCAACACCTTTCGCGATACCCCTCGCAATAAAAACAGGTACTGACCTAACTCCTCCAGTGGTACCCGGAGATCGATCATCATGCGCCCAACATCCCTATTATCCTCGTCGGCACCAAGCTCGATTTGCGCGAGGATGCGGCTACACTCGAGTCCCTGCGCCAGAAGCGTATGGAACCCGTGTCGTACGAGCAGGCCCTTATTTGCGCCAAGGAAGTCAAGGCTTACAAGTATCTTGAGTGCTCCGCGCTCACTCAACGGAATTTGAAGAGCGTGTTTGACGAGGCTATTCGGTCAGCTCATCTCCCGCCTTGATCACTTGCCCACGCGCTCTTGCTAACCATCTCGCAGGGCTGTACTGAACCCTCGTCCTCAACCCTCTCAGAAGAAGAAGGCCAAGTGCTCGATTCTGTAGATTTCTCGACACGCATGATTTCGATGACAGCGTCTCGATGACGCAACACGACACCTCATGGTTTCCTGGACACGACGACGATTTGGCGATATTAAGACGGCGGTTCACGGCTATCTTCGGGCTCTTTCCCCAACTACACATGATGATGGTCTTGCGAGGCGGTTCTTGAATGAATTTTCCGTTTTTTTTTTTTTGTTTCCCTGCCCATTTCATTGCCTCCTCACGGAGGAGATTATACCGTCATTGCGAGCAATTCAAGAACCGGTCTGCATATTTTCAGAAGTCTAGTATTTTCTGCCTAGCTTTTCTCGCTGCCTCATTGGGCTGGGCCCCGTCGTTATTCACCAATGAGTCTGACTTCAAGGGGTGGTTTGTTTTTCTGATGATTTTCGAGGTCCCCTAGTGAGAAGTCGAGGCCTTCGTGGGCCCTTGGTTCTCTGCCGCACCGGTTTACGGGTATCTTCGTTACAAGTTATCACATCCACCCGAGGGGACTTGGTCTTGCGAGCTGCTCCGTTCCCGTCTAGCATAATTTAAATTCGTCTTCGTCGCGATGCCCCTTTCTCATGTCCCTGACGTTGTCGCCGATGTCCTTGCCTGGTTGTTCTGTAGATACTTTGGAGGATTCGATGCAGCGGCACAGCATGGCTCGAGGTGGGGGTTTGACGTTAAAAATCCGAGCCCATAGACACATGATGAGGAGAGGCAGGCTTTGGCTGCCCGGGATCCTCTCTTGTCCGTAGGAACTACGTGCCATGTGGTACGTGGTATGTGAGACGTGAGACACAAAGAAACGTGTTGAATGCCTATTGAAAGGGATGTGCCTTGGATCTTTGTCTGTGGGAATATGTGGTATGTGGTATGTGGTATGTGGTACGTGAGACGCAAAGAAACGGGTTGAATGCCCATGTAAAGGCATTTTTTTGCCTTGGATCTCCCCTTGTCTGTGGGAATGCGCGGTATGTGGCACGTGGGATGCAAAAACGGGTTGATCACTCACATCTCACATAAAATGATTTGCCTGTGACCTTGGGAAAGCAACAACTGATCAATCTTGTCCTGAAATTCCATTTCTATCCACTTTTGATGTCAATGTGCCAATTCCTTGGGGTATCTATCTCCGTCCATCTCTATACAACAAGACGATGACTTGAATAACTTTTTTGCATATGTGACCAAACAAAACCCAGCCTAATTCTAGAATGTGTAGGAAGAAAAATTCATTCGTGAAAACCAAAGGACCAACTTTTGCCCAACCCGTCGTAGATGAGAGCTCTCATATAAGCATATGCAATTATTGGAAGCGTGAGGACGACCCAAGATCGAGGAAAGAGTCTAGTTGCTGGGGACGTGGGCACGGCGACTAGGGTGGACGCTATCTTCCATGTGCTGCTGGGTATTGCTGTTACCGTTTGCCTTGTTTTCCGTCTTGGCGGTCTTCTCGCGCTCGATTCGCTTGGTCCGGTTCTCGTCGAGCTTGCGGTTCTTCTCCTTAATCTTGTCCTGGCGCTGTTGGGTCTTGCCTCCACCGCCGGCACTACAACGCAACAAAAACAAAAAGTCAGCCATGATTGTCCATGCGGTCATGTGTTGGTAGAGTATCCTTGAACGTAGGGGTTGCTATGCGATGTGCATGCAGGCGAGGACAGACCGACACTTCCAGCCAGCCACCCAGACAGCCGGTAGGGTAGGACAGTAGAAGCGGCCGATAGATAGGAAGATCCGAGCGGGGAGGGGTGGGGGACTTGGGATGACTTGTAATGAGAAGCAAAGGCAAAGAGGGGAAACTCACGTCAACTCGACGTTGATACGACGAGCAGGGGAGACGCCATCCTCGAACATGGAATGGTGAAACTTATCCAAGCAGGTTCTCATATGCCAAACCTTGGCAAACTCGACGAAGGCGAAGCCCCGGCATGGCTTGGAGTCGTTGGGATCGCTCATGCAGCGGACTGAGACCGGTGAGAGGGAGGCGAAATGGGCTTCAATCGTTGTTGCAGTAGCGGTGAAAGGGAGGTTGCCAACGAAGACTATGTGGCGGTCGGCCTTGTCGGAGGAGGCATTGGCAGCATTCGCACCAGCGTCTGCATCGTCATCGGCGGTGGTGTCGTTGGACTCCTTGGACGACTTTTTCTTGTCCTTCTTGCTCTTCTTTTTGTCCTTGGAGGAGTCCTTGGAGGAGTCCTTGGAGGAGTCCTTGACTTCGGAGTCGGGAGCGACAGGGGCGTCTTGTGGCTTGTCCTCGTCCTTGGCCTTCTTTTCCTTTTTCTCCTTCTTGGCTTTCTTAGCCGCCTTTCTCGCTGCCTTCTCCTCGGCGGCGGCATCTGCAGAGTCGGCTGCGGGCTTGGAGACTGCATCAGCCATTGGTGAGTCCTCCTCCACCGCGTTGGTGCCGGCGGGGTTCTCGTCGTCGTCTTCCTGCTCGGGGAGGTCCTGGAGGTTCTTGCGCTTGTCCTTGCGTTCCTTGCGGCTCTCCTGCTTGTGCTTTTTGCTCTTCTTGTCCTTTTTGGCCTTTTTCACGTCGGCATCTTCGTCGCTACGCTTGCGCTTCTTAGCAGGCGCCTCAACGTCAACGGCATCGACATGCTTGTCCTCGACGGCGTCTCTTGCACGCTTGCTCTTCATTGTCTCGGTGTGGAAAGGATTGTTGGGTGGTTAGGTGGCTGGCTAGCCAAACAGGTTGCAGGAGGGAAAAGTGCAATGCAGGCGGGCGTTCCTGGAACGGCCAGAGACAGGTCAGCAACAGAAAAGAAGAAAGCACACGGGCTAGTAGCAGCAGGGCATGGTGCCGATGACCAACAGACAATCTGACAGGTAAGGATCGACGAGGGATCGAGTCGGACGGCGAGCGAGGCAGAGACTTCCGGTTGGTAGGATTGGGGGATCAACCTACTCTATCGGCAGGAGCCGTTGGGCGTGGTTGAATAGCGTCGCGTGTGGTTGACACTGAGGCTGTCTGAATGGATTGTCTACTGCGTAGTAGGGTGTGATCTGCGAATGCGCGCCTGGGCTGCAGGATTCAGAGGCGGGATGAGAAGGATCAGAGGCGGGACTCAGAACTGAGGGACGGGACTCGATGCTCGATGGTGGGTCTGGAGGTTTGCGTGCCGTGTCAACCTGAGGTATGATTCGTGGGCGGGTGGGATGCGCCTTCCTTCTGGCTTGTGTTCTGGCTTGCGACTTGCGACTTGCAGCTTGAAATTTTTTATCCCGCGCTTATCCATTATCCATTATCCATGCACCGCTACCTTGCGTGCAGCAGTACCTAGGTAGGTACCTAGGTAGCCTAGTTAGGGACGTGCTTTCTTTTCCGTCCCGTCCTCTTGACCTCTGGTCTTTTTTCCTTTGTTTTTCTTTTTTTTTTTTTCCCTTTCTCGCCGCTCGTCTGACGCAGCTACTAACTAACCCGCGTGCAGCGTAGCTGGGTACGTCGACCGGATAGGTACCTCTAGCGAGTGCACGCACCACCACCCTGTGTCCCGTCCCCCTAATTAGTCGCTAGCGCGGTCCCTGGACTCTGGTTCCAGCGCCCAGGTCAAGAAGTGGCGGCGGGTGTGGAGCCCGGGCTGACTTGCAACGCTTGCAACGCTCGCAACGGACACCGGCGGACCGGCTGCGAGTGCTGCATACCAACTAAACACGCTTCTTTCTGCAGGCGCTGTACTCCGGACGTACATGGTAGTCTATCGGACAGGGCTTTGATCTCGCGGCATGCATCACGCAGCACGCAGCACGCGGTGCAGCTACAGCGCATCATCCAGAGCCGTGATTGTGACCCAATTGCATCTCAACTCTGTTGCAATTGACCGCCGGACAGTGTGGAAGAACGTGGGAAGACTGTGGGATCGCAATGGAAGCCTGAGGCCGAGAGACACACGGCGGGTGCTGTGGAGACCGCAGTCCAGCTGAAAGGCAGAACGCCGCGAGGGAAAGCGCCGCTTTGCCATGTGCGACCCTCCTTCTCCCCGGTATTCTACAGCCGCAAAGCTCGTACAGTTTGGTCCCGCTTGTTGGTCAACCCCGTACCAACGCCCGCCAATCCGCCGGGAGCTGAATGACGACACCATGAAATGTCTGGGAATCCTATCTCCGTTAGCCAACTTCTCTCGTTCACCGATGTCTCTCGTCGACCAACGTCACTCGCTAGCCAACGTCTCTCGCTCACCAATGTCTCGCCTGACCAACAACACAGCAAGAGGCGCCGCCATCCGGGGACTCGGAGAGGGGACGGATAGGTCGCGGATAGGGCACTGATAGGGAAGGTAGCGCCTGATGGTATTTTCTTCTTTCCACACTTCTACCCCTCGCAGCACCATATGCACTTCGACAACCCTTCCGCCCAGTCACAACCCCGAGATATCTCACATCAGAGACAAGAGAGACTCCGCCTCCAGCCTTCAGCCCGCCACGGCACAACAAGAACGCAAATGTGCACCAGACGCAGCAGCACACGTCGCATCTGACCCGTCGCAATTCGTCGATCCGGCCAAAAGAAAACCTCGGGACGTATTGTTCAACTACTGTGGGCACGCGTCCTTGCTCCCTTGCGTCCTGTTCGTTCCCCCCAACAACGCCCGCAGAAGAGCCATGGCAAGTCCGGAGAAAAAGAAAAGAAAGAAGGCCGTAGAGGCAAAGCAAAGAGCGGCAACGTGCCCCCCCCCCCCGAGGTCCTTACGAAGCCCGGTACAAGCTGCTACTCGAGGTACTTCCAAGTTTCTTCCTGTGTGCTGCCCTGTTTTGGGCGTCATGTTTCATTCCATGTCTCCTCTTCTTCCCCTCTACTTGCTCCTCGTTTCCTCCATCCACACCCGTTGGCTGGCTGGGCATCATGCCTCTCTCCAGGTGTGTCTTTTGTGCCTGTGTGTCTCTTGCATCCTGTGTTTCTCACTCTCGAGTCTCCGGCTCTCACCCACTCATCGCTCACCCACACCCCCTAACAAGCGCGCATATACATGCTGGAGTACGCAACGCTCTGTACCCTCCTCACCTCCACATCGTCATCCACACGCAGTACCAAGTGACACCTCTCCACGCGGCTGTCAGTTGCGGCGCAAGGAAGAAAAGCACCCCCATGTCTGTGATCCCCCTTGTCCCTGCCCCATGCGCAATGCCCCCCCAAGACTCCATTTTGGCATCTTGAGCGTCGTTTGTCCTACAAATCGCACTTTATTCTGTTCCAGCCTTCAGCCCATGCTGTCTATACCTTGCTCATCCTGCCGTCTCCGTCTCTCCCTTGCTTATCCTGCCGTCCCATCCCCCATGTCAGTCTCGACCTCCGTCTGCCCCAGCGGAGCCCTTCCTGCAGCGCATCATGTCCCCCAGCATCCATGATCCATGAGCCATGCTCAAAATCAACCTTTCTAAGCCCTGGCCTATCGCGTTGCCCACTCCCACTCTCCCACGCTGCCCCCTTCTAGCCTCTAGGTTCTAGGTACCGAGCGCGGCCCCATCCCATATTCGCCGCTTCTTTGCCGCTGCCACGCCCCGGCCGCCGCATCTCGTCCTCGTCGACGTCTTCTACTGGCTCTTCTACTCGCCCTTCTACGTATTACTCGCCGTTCAAAATCGTTCAGCATCTCCGTCGCCTCCGCCGTCACTCCGCTTCCCGGCATACACCCCAGTAACCCAGCCGTCCCAGCGAGTCCTCTGACAAGAAACAACCGGACCCCCCCAATCTCCCAACAGCCATGTCTCCCAGAAAATAGTCTCCCACATCCGGGATCTGCGACATGCACCTCCCGCGTCTGTCTCTGCATCTGCATGTTTGTGACTTTCTCTTTCGCCTCCTACCGCCCGCCGCTCCGCCCCCCAGGCCCAGGCTCAGCAACCAGCCCAGTTGCAAGTCAGACCCAAGCCCAGACCGCGCAGACGGGATGGATGGAGGGCCACAGGAGGGTTGTATGCCCGTCGGTACCAAGCAGTACCAAGCAGCTCGCGAGATGAGGCCCGCCGCGAACCAATAGTTCTGCCCATACCCGCCGCTCCAACCCGAATCTGCAGTCGAGCTCCTGCATCTCAGCGCATCTCCGATTCTTATAATATACTTGACAATTCCCGGGGTTGCTGACCTCCAGCTCCTTCAGCCTCTTTCTCCTTCAATCCTTATCCCTCCCACCCCTTCTCTCCTACTACAAAGTCTTATAACGCCTTACATCCCTCATCCTCGCCCACTTCTCACTTCCCACTTCTCACTTCCCACTTCCTACCCACTGGCCCCGTTCTACCCGGCATCCTCTTTCTGCTTGCCCTCTCTCTTCTCATCTTCTCTTCCTCTCTTCCCGTCTTCTCGTCTTCCCGTCTTCCCGTCCTCCCGTCCTCCACTCCATCTCATTCTACCACAATCATAGTGCCCACCCATTGAGTGTGTGGCTTGAGTCCCTCTCAGCTTCATCCTCATCACTGCCCCCCCCCCAAGAACCCATTGGGAGAGAACGCTCTCTCCCTCTTTCCCACCCCAATCATCATGCAGTTGACCTGGGACCTGAGATATGTCCATACCCAGTCATGGGTCATGGAAGATGGCTCCCCACCTCAGAACTGTTTCGAGTGTACTTGTGACCGGAGTTCCACCGTCGTCACTGGCCTCTCTGAGGCTGCGGCTGTACCCCAGCCAGATAATGCGAGTGATCATCCCCTTGCGGATGTCGATGCTACCTCGACGTCCGATGCCAGCACGTCCAGCTCATCTCTCTCGCCTCCTTCATCATCACCGCCGGCAATGGAACAGCTCCGTGGCGTTGCCGACGATGTCGAAGATGCCTTGATCCCCAAGGAAACAGCCATTCGCCACATGTTCAATAATGCCACTCACACATGGAAACACTTCCTCGACAAGGCATTGGCCCTCCCTCGTGGCGTCTTTCCCCCAGGACTCGACGCACACATTGTCTTCAAGGACATGCCGCCACTTCCCGAATCCCTTCCTCAAAACGGCGTACTTGCTGGTGCTCCAAGATGGTCCGTCCCGGAGCCCGCTGAGGCGCTCGCCGATGAGAACTCTGATATCTCCATCGTCGGCGACACCCTCGACGATATGGGCTTGGATCTCTCCCGTGTCACCGGCACCACAAAATACTTCCGCCTTGCTTATCCCGATATCGTTGAGTGTCGCATCTCTTCGGATCCGAGCGCCAGCTGCTGCGGGAGCCCGCCGTCCTCCAACGTTGGTGCGTCAAACGCCCCGCAAGGCCTCGCCATCTTGACCATGTGCTGGTCCTACATCTTCTCCACTCGGCTACTGCAGCTCCAGGGCCGGAGGGTCCACTACACCGACTCCTGCCTCCGCCCACTCCCGAAGAACGCGGTTGGCATACTCGCGCAGAATGAGATCCTTGTTCAACTCCCCGTCGAGGCCTCCGAGCCTCTCATCCAATGGCTCTGTGCTATCCTGGCTCCCAAGCCGGGCTGGTCTGCCGATGACAAGGGTGGCCCATTCTCTCCCTGGGCAGCTTGCTGTACCGGCGACTTCACCTTCGTTGTTGCGACTGAGGAACAAGTCTGCCTTGATCCCAATGCTGAGCCTCCGACTGTCGACGAGGCCGCGGAATTTCTCTTTGAGTTCTGCAAATTGTTTGGCATTGGCCATGAACCATTGAGTCATGATGACCCTGCTGAGCTCTCCCCCGTCAAGGCCGCCTTCTTGGCAACGCTCGCCATTCCGTTCTATCGGATGGCCAAGCTGCAGCCTGACTTCCCCAGGCCCTCTCTCAACCCCGCAAAGAATGGCACCTTGAACATCAACAAGAGCACAATCCAATATTACATCACTGACCTCCAATACCACATGACGCTTAGCATGCACCAGTATTCCCTGGGCCCTGTCCTATGGAGTATATTCTGGCAGCCTGACGTCGAATGTAATCTTGTCACCCCCTGGCTCGCCGCCGTCAAGAGCGTCATCCAGCCTGCACTTGACGAGTGCGACTTCGAGCTCTTGGCCAAGATCTTCGCCATGCGCCGACCTCGTGTCGCCCTTTGGTGGCATGGCCTCTTCCTCCTTGGCGACACCAAGATTCTTGACATGATTCGCACTTACCTCGACACCCTTGATGAGGGGTGTTCCTATGATACCCTCGCTCGCCCGGACATCGTCTCCGCCGCCTGGACCGGATCTGCCCAGTCATATCAAGACGACCAGATCCCCCGCGGCTACTACAGAAATTCGCCTGTTCCCCGTGCCGACCTCCTCCAGCATCGCCACACACTCACTCTTCGGGATCCCTGGCCTCTCTTCTACGGCTGGCGTCCCTTTGGCTCTGTTCCCAAAGACAGTATCGAACCAGACTTGTATCCCTGGCTAGAGCGCGGACATCGTCGTGTCTATGAGCTGTGGACTTGGTGGGTCAAAGAAGATGCCCGCACTCGACCTCGAGTTTCACTAGGTTTCCGCAAAGAGTCAAAACGCTACGCCTCATCTGTCCCGGACTACCTAGCTATGATGGACGCCCCAGACCCGTCTGCGCCCGTCCCGCCCACAATTTGGCTGCCTCTCGCCCCGTCTCAGCGTGCTACCCGCCAGATGATTGCTCATTCTCTTGGCAACATAGTCGGGGAACGCAGTGTCAGCACTGCCGTCATCCCAGGGCTCGGCGACAACCACCCTTGGCTCAAGGATTGGACTCCCGCCTAATCCTGACAATTGTCTTCGGACACTTCTCCCCTCCTCTTACTACTATAACATCTTTTTTTTTTCACTTTGATGAATAATGACAGGACTAAGGAAATCATCCCACACGGTGGGCGATTGGAGTATTGGACTGGGAATTGCTTCACCAAAATCGAACCCAGAAGCTGCGACTCAAAAGCAGGTTTTAACGATTGCTGCGATTTTCTTCTTTTTCATTAAACAGAACCTTGTAATGGGTCTGTATCGCTATTGGTGTTGGTCTTCAGGTGTATGCTTGGGTTTGTTCTTGCTTCGATTCCTTTTTTTTTCTTTTCTTTCTTAATTGGTTTCCTCTGGGTTTTCGGGACTCTCTTGCTGGCCCTATGCGGGTCTGTCTTTTATGCAGGTATCAAACGGATTGTGCGTTTTGCATCCCCAGCTCGCAGAGAGCAGCTCTAGTCTAAGCTAGGTAGTTAAGAAATATCGACTTGCATCCACATCTCCGGCTGGTAATCATTGGCTGCAGAGATGTGGTGTCGCTTGGAATAAACACTTGACTCTATACCCAATCAGTCTCTGCCTCATGCGCGTCATGGGATCGCCCTTACATGTGCCCACTACACAAACACAACGTCACATCCGATCACCTTAAAAAGGCGTCACCGTTGGTCCAATGAGCTTCAGTCAAGCGGGTTTCTTCAATTATTTTCTTCCGATGAATCTCCTAAGTCTACAAAGGATACTAAAACATCATGATAATAATCACCCTCTTCCCGCGATATCCCGACAATAATCAATGTTGACATGCCAAACATAATAACGCCTTCGGCTCCCACACCACCTCTCATCCCAAAACACCATACGCCAACAAATCGTCCGGAATCATGTGCCATCACATCCATAGGCAACCCAGGCAACCAATGATGACAAACAAAGCGAGCACGCAGGCGGAAACGGAGGGCTGGAATCGTCCGCTGGAGTTGACTTTAACCATTGGGGGTTCTGTTGAGCTCGTAGTCGAGGGCATGGTATCAGATGGCACAAACGACGAGGCAACAGGAGGGCCCGATGATATGAAAGTGCTGTCCTCACGGTCATCGGGGTCGTAGGCTTCCGGCTCTGGAACATCTCGAGCTCTCCATCCCGTAGCATGTCCAGTGGGCAATGCTGTAGCCAACGATGATGAACCAGTCCTCTAGAGTGTCATGAGTGTGCCTTCATTGAACCCAATTTTGCCGGGGGCGAGCACAGCGGCGGGAGATGATCCAAGGACATCCCGCTTGACTTCGCCTTCGTCGCAATCTTCTTCTGCGGCCCTCGAGGGAGAGTCAGGGGCACCGGAATTTGGTGGTCCAGAGGGAGGAGAGACCGGCCCTTGACCCTGGGGAAGCCCGTCGATTGGGCTTGAGATGACTGGAGGTGAAGAATTCGGCCCATCGTTGTTCACAGGACACTCGCCGTTACATGTCTGCTCACCCGGGCCTGGGGCCTGATTGTCTGGTGGTGGTAAAGGTGCGGATCCGGGGTTGTTAGGACTTGGAGGAGCCTGGTCTTCTCCCAGAACAGGTCCGCCGTATGTGGAAGGAAGTGCTTGAGGCGATGAAGGTACCACATTGGGACCTGCACCTGTATCAAGGTTGTGACAGTTCGATGGATCACTGTCGCATGGGTTGACAGGACCATCATTAGGCGAAGGCGGAGGGTTCCCTTGCGCGGGTGAAGAAAGATCTGTGTTGCGTGGAGGCGAATTTGGCGGAGCTGGTAGAATTGTAACCGGGTCGGCTCCCGGGGCGGTACCACCTGGATGCGAGGCTGGGCAAGGTTGACCATTTCCATTTCCTTCCGCGGAGCAATCCCCAGAAGCAGGAGATGGAGGTGGTGATTGGGACTGGGGACCCGTGGGGGGAAGCTGAGCTGGAGGAGAAGATGGAGACTGGGTAACTGCAGGAGGAAGCTGAACAGGGGCTGGAGGTGGTGATGGGGACTGCGGGGCTGTGGGAGGAAGCTGAGCTGGAGGAGGCAGCTGAGCTGGAGGTGCTGATGGAGACTGGGGGGCAGCTGGAGGAAGCTGAGCCGGAGCTGGAGGAAGCTGAGCTGGAGCTGGAGGAAGCTGAGCTGGAGCTGGAGGAGAAGATGGGGGCAAAAATTGCGGAATGACGGGAGGGATTTGGGGTTGAGCAGGAGAGGATTGGGGGGAGTTGGTCGAAGGGCAAGTTCCGTCATTGAGGCCGTCGGGGCAACCTAGAACGCCTGATGCGGGAGGCGAGGGAGGGCGCGGAGAATTGGAGACAGACCCGAAGCCACAGGATTGACCTTCAGTCGCTCCGTGGCAATCCGTACTATCACCAGCGGGCTGAGGCGAAGGAGGCGAAGGTGGTGAAGGAGGTTGAAGTGGTGAGGATGGAACAGGAGGCAAGGAAGCGGGCGCCTGCGCCTGAGGACCGGCTTTGGTCTCGCAACCTTGGCCAGAATCAGACTCGGCACAGTGTCCGGCAGGTCCTGATCCAGGTGTCTGAGCATTCGGAGAAGCTTCAGTGCCGCCTCTTGGACCTCCGTTAATCGTGCCGGCGTTAGGATCAATGCCATTGCCATTGCCGCTGGAGGGAGCTGGTCCAGCAGCTGGTGCGCCAGCACCCACGCAGGGAGGATCTCCAACATTCCCTGAACATCTTGCGTCATCTGATGCTGGGACGGGCATCGGGACGGGCAAAGGAACCGGAAGGTTGGGGGGCAAAGGAGCAGGCAATGGGCCCTGAGGTGGTGGGGGAGCTGGTGGTTGACAGTTTTGGGGTCCATCTCCAACGCCGGCACACCCGCTGTTGTCTTCATTTCCCGGAGAAGGACCAGAAGGACGTGGAGAGACTGACGGCTGCGGAGCTCCTTGGTTTGAGCTAGGGCAGTCTGGGCTGCCATTATCGCCGGAACAATTTGGCGAGCCGGCTGGTGTCGGTGGTGGTGTCAGGGGAGGAGGGACAGGTGCACCAGAGTCTGGGCTGCCAGGTGGACCATCGTCGCAATCCTCATCTGTCTGGCTTTGGCCCTGTCCAGCTGGGTACGTCCCACTCTGATCGGCTGGGCCAGATGAGCCTGGGCCCTGAGCCGGTGGTTGCGAAGCAGGCTGTGGCACAGGCTGAGCTGGTCCCGAACTGCCTTGGCCAGAAGTTGGACGTTCATTGCCGTCTCCTAACCCAGAAGAGGGAGAGCCACCGGTACCGCCTTGGTTGACTCCGGTTGACGGGCTTTGGTTGGTTCCAGTCGATGGGTACTCGCCGTTGTTGCTGCCAGCATCACTAAAGGGCCCTTGCAAACCCCCACTAGGGCCATTGTTGATCACTCCAGACGCACCCCATGGGCTCGAAGGACCTGGACTTCCCGGCACAGGAAGAGGCTGGGTATTTGGTGAGCTCTGGTCAACAGACTGGGCACCTCCAGCCGGATTGGCTGGTGCTGGAATAGGGACCGGCCAAGGTTGTCCACCAGACGATGGATTGGATGAACCGTCGTCGTCGCAATCTTCTTCGGCAGGATTAAACCCATTAGAACCGGTGTTCAAAGGCAAAGCACCTTTTCCAGAACCTTGGTTTGGAGAACTGGCTGATGGAAGGACAGGTGGCATGACACCTAGACCAGGCTGATCTTGAGGAGGATATTGAGGGCCAGTGGGAAGTTGAGGACCAGTGAAAGGGGATTGGGGACCAGTGGCAGGAGATTGGGGACCAGTGGCAGCGGGTTGAGGGCCTGTGGGAGGGTAAGGGGAACCAGGAGAGGTGCCAAGTCCTGAGCTGGGACCTGAAGCAGCACCTGGAGAGTTTGAGGCAGGAGATGCACCATAGGGAAGTGGTTGGCTTGTTGGGGATGAACCAGCGGATGGTAGGGATAGGGTAAGAACACCATCAGATCCGGCGGTGCAGTCTACCGAGAGTGTAAACTGGTCTGCAAAGCTAAGCATCCCTGCCTCAGAGCGAGGGGCGATTGATGTGGGTTGTCGTTGATGAGGTTCAAAATGATGAAGTTCGACAGGATGAAGCTTGGAGATGGTAGCACCGAGGCTAGAACACTCTGAAATGGAGTACGCGAGAGCAGGGCCATAAGTCTGAGACTTGCAAGAGTTGGTTAGGCATAGAAAGAGGGCCTGTTGATGAGACAGTTAGCACACGAAGTGATGGAGAGAGCGCGGTGTGAGGGAGGACTTGCCCGCTGAGTGGCGATGTCGGTGCAGAGCGTGTTCATGTTGGACATTCCGTGATGACCCATGAGATCACGAGAGCACTTGGTAGCACATTCTGCGGCTTCTGTCAGTGGCAGCCCCAATAGCAATGTCCAACACCCTTACCTGGGACAGAAACGTGATAGCTAGTCCCACCGCCGGCCAAGCCGGACAGTAGGATGCCCGTCGTGAGATGGGACCTCATCGTCAAACGTGTCGAGGGCAATGGAGAAATGAGAAGCGGAGCAAAATGGCTTGTCGCAACTAACGATAGTCACCAAAAAGAGCGTAGCGAGGCAGGGGATCCAAAAACGAGAGCGAAGTCTTGATGAGAGGTGGGCTGTTGAGCTCAAGGTGGAGTTGCGGATGATGAAGAGAAGAGAAGAGAAGAGAAGAGAAGAGAGGGGAGAGGAGCGAAAGGAACTTAACAAGGGCCATTCGAATCGGCTCATTAGAGAAGGTGTCGCTGGCAGCAAAGGGAAGTCGCAGGAGCGGGCTTCTGAAGTGAGAGGTCAGGAGCCAGTCGACTTCATGGCCTCCTTCCGTCTCCAGCTGAGCCCGGATGATTCCGCCCAGCTCTGGCAAGTGGGAGTACCACTCTTGTAGGTCCAGCACTGTGTTCACATGTCAACATCAAGGAAGAGAGGGAGGTGCTGGTTCATAGGTATCCAAGAAACCGCGAGTTCATTTTTGGTGGAGGGGTATCTAATAGAACAGCAACGCCAGCGGCTTCTTCTCGTCCACGTATCCGCCCTTGAACTCGTCGAGCGACAAGAACCGCGCCAGCGGCAACATCGTGTCCTTCATGTCCATAACGCCTCGCTTCTTTTGGTCAATGTGGGAAGCATCCACCACCACGCGCCTGAGGTTCTCGAGGGACAACGCTCCTGGTAGGAGTCAGCATCATGGCAGGTGTGTAGGGGGCCATGTCCTGGTGCATTCTTACCGTTTTTGATGAGATCTATCAAGCGGGCAGGTGTGCCGACGCCGATACCGATACTGTGCTTGTTGAGGAACTCGACTTGCTCGTCCACTTTCATGTGCTTGGCAAACTGTGGCAATGTGAGTTTCCGCGACGCAGTGATCTTGCCCGGAAGGACAAGATGAGGAGGAGCTTACCAGTTTACCGACAGTGCTTTCCTTGCGGGAAAATTTTCGGACAGCCCTGTTTCTGGTCAATGGCGGGTTCCAAAGGCGGATATGCAATTCGAAACAACGGTACCTGGTAATGTCGGCAGCCCTTAAGCCAGCTCCTGCAACAATGAGGGTATGTGGCGCTCCCTTCCTCTTGGACGTCTTCATCAATTCCTCGGCGCCTGTCGAGAATCTTTCCAGGAAATCAGGTAACTTGTCCAGAGTCCTCGACTCCTGCCACGATGTTGTATCCCGGATGGTACTGGCTGTGCATCAAGATCAGTAAGAAAGCACGGCAATAGCAGGACACGGGGCCTTCAGAGAGACTGCTCACCTGACATGGTCAAATCGGAAATCTCAACAGGGCTGAGATCGGTTCCGAACCGGGTCAACTTCTGGGCGAGGTGATCCGCCAAGAGCTGGTTGTCCATGCGGGTGAAGAGCAGGTTGACGCCAAGCTCGACGTCAAGAGAGTCATCGTCCGGCGCATTTGCCTTTCTTTTCTTGCTCTTTTTCGGCTGCTGGGCCTGAGCCGGCGCCTCTGCCTGGCGTTTCTTTGAGCCTGACATGGTGATGTAGTCGTGTTGTTGGAGGCTCTCACCGTCCAGGATTTCGCTGAAGAGCGAGCAGGCCGTCAAGAAATTTTAGGTCGAGCACAGTGCCGAAACTGGCCATGGCGGGAGTTTGTGCTAGTGTTGATTGGAATGTGGATTCACCGCACCGTATTGTGCACTGTGCGTCGGGGCTGAGATCCACTAAAGCATCGAGGAAGATGCCATTTTCGACATCGAGTTGGATCGAAATTACGCTTCTCTCGGCCTCCGAGATTATCTATATGTTTTTTATACTAGTCATAATCGAGGGATGAACGTAATCAATCTCTAAACTTTGAGTATCCCAACAGAAGGGACTGTGTATTTTCCTTCTCCCTCAAGAGAATATGTATGAAGACATAAGCAAGTCGATCTAACCCATCAGATGTCCCAGAACGCCAACTAAATTGCCCAAGCCCAGGCGATCCCCATATTAAAGCCGCCCGAGTCATTCCCTCCCTCATGTCTATGGCTTAGAAAATGCTGTTGACAATGTTGCCACCAATCGTGGCACCAGCACCGAAGATGGCAGCGTTACCCAGCTTCTTGCCAAACTTCTTGCCCATCTCCTTGCCCTTCTCAGCTTTGTCACTACCCTCTTGACCTTGGTTGTTCGACGATCCTTCAGCGATGGCCATGGGTGGCACATGTGTGTTGTACGGGCTCTGCTGCGGCGGCGGGCCTTGCTTCTGGGCCGGGTATCCGTATTGAGGCTGGCCCAAAGGCACAGGGGCCTTGTTCTCGTGCTCGACGAGGACGTAGTTGCGCGGGAAGATGCCCTCGAGCTTGGTGCGGTCGTTCTGGCCCATCCACCAGTCCTGGTTCATGTACTCGTAGACGTTGATGCGGTCGTCCTTCTCAAACGAGAGGTCGCGGCCGTCCGAGGCGGCATATTGGTACAGCGCGCGAGCCTGGGCGACGACGGGCTTGGCGTTGCGTGCGGGAAGCCCGGGAGGGGGCGTCTGGTCGTAGGCGGGCGGCCCGGGCGACGGTGTGTTGATCTTGAGGTTCTCGACGGCCTTCGTCGGGAGGGGGCCAGCGGGAGCTCGGGCGGGTGCCGCGACGGCGGGAACGGGGTTGGACGAGCCGGTTGCGGTGCGAAGGGGACCGGACAGCGACGATTCGGCGGGGAGAGAATTGCTGATGGTGTCGTAGACGGCGTCGTCGATCACGCCCTTTTCGAGGAGGGTCTCGAGTTCCTATGCTGCCATCAGCACGCTGGTGTTCTATATTGGGAGGGAGCGTGTCAGGGGTACAGAGGACAACTCACATTCTTGATGTTGCGGAGGGACCGGTTCACCTCGATGATGGTCTGGCGGTCGGCGCTCATGATTGCTGGTGGCTGCTGAAGAGGAGCGACTGTGTTGTTTGGTAGAAGTAGCGGAGTGCTGTGTCGACTTCTGCCCCGGGAAGAGGAGGGAGGATGGAATCTGAAACCGCAACGGGGTCGAGATAAATTGACGGTGACAGGAGAATCAGTTGGTTGAGAGAATGCCAAGTTCGGGCTCGGGTTGTTCGTACCGACTTGTCAGTGTCAGGCTACCTCTCCAAGCCTCCGAGCGCCCTAAATCGGGGTCTATTGAGGCGGTGCAGCCGCGTGGAACCATCCCGTGCCCCGCCAACTGTGGCTCCGACCCAGCCAATTACAGCACTGCTTGCTCGTATTATCGCCGTCAGGAACATGGGATATTGGAAGCACTGCACGTCATGCTCACATCTCCGCACGTAGGAACTCCTCTAATTGATTGATTGTTGTTCATATTGGTTTAACTCATAAGACACCTTTGGTGACATTTACTTTTTACACAAACTTGCTCGACTCGACCGTGTACAGGTCGACGTACTCATCCACAGGCGTGGCCTCGAGCTTCTTGGCATCCAGACCCAACTCGACAAGCTCCTTGACTCTGGCCTCGGGGAAGTGAGGGCCCAGGTGGCGCTTGTACTTTTCCAGGATGACGGGCTTGGCCTCTTCGCGGCGGAGACGGTGGCCCAGAGGAGCCTCGACGACGACCTCCTCCATGATGGTGCCGTCGTTGAGCTCGACAGTCAGCGCGTTGGAGATGGTGCGCAGGCTGGGGTCATGGTAGTCCTTGGTGAACTGGGGGTCCTCCACGCACTTGATCTTCTGGCGCAGGGACTCGACCAGGGGCGAGGTGGCGGCCTCGCCTCCGTCAGTGTAGTCGGTGGCCTCGAGGCGGCCGAAGACGAGCATGGTGGCGGCCATGTACTGGATGCAGTGGTCACGGTCGGCAAAGTTGTCCATGGGCTTGAACTGCTTGTCGATGATGCGGATGCAGGCCTCGTGGGTTCGGCAGGTGATGGCCTTGATGTCGGCGGCGGACTTGCCCTGGGCCTTGAGAATGTGGTGGATCTTCTCCGAGGCCTCGACGGCGGTCTGGGAGTGGAACTCGGCAGGGTACGAGACCTTGAAGAGGACGTTCTCCATGACGTAGCTGCCATAGGGGCGCTGGAACTCAAACTTCTTACCTCCAAAGAGGACATCGTAGAAGCCCCAGACGGGGGCGGACAGGACAGTAGGGACACCTTCCTCGCCCTTCATGACCTTGAGAGCAAGGTTGACGGCGCGCTGGCAGGCGTCACCGGCAGCCCACGACTTTCGGGACATGGTGTTGGGGGTGTGGCGGTAGGTTCGCAGGCTCTGGCCATCGACCCAGGCCTGGGTGACGGCGTCGGCGATCTGCTTCTCGCTGAGGCCGAGCATCTTGGAGACGACGGCGGTGGAGGCGACCTTGACGAGGACAACGTGGTCGAGACCGACCTTGTTGTACGAGTTGAGGAGAGCCAGGCAGCCCTGGATCTCGTGGGCCTTGATCATGCCCTCGAGGACGTCCTTGACGGTGAAGATCTTGCCGTTGGCCAGGTTGCCGCCGGCCTTGTTGGTGCGGTTGACCCAGTCAGCGACAGAGAGGATGGCACCCAGGTTGTCCGAGGGGTGACCCCACTCAGCGGCCAGCCAGCAGTCGTTGAAGTCGAGCCATCGGATCATGGCGCCGATGTTGAAGGCGGCGTTGACGGGGTCCAGCTGGAAGGGGGTTCCCGGGACCTTGGGGCCGTTGGGGACGACGGTGCCAGGGACGATGGGGCCGAGGAGCTTGGAGCACTCCTTGAACTTGAGGCCCTCGAGGCCGCAGCCAAGGGTGTCCATGAGAATCCATCGAGCAGTGTCGAACTGTTGCGGTGCGTGGTCAGCTTGTGAATGTCTTGCCAACAGGCGGGGGGCTAGTTCATGGGATCGTGGCGGGGTAGCAAAGCTTCAACGGTTCGCGGGGCAATTTCCAGCGCCCAACGCGGCGGCACTGGGTGCGGGGGACACTCACAGCAAGCTCCGAGTCAATGGGCTTGTTGGCGACGTAGTCGGCAATGTCCTTGATCTCAGGATCGTATTCGCGGGCTTGGGAAGGCATGACGGGCGCGCCAGATGATCGGACGGTGGATGTTGAGAAGGCGCTGTAGGAAGCGGGAGTCGCTGAGCGCGCGGCGCCGATGGAGGCCGAGCCTGAGCGGGCCACGAGGGGCGATGCGACGCGAAGGCCCCGGGGCTGGATGCGCAGCTGCTTGGTGGCCGTCCGGAGACCCCGAGTGACGGCAGACATGGCTCGATTTCTTGGGACACGGGGATGGAAGCGGATTGTCTCCTCTACGCCCGTGACTGGAGATTGCGGGAATGGGAGGGGGACAAGGAAACGAGGCTATCACGGTGGTTTCAAGCAGAGCAATCTTGTGGAAGGCCCCCGGGCGAGATTGTATTTATTGCGCTCGGCTGTAGGGGAAAGCCTTTGCCGTGGGTTACCGCGAAGCTACCCTCGGCTAGCCGCCGGTCCCCAGCAAAAACCCCAACCGCGCAGCAACCGTCATGGGGGAATTGGAATCTGACATTGGCCCGGTTCCTCGCTGTGGGTTTTGTGGCCATGGGGTAAAGTGGCCTGGCTTGGGTTGAGGTGAGGGGAAGAGGGACGATCTCCAACCGAGAGCCAATGGATTACTACGTAGAGCACCACCGATGTCGCTGAGTGAGGCTGTAGGTAGCATGATGCCCTTGCTATCAGGACACGGCGAGTTTACCGAAAACGTGCCGCGCCATCCTTTCACAAGGGATAGTCACTTGAGTTAACTTACTTAAGTTACAGGGCATGGTGGGATGCTCAATACGGCAGTGATCCCTACCCTACAGCACTCGGCCACGTTCTGTCAGTGTTGAGGAAATGGCACTGATCTGTTCACGCCAGTCCTGTGATGATGGCTCCTCGCCCATCCAGTAATTCTACGCCCCACGGCTTTGTTAACGTACTGCTCATCGCATCTACTTTGGGCCTTGGTTAGATCACAGCCTCAAAGAGCTGCCAGCCGTTGGGGACCTTGGGGTTGTGAAGGCGGTTCGAGCCGAGGTAATGGACCCTGTTGGTCTAAGCAGTCGCTCATGCACGATTCACCCCCCAGTGAATATCCTTCCCAAAGGGTCCAAATGTCCGTAGATCCAGTTCGTGATGCCTGACAATGTAACTTCCCCGGCCCTGTCTACGGCACATGTCTTGGATACCATCACTTGTTCATATCGTCAATTGAAGCCAGACGCACTTGTCAACGTCACCGCGTTAGAGTTAAGAGGCAAGCCGAGATCCATACCTAGGTTGTACCCCAGATTCCCCTCCCTAGAATGGATCCTCCACTGGTCGCGTCGGGATAAGCCGATCGTGCACCCCTGGAATCCGGGGTCCGCTCCTCCGCCCCCGAGGTCGTTCGGCACAAGCATGGCTCGTGGCTATCTTTCGCTGATGCTCGGAGGAGATGGACGGACATACGACCTCTCAACCGACCTCCGATGGGCATTCTCAATGATCGGTCAGTGGTTGACCATATCAGGCTCTACCAGGTGAGTCAATTTGCGTATTAGGCGTAAGTGGCGTGACGAGAACCTCAGGAAACTCGACACGACTAGCCGGTTTCTGAGTGTCCAGTGGGCATGGCGAGATGAGACGCCAAAGAACAGCAGGAACAGCAAGAATAGGCTCCGCTGTGCTTCTGGCCAGGGAAAGTCGGTAAGGGCGAGGGAGTCGCTCGATGATTTTCTAACCTCAGTTGGAAATCTACGTATCCGCCGCTGAAATGCGAAACTTCCCGGCAAAAGAAACGATATGAATCAGGATCCGAGCCCGGAACAAGACATCGGACGAGACTCACCGATCTCAACCCACCAGAGCCACAACAGAGAGCAAAGAGCAGCCTGGACCAAGCAGCTGACGCAAGTCAACTCAGCCGCATTGCAGAAAATCAGGAATTCATGAGACAATTTCATCATGTCAGTGCGCGTTGGGACATTCCGCCCACTCATCCGATGCCCAGCTCGAGTCGGCCCGGTTTGCTTTTGCGAGCTCAGGCGGTGTAAGTTGAGTTGGTCAACCAATCGACCGATGCATCTGCAGACTAGTCTCTGCGATATCCCCATCTAACGGGGTTTTCAGCTATTCCAGGGTGACGAGGTGCATCCAGCATTGCTTTTCATCGATGACTAGCGATCAAAAGTACAATGCACGGCCTTTTGATCATGTCTGCTATTCAATCGACCGCGACTGTGGGCTGGAGCTGTGCAGGGTAGGCTTGTTCTCGACTTCAATGGTACCTGGCGGGCGATGAGACGTGGGGACGAGTTCGCATTTGGTGGGGGGTGTCCATGGTGGCTGCGTCTAGATTCCAGCTCTGCATCACAGAGCGATATTGGCTCTGTCGACTTCCAATGAACGCGCTGCGATGCCACTTTTCCACGTCGAGTATCAAAATCGAGAAATCGTGTCAGCTGCAGTGACCGGCGAGATCAGGCTATGGGGTGGGACAAGATGCGAGGCTCTTCGGGACTGGCGCTCAGCCCCAAATCTACCCGTGGTTCCACAACAGCTTTGACAATTCGAGATGAAGTCGATTCGATCAGATCTAAAGTTTGTTGCGTCAGCAGTCCCCAGGGTCAGAACAAGTGCAATAGGCTAATCGAACCCAACGTTGCTTGAGGAAAACGGTCGATGCCAGATCTTCACGATCTTGGGCGATTGAGTGGGGACGAAGTCGAACATGGGTGCTAACATCCCAAGCCTAAGGCCCATTTACCCAGGCTTCGAGTTTTCGAGATTGGTTCTAGTAGTGCAAGCCAGCCAACCGGAGTGTTAGGATTCGACAAATCAAATGGTTCCCGGGCTATTTTCGACTGCGCCTGCCTGTAATTCGACGATGATCCGTTTCGTCTCGGATATCAACGATGCCGTCCGTCTCGACTCTACCATCAAGCGGTCACCATGCACGAGTGACATTCTGCTTCGCATTGCCGCACAGAGCCAACACCGTCAGCATCGGGGTCCAGCCCCGGCATCGCAGTGATAGTAAGTACCGGTGACCTTGAAGGGAGGATGAAAAGGTGCCTCGAGTTGCGTCCTGAGAAGTGACAGAGTTAATGTCGGTGTCTGGAAACGGATGCTGTGGCGTTTCATAGTGTCTCATGGGAGGTCATCGTGGTCATCCGGATGGCTTCAACTTCACTCAGCTCAGACCTGTCACATTTGGGCTGCCCAATGGCACCACGGGGCAAGGCATTATGGGTTGAGAACAAAGGGCTTTGTGGCGTTGGGAAAGACGACGAACTGTGATTTGTGTGTTCAAGTGGGGCGTGCATGCCTACAACGACAGGCCTCGGAGGGAGACTGGACGTAAACCGACGGCCATTGTTAAGACACGCAGGCAAAGGAGAAAAGAGAAGAGAGGAAATAAGACATGCATGGGTCGGTGTGGGATCAATGACGAATAGCTCCCGATATCCTTCGGGCAATCCACAATCCCTGGGCCACCTCCCCACGTTTTCTCACGTTTTCTCAGCTTGGAGACAAGATCATTCCAGAGAAGCCGGGCCGGGGCGAGTCGAGGCGGGTTAATCGCAGCAAGGGGGTGGTTGGCGATGTGACCCAAGCCTAAACCCCCAAGGATGGCAGGATGAAGCGAGGCGACGAGGCCTGACTCAGTGCCCCCGATCGCAGCGGCGGGGCGTGTCGATGTTGCATCGATTTGCGCAGCATCCATCGCAAGGCTGGACACTCACTCACTGCTGGACTGAGCACAGTGAGCCGGCAGTGTTGAAACGGTGGAGACGGCCTGGACCTCTAAGCTCCAGGTGGTCTAGCCGCTCCATGGCGATCCGTGAATTCAAAGTAAAAGCGGGTGGTGCGAAGTGGTGCGGGCTAGCGTAGTGCAAGCTGCCGCGATCGTGGGTCGATGGCCGCGTGCTTGCACCCTACGTGCAGATCTGGTGAGGCGTGTCTCTGACAGCCGCGGGCTGAATGATGATTTGGGAGGGTTCTGGTGCGGAACGTCGCGGCTTTGGTGTTGCTATGGACGGGCTGGATGGACGGGCTGGACTCTTGCGGGCGGTGCCCTGGCGGTCGCGCGCGCCGTGTTAGACCGTACTGGATGGACCATTCCACCGTCTTTGTGAGTCGTCAGGTTTCACGCAAGAGGTGGGCGGAGGTGTAAAACGTGCGCCTCTACGCATCACAGGGCAATTCAAAGTGTCAGCCGTAGTAGCGCCCAACGGTCCGCGTCATGGCCTGGCCTTGATCGATGTCGATACCCGTTGCCTTGCACTACATGGCCCATCTGGGAGTTGTGCGACGCCGATCGAGAGCCCCTGGCTAAAAAGCCAAAGGGGCAAGGGCAAGGATGGAGTGTCGATACCGGGGCGAAGAGTGAGGCGAAGAGTGAAGCGAAATGGCTGTTTGAAGATGGAGATCCGTTGATAGAGATCCATTACCCACGTCCCCAGTGTAATGACGCCTACAGCCAGATTAGGACGACGGCGGGGCGGACGACGGTAACCCTACGATATGGTCCGTCTTACAAGGGGTCGTTGCAGTGGAACGACATGGTCTTACGGACTCGTGGGAATGGCAATACGTGCCGGTAACGAGCAACAAGGCTGCGGCCGTGGATTCGACTCTACTGCGGCGTAAAGAATCTGCCCAGAGCGTGTGTCGTCCGTCTATCTCATCCATCGTCCCGGGCCCGGAGCGGAGCTGCATCCCTATCTAACCCACGGACCACGGGCTACGGACCCACTGATGATGGTTGATGGTTGATGGTTGATGGATGCCCCCCTCTCGAACAGCCAGAAAGCCACCCCTGCAACGCTCCTTCCCTGGGCTGTTCTGGGCTGCTTGCTTCCTACCTAGCTGGGCAGGGGCGTGGCGCATACCGGGTTCCTTTCCTTCCTCCGGTGCCTTACTGCCTTTGCTGCACCCCTGCAGGCTAGACCTCTCATTGTTGGTCCGATCTCCACGACCTGGCTCTGGTCGTGGTGATCGAGGGCATCGCGGCGCTCGATCACGAACCACAAGGCCCATCACCATGGCGTTCTTCTCTCGCGGCACGCCTGCTTCGCGCTGCAAAATGTCGGCACATCATGTCTCTGACCTGCCCGCTCTCCTTCTTTTCACCAAATTCACCTTCGCCACCTTTTGGGCAGTTTCGCCGTCATTAACGCTGTCCGCAGGCTGGCTGTGTTGCTTGGATTTTCAACCATCGCCACGAGGGCGTATAAGCGCACCACCGTCCTCCTATTTTTCAATCTTTGCACCAAGCAGTGCTCGCTCTAGAACACGTCCTCACTTTGTTCATCTCAGCTTTCTCTGCAAGTGCAGCACATCGGACATACCCGCTCGCCAACATTCTACGCAACTGCCGTGGTTCACCAGTCCCTGCAAGACAACTCACTGTCTCTCCTTCTCGCCCCCCGAAGGCACAGACGTGGGTTACGAGACGCCCTAAAGGCCTGGACTCAACATCTTGGATTTTATACCACCATCATATCCACCCCTTGGGCGTTGATACGTGACGCTAGCGTCCTGGAACCCGTCCGCACGGCGGCATCTCCCGCTTCTCAGCTCGTCTGGACCTCATCTGTGTCTGCACGAAGTACAAGGAACAATTGCGGACGCTAGATTTAAGATCCATCTCGCCTGCATCATCCCACATCCTCTGCAAGACTACACCACCGGACACATTGGACCCTGACCTTGGCTGTGTTGACTTACTGCTTTATATCCTGAGTCTTCTTCGGTGCCCATCTGGTGTCGAACCAGACTCTACTACGACCCTCCTAAGCTTTAGTCGATTACAACACAGGAGTCTAGCACCCTCATCCTCGGGTTCCTATTCGAAAACCAGACCGCTCTTACTCAGGTCCAATTAGCCCGCCACACCACTTCCCCCCTGGCCCCCTTAGCCACGATATCCTCTCTTCTTCGGATCCGGACGGCCCCATCAGCAGTGAAATCCACGGGACAGTTTAATTTGACCATGTCTAGGGGCAAGCTTCTAGTCTACCTGGTCCGCCGCGACCTGAGGATCGCAGACAATCCCATCCTTCATCACCTGGCCACCACTGACCATGGCTTCTCGCACTTTCTCCCTATCTTCGTCCTGCCACCCCACCAGATCGAAGTCTCGGGATTCCTCGCCGAGGATGAAGAGTCTCCCTATCCTCCAGCACTGAGTAAAGTCGGCAAATTCTGGAGATGTGGCCCCAACCGAGCCAAGTTCCTTGCCCAGTCCATCTGGGACATGAAGCAATCCTTGGAGACTTTGGAGAGCGGGCTTGCCATCAGGGTAGGACGCTACGAGGATGTTGTGTCAAGCATTATCGAGTCTCTCGAGGACTCCCATCACTCCATGGGTGCGGTGTGGATGACGGAAGAAAAGTCATTCGAGGAGGAAGAAGATCAAAAGGCCGTGTCCAACGTCTGTAACCTCAACCGCATCGACTTCAAGTTGTGGGAAGACGAAAAGTATTTCATTGACGAGTGAGCCTCCCTAACAGCTTCTGTAACCAACTTTGACTAACTCGCCAACCTAAGCCGTGATACGGGGTTAAAAGACCCTCAAGATCTTCCAGACATCTTCACCACGTATCGCAAGACCCAGGAGCCTCTCCTTCATCGGCCACGACCCTCATTGCCCTGCCCGGTGGTATCAACATTGCCGCCTCTCCCGCCAGCGACATGGGCACCCCCTCAGAAGATGCCGTTCGTGGAGCCCAAAACTTACGATGATTTCGAGGATCGACTTCTAGAACCCATCCAAAACATGCTCGCCAAACCTCCAGTCTACCCCCACGATGCTCGGTCTGCTCATCCTTTTCTAGGAGGCGAGAGCCAGGGGTGGGACCGCCTCTTCTATCTGTGCAGAACCGGCGGCATGGTACACTACAAGGAGACTCGCAATGGGCTTGTTGGAACGGACTATAGTACGAAACTTGCGGGCTACCTAGCACTAGGTTGCCTCACTGCTCGCCAAGTCCATGGAGAGTTGTTGAAACTGGAGAATGGCTTGGAGCCGGCATATGCTTTGGCCCAGGGATTCGGCAAGGGCGAATGCGAAGGGACCAAGGCTGTACGGTTCGAGCTTTTGTGGCGAGACTACATGCGCCTCTGTACCATGAAGTTTGGCTATCGACTGTTTCGACTCTCGGGATTCAAGGGAGAACAATTGGGGTCGGACACTTCAGAGCCAAAGTACGACAAGGTATGGAAATCTCCTGATGAGGAGATTGCAGCAGAAGGCCAAGACCCTCCACCCGAACAGATCAAGACCATCCTCGATCGATTTCTGGAGGGAAATACCGGCATGGGCCTCATCGATGCCGCTCAGCGAGAGCTATACCACACCGGCTATACATCGAATCGGGCGCGACAGAATGTTGCTAGCTTCTTCTCCAAACATCTCGGTATTGATTGGCGCTACGGAGCGGAGTGGTATGAAGCCATGTTGGTCGACTACGATGTTTCGTCCAACTGGGCCAACTGGCAGTACGTGGCTGGAGTGGGCAACGATCCACGAGGAGATGCCCGTATTTTCAATCCAGTCAAACAGGCTTTCGACTATGACAACAATGGACAGTTCGTCCGTACTTGGGTCCCTGAAGTCAAACACCTCGTGAAGCTGGAGAATGTATTTCAGGTGTGGACCTCCAATGAGGAGGACCTGGAGAAGTTCGGACTTACGGATGACGTGATGGTTACCGATCCCATCCACAAGATTGAGTTCATGATTGACCGCAAACCCCGTCCCCCTCGCAGACACAATCGCTGGAAGAGAGGCTCAGGCCGCGGCGGCGGTACCCGCCGCGTTGGGTCCGCACAAACAGAGAATGATGTCAGTACTGGGGCACATCGTAACGTCTCTACCTCCCCGGATGGCGATGGACAGTACTACGGTGGCGACATGATGTATGTCCCTGTCAGTGGAAGTCCGACGCCACGGGGTAACTGGAATCCGCGAGGTCGAGGAGGAGGCTCGTGGAGAAGCAATGCGCCACCTGGGTTGGTTCCTGGTGGCACAGGGGCCGCCTGGCCGTTCTCACACCCTCCATATATCCCCCCACCACGGCAGTTTATTCATCCTCACCCTCAAATCGACTCCCGCCCACACCCTGACGTTCAGTTCCATCCTCCCTGCATGCAGGCTGTATACGCTACAGGCTCGTACCCTCAACCTTCGTTCCTTACACCCTCGTTCTCTCCCCCTCCATATCCCCACCATCTTGCACACCTACGCCCCCCCGTCTAGCAGATGGGGATTCCCACACCATCAACGGTTTGGCCAGAATGTATGGCTACCAACAATGGTCATAATCTACAAGGGTATGACTACGCCGGAAGCCAGGTCTTTTACAAAATGGAGGGTTTGCTAGAAGACATGGTTGTTCCGTATGCGCCAGTCCAGGGAAAAGGTTCGGGCTGTGAGGATATGTTCACGAGGCTCCAAATTGAGATGACTTTGGCAATGGCGGAATATTTATTTTGTTGGTCTTCGCTTGTGTGTTTCTTCACCTAGTTTCGCTCTGGGTGATGGGGTTAAGGACGGTTTTATCTTCACGAACTGGAAGGGCATGCCTAAGGATGGGAGGTTATAATGCGATTGGGAAATTCGGCAGGGCCCCAAACAACTATGTATCTTTGAATACTCTTATAAATCTCATTGTCTCTGGCTCATGATTGATCTTCGGACCCCGTCGTACATCCAAAGGACAGTTTTCTACGTCCCTAGCAACCTCATTATGCTGGTCCTTATCGATCACATCTATTCCCGTCTTGCTCCCATTAATATATGTGATGCTGCCTGCTCTACCTTCGATTCTACACTAGAGCCCGGCATCAATGTCCAGAAAAATGTACGCGTCTCCCGTCCCACCTCGCTCTTATGGTCAGAGCTGTGCGCATGTATGAATTGCTGATCCTCCGTAGCATTTACGTCTTCCTGTTTTGCTATCATGCACGTCGTAATGGTTTTGTCGTCGACAACCTGGTTCATCGTAGCGATCAAGTTCCCCAGTTGGGATGGTCCCTCGCCCAGCTCAGTGCGGGGTGAAGTTCCGGGGTTGCGGGGCATCGGGATGGAGTTATCCACACTTGGTGTGCAGCTCTGGGTGGAACTGAAACTGTTTTCCGGGGTATTGGGATGGCGTCTCATGACCTATTCGCTCTGTGTTGATTCACAGGGTGGTTCCCACGGGATCTCACGGTACTTCGGCAATTGTCTGAGGTGGTGTAGTTGAAGAAGAGCGGCGTGAACGAGGAAAATTGGCTAGAACTTCACCAGCAACTCTTCCTACTCATCCAGCTAAATTCTAGCAACATGGCGTCTTCCAAAGTCGCGCTCATCACCGGCGGAGCCTCCGGTATGGGTCTTGCCGTTGCGCAGTCTCTCGCCTCCAAGGGATGGACGGTCCACGTCCTAGACTTCAACAAGGAGGCTGGTGTCACGACTGAGCGGTCCCTCGCCAACTCCAAGTTCCACCAAGTCGACGTGACATCGTGGAAATCACTTTCTGAGGCCTTCAAGAATGCCTTCTCGCAAGCCGGCCGCCTCGACTTCGTCTTCGCCAATGCGGGCATCGTGGAGAGAGACAACTTTTACGACACTCCGGACAGCGACGACATTCCGCCCGAGCCAAAACAGAAGACGCTGGATGTGAACTTGAACTCGGTGATTAATCAAAGCTATCTTGCGTTGCATTATTTCCGCCGCAGCCCACACAAGGGCATGGGCGCGTCGCTAGTGATGACCGCGAGTGTTGGCGGGTTGGTAAGTGGAAACTCATTCAGATCCATGCCGCCCTTGTTCAAACGAATGCAAGCGGTAATTGGAAAATTCAAGTACACTGACAATTTCACCCTTGGAATCATCAGTATCCATCTCAATACTGTCCCATATACTCCGCTTCGAAAGCCGGCGTCATCCACTTCATGCGGGCCATCGCCTTCCCTTACTACCATTCCAGTGGCATCCGCGTTTACGCCACCTGTCCGGGTACCGTCAAAACTAACCTCATGAATGACAAAGAGTGGACAGCATTTCCGGAGGAATACTTCACCCCGCTTTCCCGGATAGCATCAACCGTGGAGATGCTAGTGGAGGGCGGTGACATGACAGATGCGTGGGGCCGAACGGTCAAGGATGGAGAGGACTACGGCCTCGCGGTGGAGATAAACGCAGACAAGTTTTATTTCCGCGATATGCCAGAGTTTTGCGATGATTCAATGAGAAGGGTTATCGAGGCGACGAGTATGGAGAACCAACTGGCGAGGCTGGAGGAGTACAAAGCCAAGGGAAATGGTACCTCGTAGTTCCTTTCCAATGGAGCCGAATTAGTCCATTAAATGTGATGCATTCTGAGATGGCCATCTATGGCACAATTAAAGGCCTTGTTGCTTCAATATGCCTTCGTGGCTTTCTTTCGCCTCTAGCCAATACTACCTACCCGATGGGAGAAAGGCGCTAATGAATCAGCGTGAAGCACACCAACCTGATGAAAAGAAGTTTATCCTTCTGACGGAGTGCACAATAATGGATCTTCGTTCGGGATCGCTGCTCCGTCTTCCCCGCCTCTGCGACTTGGCTGATTGGCTCCAGATCTGTCCCTGAGTCCAGTGTCCTGGACCGCATTATGAGATTCACGCAATGGAAGTCAAAGTCGACGTCACATGCTTCTACACAAGGGATCCGTACGTCTTCGAGGATACCATGATTCTGTCAGGAGGAATAATATCCAGCAGGGAGTCGTGTTTGCTACCCTGTCACTCCCCTGCCACTCTCCATGGATAAAGCCATCCATGAGGCCCCATCATCTTCCAATGAGCTCCCACACCGAAGCCTTGAAAGCTGTCGTTTAGTGAATAGTGACCGTAGCTGGGAGCTTGGCGATTCTCCAGGAAAAAGATTGCCCTGTGGCCGCGGACAAACCCGTCTCCGAGGACAGTGATGGTTCATGGCATTGCCAAAGCATCGCGAGTATTAAGCCTTCCTGGTAGCAGAGTACCCCCTTTCCTTTAGACCGTACGGGTATACTCACACTCACAAATCATTATTGTTTTACATCATTTTCACGCTGCGACGGAGATCACCATGCCGAACACTGATCCAGCTCAAGGTCATGTGCAAATCGACCACGATTTCACGTTCGACGACTTCAAGTACGAAAAGGAAGTTCACTATCAACGTCAGTCATTTAATCAACTAGAAACTGGTTAAAGCTTACAGGTCTTCTAGCATGTGTCAGGGTTTCAATTTACTTTAAGAAGAAAAAGGGCGTCTCTCTCGAGCACTTCACCCAACACTGGGCTCACGTCCATGCTGACATGACGCTCGCCTCGAAGAAATTTGGCCTCTTCAGGGTCCAAAGATACACTCAGGTAAGTATAAGATCAATTACACGGAGTGCTCTTTTCATTGAAACGGATAGCATCACCAACTCCCTGGGATGAAGGAGGGGCTTGCCAGGATGAGCATGAACGCAATGGAGTTTGACGGATGCTCGACGCTGTGGTTCAAAAAGTGGGAAGACTTTGAGAATTTCTTCACGAGCCCCGAATACGAAACCAACTTGACAGACGACTGCAAACACTTCATGGACGTAGAGGGCGGTCTCAGCGTCTTTGCAGGGTACGTCCCAGTAATCTCACAGTATTCGTCACGGGGCCATCTAACCATCACTACAGACATGATGTCATTGTGTTCGGAAAAGGAATTCCAGATGTTGATGACCAGAATGGGCTTACAAAAGGCTCTCACGTAGAGATAGCGTAGGAGGTGCGGAGCAAGATTCGGGAAGAGGTTGAACACCACATCACGTCGACAGTCAGATGAGGGGCGATGACCTGTTTCCAGGCATCAAATGCACCTCGTGAATACGTCGCCACATTCAATCCATAGCTTCCGTATCTGTCGACGTATTTACTAACGAATTGTTCGCGCTTTGCCCCAAGTCCCGTCGCCTGGAGGTCTGTTTCCTGTCTAGTAGTCAACTCCATGGCCACTTAAACATTCCGCGGATCAGATCCACTGAATCCATGCCGAGTCTCGGCCCTGCAATTACACTGGCCATCTCTGCATGGCCCTGGTGGACGGCTGCCAACTAGAGAACTACTCCGAGAGCCGCCTGCACCGGTTCATTGTCGCACGCTGAAGTCATGTTGGGATCTGTGACACAATCCGCAAGCCAGGAAGGAACGCGAATCAAGGTGCTGGAGAACTTGCCTGAACATTTTATGGCCTGTCTCAGCTGGGCTCTAATAGTTGCCAGAGATGAGCCTCCCGTCAGCGGAGCCTCGCCGGGACAGAATGGTCGGAACAATTGGACACTGGAGAAGAATAGTCAATCTTGGGGAACAGGCTCTCTGCTTCGCCACTACAGGAAGTGCGAATTGGCAATCAAGATATTTGCAACTTGAACGCATAGATTATAATTCGATCATAATACGACTGGAACAACACTATACCGGAGACCACATCAAGCCTAGTACCGGGCACCCCCTAGCTCGGCCCTGTAATTTAGTGATCACTCCCGGATGCCCCCCGCTAAGACAACCGACCGAACTCCCCAGGTTCATCTAATTTACAAAGGCTCACGGTCAATTACAATTTACAATGACAATTGACTAAAATGAATGCAAATCACTTTCCAAGCTTATCTCTTTGATCCTCATTTTAATTTTCTTTTCTTTTGAACAAGAAACGTCCAGCAGGCTCCAATCTAGAACTCGCAGTCTCACAGTGACAGGCGGATGCATCTTGCCGCCTCAGGTCAGCTCCTCTGCCGCATAAATATTGAGATCTAGGCCCTCAACGCCTGAATACTATAACGAAAGGATACCATATGAGGGCTACCGCTCGCGCCACCTCTCAAAGTCAAGTGCCACCGTTTCAGACAACGCCGTAACCAAATCGATGAGATGCAGCGCGGACCTAGTGCTCCTTAGCTTCTGGAGCTGGGATTGGGCGTATAGTAGCACCAGTGAACTGCCCGATGATATGGGTTGACGGAGATGGAAGTCAACAAACAGTTGTTGATCGATTCAACTACGTGCTCAATTTCGTTTTCTGGTCTTCATACTTTTGATCTCCTTTGGGCGCAGAAAATCACAGAGGCTGCTGATGCTGTGGCTTCAAAAGCTGCCCATCAACAGCCCTTGGCCATGCATCGAGGCTCAAACTGCCACCGCTACGCCCTGGCTGTGTCGTATGTTCAATAGGGTAGGTGACCATGTATTTTTAACAACTATTTGTCCATGCGTGTCTCAACAACCCCGCGCGTTCTGGTTTTGTTTATGGGATCTAGACCATCAACTTACGAGCTGAACGGAGACGAGATGCACTGACAGCTCATGAGACGTGTGGTCCACCAAAGCCCAAGGGAATTGGCTCACCACATTGTTTCAAAAGGAAGCATTGGGAGGCAAAGGGTGTGACTTGCAGATACAATGGCGCTACGTAGTAATTGAGTAGATTTGCCCAGCACTTGGTCAAACTCTCGTTCAGTGGGCGAGTGTCGCATAGCATGCGACTACGGGTAAGGTCTGGTATAAAAATGGCAGTTCTTGAGTTCTCGGTGCACAATCAACCTGTTCGACTCTAAATCCCAAGATCCTACCTTTTCCGAATTGTTCACTTCCAATCAATCCCCTACTGTTTTTGGAAATCCCAAACCTCGGCCACAATGACAACCTCGACCGGATCTGACGCTGCGGCGACCTGGAGACTCGAGCGGCCCACGACGATGGATCCAGCCGTGCGGACTACTGTTCCCTCCTCGGATGGTCTGGGTGGCGTCAATTCTGTCATTAATCCAGACATGCGCAGTCTGGTAAATGAAGAGGACATCAAAGATGGCGGCAAGTATCGATGTAAGTGCAAGATCCGGGCCTCCTAGTCCCTCGCGGCTAACCATACCAGCTGTCGTCAAGATCCAATCTCTGGCTCCAAACAAGTGGTCACCCAAAGAGGTCTGGGCTATGGGCACCGGATGGCTTATACGTCCAGACCTAGTCGTCACCGCCGCGCACATCGTGTATCACGTTGGGCCCAGATGGGTCGGTGCCACGACTCAGGTCAAGTGCTACATTGGCTACAATGGTCGAGACTCGATGCAGTCTCAACAAGCTCAAGCTAGATACGGCCAGTCTGTGGCGGTCCCGGCCGACTGGGTAAATAAACGCAATCAAGATAGAGAGCAGAACCAGAACATTGCCTTTATCCAGCTCGACAAGCCATTCGACGGCAACCTTCGCCTCTTTACCTTCTCGACCACAGCTGAGACTAGGATGGGCATACTGGGGGTAGTTGGGTATCCTGGAGACCGCTATCTTCGTCGTAGCAGTGGAGATGACATTGAATTTGGCGCTCAGATGTACGAGCGATATGTCTTGTCAAATTATAATCTCACTCTCTCTCCAAACCACATGATCGAGTACGCTCTTTCTACCTATCTAAGTAAGCCATGGAATAGATTCGCTAGGTAATATTCCGTGCTTATTCAAGTTCATTTAGGACAGTGCGGTGCCCCCATCGTGCAAGAGGACAGAAACACGGTCATTGGAACGCACTGCCATGGCGGTGAGGGCTATGGGAATAACTCAGGCACTTCAATCTGCGGCCCTTATGGACATGACTACCAAGCATTTGCCAACATATTCGATTACCAAAGGTCCAGCTTTGGGACATCCGATCATATCCAATTCGTTGACATCCACGGCAGAGACAGTCGAACAATAATGCCAGCCATCTCTAGCAATGGCCAGTTCTCCAGCCCCCAACACGGAGCTATCCCGACAACACCAACCATGCCAGCAACCTCTCCCGGAAACAGCTCCTCCGCTTCGCACAGCGCAGGTACCTCAAACTGGAAAGGGACGCCAGAAATCGCCGATGCCGGAGGCTTCTTCCATGTCCTGCACAATGTAGCGCAGGTGGACTCGGCCGTCGACGCATCTCTGTCGTGTCTTCTCGGTCCGCTGAGCGGCTTGTCCAGTGCTGCCGCCGACACTCTGATCGCTTGCGTCTGCAGAGTGGCCATGTCTATTGGCGGCTTCACCAGCATGGACGGGATTTCAGAACGGGCCTTGGCAGCTGAGGCCGCTCTCCAGCCGTCCTCCGCTTGGAACCATCTCCGGAACGGGGCGAGGTCATCCACAAGATGCAGATCATCTGGTCAGCCAACGCCCCCAACCTCGAGGAACTCGCCAGCCGGCTTGCATTGGCGCTTACACAGTGCGCTCTGGACATTGCCGTACATCGCCTGTCTAAGACATCGGATCCCCGCCGTATGAGAGAGGGCTACGTCAGCTTTCTGCCCCAAAGACGTTACTTGGATGTAGGGGGCGGCCTGCCCGCGGCTCCTCGGAAAAGATGTCCCTTTGTTGAAAGCCTCCTCCAGCCTACCCTGGTCGTTGTTGGGGAGGAGGAACTCCTTGGGTGGCTCGAATACGTCCTGGAGGTGGCTGTCTCGGATGAGGCACCCCTGGTTTCTCAAGCTACGAGATCCGCGCTTGCTAGCATCGTCCCCAAGCGACTCGGGGACTCGGAATTCATTCCCACTCAGCCGCATCGCGATAAAGACGCAACGCTTATCCTATTCAATCGTGCCATGATGGCAGACGTCGCCCTACAGGCACTAATGGATCTTCCCCGCCAAAGCCTATCTCGGATAGATCTCAAAGGCCGAGAGGGCCAGAACATGTTTGACTTCATTAAGACGGTATTGCAAAAAATGGGTCCCTCTGTCTCGGCCTCCCTAAAGAAGTCATTCCGGGAACTCGTACCGGTCCTCATGGAAACCGCGAACAATGATGCGCCACGTCAGCCGACTGCTTGACCGTTAATTGAGAAGAGCGGTGATCAACGGATGCTGTAGCCGAAATTCGAAGTGGCTGAACTAGTTTTCTGTCAAATATGACACTGCGGTATTGGTCCGGGGATGTGTTGTTGGCTTGGCTCTCGCTCGCGAGGGAGGATGCATGCCGTTGAGTGCGTGGGCCAACAAGTCATAGGACGACGATGACCGACGGCTGGACGCCATGCAGGAAGCTACCGGCTTGGCTTGTGACGAGTTATCAATTCTATGATAAGTGTGTTTGAGAAATATGAGGGTGTAGCGAGGAAAGTGCCGGCAGGACAGGGTTTTGTCGTCGGGAGACCGCGTCAAGCTAGATGATCCTTTTGTCTTTGGCTCGGTACCATTTCTATTGTCTCCATTGTTGTCGCTCCATGTCTGTACCTAAAGAGGACCTAAAGAGGGGTTCTCTCGTTATCAGTCACATAGTGGCGTGCTCTATTGCTTTGCAAAAAGCAATCTTGCAGGACCCTTGTCAGCATAGTCGATAAGTCACGATACCTCCGCTCATCGAGACTCTGCTTGTCGCCGCTGTGGCAGTGATTGTGTGGATGATTTGTGGGGCCAGATGTGCGGATACTACCCTCCAATCCCAAATGTCTTTGACACATACGTTTGAACTCATCCATCGGGCGACAATCGGTGGCTTTTCAGGCTCTAAGATGCGACTATCTATGCACGAGGGTTTCGTGGAGGCGCAGGATGATGCACTTTAGGGTGCTCGGTCCGCACTGCCGTCTTTTTGCTTCTCTCTACAACCACGGCTGGCCTATTGATACCTCGAATCGGCGATGGCTGACACGAAATTACAATACAAAAAGCACTTATACCACTTGTAGCCTGGTCCGAGCTATTCAGCCTAGCTGGGTCGCGGCCTCAATATGTCTCAATGTCTCACCGCAGCCAACGTGTCGTCCCTTGAATCAAGCGCCACCAACAGTAATCCTGGTTGTCCCCACGCGGTAGGAGGACGAAGATGGGAGGATACGTGACAACGCAGGGCCAACAGAATCGCGTGGGGTAAGGGGGAGTGCTGTGTGGTACCGGCCGGCATTCAACAACACTTGCAGATCGTACAGCATCCTTCACGCGGTGAGCAATGACGCTGCTCATGATCGTCCAGATGAGATGGGGCTACTTGTCAGTTTCGCGAATCATACTAACAAAATCCCAGAACCGGGCTCCTGGATCAGGACTCTACTGACAATACTACCAGTGCGCGCGAGAGCGAGAGATGTCCCGCCAGCTAGAATGACCCGCTCGCCAGACACTTCCCACCAGCTGGAGTACTTTTACGACCGAGCAGCTCAAGTGGGCAGCACCAATATCCCGGAAGACACCGAGACAGAAGCTGAATACTACTGCACCTCTGCCTTGTCGTTTATGATAGTATTGTTTACGATGGTCATTGTTTATGAGTTGTGTGGTGATTGTCGGGTCTAATTGGCAGAGTCAGCCACAAGATGCCATTCATGGCGTTCTTGCAGGACGGCACAGAGAGCTATCCTAATGCACATTGTGAAATGGGAAAAGATCCACACATTTTCTTTCCTCTCCTCTCTTTTACAGACCAATCTCAGCCCTAGATCCTATCTCGATCCCATGGGGCCGCTCGGATGCAACCCATGACACGCCTCGCAACCGTGAGCCGTGTCATCCGCTAACACACCGAGCCCTTGCGCATCCACGTCCCCCGCACCCCCGGTCCAATCCCTCAGCCGCATTTGTTTTCTCTTTTATGACAGATCTCAGGTACATGTGAAACATCCGGTGGTAGCGTGAGCTGAGACGGCGGTATTCGAGCCGGATCTTTTAGTGATGTGACGGATTGAGAAAAAGCGGCAGGATATCAGGCCACAATTTGAGTCGTTTTGCCAGACCCAGAAATGTATTGGATCTCTTGAGTTGGTGTGGCAGTCCGTCTGTCTGGGCCAGGCTGTGTGTGCCGTCCTGTTGGGCGAAGAGCATCAATAGGCTGAGTTGGCACTGAGAAAGGACAGTCTTGGCACGTTGGGTCGCATAAGCAGCGGCCGCAACAACCCAGAGCCTTGTTCGGTACTTTGAGAGAAGCACCCAAATGAGATTGAGGCAACCTGGGGAAGTGAGGGCTCTGAGGTGATAAAGTCAGGGGGTTCCGACCACTCTGGAAATTCGCAGCTATCCACCTTTCATCTTTCGTCCAAGAGGCAAACTTCAACAACACTGGCAAACACTCCCACACTCCTCCATTGAATTTGGCTGCAGCCATGGTTGCCACCAATTCAGACGGCCAGCCTAACCGTCGCCGTGGTCAAGGTCAGCGCATTGTACCTGAGTACTACCTCAATCCCGATTACAGGATTGCGCCTTCGGCTGAGCTTCATGCCCTGCAACAAGCCCAGCAAGATGCCCTGCAAAGGATTCAGACTCCACCTTCGAGTCAGTTACCACAATGATATCTCATGGCCATTGTTATTAACAAGATTAGCTCCGGACTTGAGACCGACCTATTCGACTGGACAGATTTCCGGAGTCAAGGCCCTCTTTGCGATAAGCAAGCTCCTCTGTTCATGTTGCGTCGTCTACAATGTCAAGAAGCCATCTGACAAGGACCCCGAGCGAGTCGAAACAGCCCAAAGCCAAATCGAGTTATTTGCCATCGTCTGCTATAACCACCCCGTCGGCGAGTTATGGAGGCTTGAGTGCATCGGGATCAACAACGAGGATCTCAGGGATTCTCTGTTTCTTCTGTTTGAAGACTACCCTGCCGTCGATTGCACGTCTACGGAATTGCGCTTCACTCAACCATTCGTCCCCTTCCTTCATCTTTGGGCCAAGTTCGTTGATCTGGTGGAATCAGTGACGGAGCCGGTCCTGCGTGAGAACCTTGAAATCCTCCAACATATACTAAAGAAGCAACTAAAGGAGGCTTTCAAGGCAGATGAGGTCCTTCAAGAAACAGCCTGTGTCAACTTTGACCAAGTGCCCATCGCCTTTACCCCCGGCGAGATCATCTTGAACAAGAAGGACGGCGTGATGAGCGCCGCACTTCTCAAGGAGATCGAACGAGTCACCTCCGATGACGAGAAGGATGTGTGCTACCGCTTCAGGGTCAATCAACTTGATTGGGACGGCATGAACTGCGGAGTCAGAGAATCTACCTTTAAGATTGCGGAGTTTGAGGGGGCTCTTCCCTTGGGAGATATGGATGTTCTGCCTCTGAAATCCCATCCGCGCCATGAGGTTGTCAAAGAACGTCTTATCGCCCGGGGCCGCAGGTTTGAGAAGCTGCGACACGAGCGCCTCATGATCTACAACGCCCATGGAAGAGAGATGATCGTCCATAACACGATGATGAAGGCAAGTCAATTCATTCCTAGACCAAGCAAGGCGCTAACGAGAACCCAAGGTGAACGAGCGGGTGATTATCGATGCCAAGGCTTTTTACGAGGATGCAAGGGGCCTCAGAGCCTCGCTCAAGCCTTTGAGTGACCTCGAGCCCGAAAATGCTATTCGGAAGCCGATTATCCCGACCAAAGCGACCTTCCGCGAGCTCGTAGAGAGCCCAGCGACGTTCTGCCGCGGCCAGGGTCGACCTTACACGCCTGAGAAGAGGAACACGCCAGACTATTCGCCCTTGACGGACGACCAGTGCCTTTTGGCTGTGCCGACCGTATTTGGGTTCGGTCTTGATACCAAGAAGTGGTGTAAGTGGAACCGGTTCAATTAACAGAAATGTGATGAAACTAATAATGACTAGTCAAGCTGAGCGTCAGCCATCTCCAGGAAATGTCGTGGAACTCGGACGCCATGGACAAGCTCGTCATCAATGAGTCCGACAAGGACCTGGTGCTTAGCCATGTTTGCGCTGCTGCTCAGACTCCCAAGTTTGGGGAGGAGAAAGGTTTGTCACGATGCTATTATTAATTTGAATAGAGCATGCTAACCGACTGCAGGACAAGGATCCATGATCCTGCTTGCTGGTCCTGCTGGCACTGGAAAGACGTTCACTGCCGAGACTGGTAAGTAATCCCCCGCCACGATGACGCCTGGACAAGTATATTAACGGCGATCTTTAGCATCCGAGGAGGTGAAGCGCCCTCTTTACAAGCTCAGCGTCAGTGATCTTGGAACAAATGCCGCCGATGTCGAGAGCAACTTGACGAGGGTGCTCAGGCGTTGTGCCAAGTGGGCCGCGATCTTGTCGATTGATGAGGCCGACGTGTTCCTCGAGGCTCGCTCGGCCCACAGCCTCGAACGCAATAAGATCGTCTCCGGTGAGATTGCTCCAAACCCAGAATACTCCAATCCGTGCTAACATTGTTCGGTCAGTTTTCCTCCGACGTCTGGAGTACTACAGCGGAGCCATGATTCTCACGGCAAACCGCTACTTCACCGTTGACAAAGCGTTCGAGTCGCACATCGACCTCGCCCTTCCCTTCAAGGAGCCTGAGGCGGCTGCGCGGGCCAAAATCTGGCGCAACTTCGTCAACAGGAGCGTCGCAGCCAGCGCCTTGGGGGATGGAGAACTTGCACCCCTGGCCAAGGTACCTCTCAACGGGAGACACATCAAGGGCGCTTTCAAGACAGCGTGTGTCTTGGCCGCAAGACGCAGGGTTCCGTTGAATATTGAACACCTTCAAACCGCGATTGAAGCACGACACCGGGCCGCACGCTTACTCGGCGGCGGAGGTGTTTGAGCAGATTGCGCCGAGATCGGGTAAGATCATCGTGCAAGGTGTCTTGGTGCGGATTTGATGCTGGGTCCCTCATCTACTTCTTATATCTTTCTCATGTTTCGTTTATTTCTTTTTTCCCAACTTTTTCCTTTATCATCGTCAATCCTGACGCACACGCTCCTTAAATTTTCCTGAGGGTACTGGGGGCGCACACTACAAACAACTGATTGGAAAGTCGTCAAAAAATAATATCTTCTTCGGAAGATGCGACATGTTTTATTTCATAGCTCGTTATCCCACCAAAAGATAAAAAAAAGAACCATTTTTATCAAATTCCTGGGTCTCCGCTCTAAGCGCCGTAGTCCTTATCCTTGTCCTTGACGAAGAATTCCTTGCCAGTCGTCTCCTTGTACTTGTCGCGGATGAAGTCGGAGACGGCCTCGTCCTTCGCCTGTTCGGCAGCGCTTTCGTTGCTCTGGTCACCTTTACCCAAGAAGTTTTCCTGGACATAATCGACAGCTGTTAGGAGAGGTATTAGCGGTTGCGAGAAGGCGTGGAATGGAAGGTGTTGGAGTGTTACCCTTGTCCAAGTGGTCCTCGTTCTTCTCGCCCTTGGCACCGCCGCCTGCGAAGTTGTTGACCTTGTCCATGAAGCCGCCGCCGCTACCGCTGTCGGCTTGCTTCTCCTCGGTCTTCTTGTCGCCGTCGCCGGCCATGCCTTTGAGGAAATCCATCGTGGATGGTGGGGTCAAGGTCGTACTGGTATTGTTTGGATGGTTTGATGTCGGCTGGGATTAGAGGGTGGATGGACGACGGAGATGGACAATGACTACGCACAATTGAAGAGAGAGAAAGGATCACACGAGCAAAGGCATCTTGGGACAATGTATTTATAGGTGGATTCACTCTCACAGAGATACTTTAGTCAACTCGTCCAACAACAGGCCAGAGGAAGCAAGGCGGGGTAAAGCATGGCAGGACGGCCGCTTCCCTGCTTTAGGGACAGTGACTGCAGTGATTACACGATTGCCCGTGTATGATGGAGAGATGGAGTACGCGTGCCAACCGCTGACGCAACGTGGTAGCCAGTTTCATGCGCTTGGAACCTGGAATGGGCCAATCTCAGAGCAGGCGAGAGCTGCGCAACCTGGAACAGCTGAAAGATGATGCATTTAGTGACGTTGATGCTGTCGGCGATTGGCTTGCGATAAGATAAGCTTACAGTAGCTGCACCTCGCCTAATAGATACGGGGCCGTAGGTACCTTAAGTAAGGTTATCCATGAGCTCATAAAGCCACAACTGCCGCAGCCACCACAGCCACCACAGCCACGGCCTGGCGGGGTAAATGGCGGGGCTTAACCCCACCAGCCTCTGGCCGACTGAGTCAGGCCAAGGCTGATCGCGCGACTCATCGCATCGGCAGTGACGCATCTTTGCGACAACAGCTTCGAGTTACAAAAGCTCGCGCCTCGCGACTCCAACGGGAGAGCTCTGGCTTTAGACACCACCAACACTTAGCGACAAACCACAGGTCTACGAGCATCGCCATGTCTAAGAAGAACGACGATCTCCTGCGGCGCCCGCTCTATGGTAAGCCCACGCAATTGCCTTTGCCCCGCCATTCAATCGCCGACAAGGCTACGACAACCAAAGCTAATCATCCCCCTAGTCTATGATCTGCCGTCCGAGGTCCTAGACACCTTGACCCAAAAGTCAGATGCCGACACTGACGCCATCTCGGCCGTCGATCCCACGAGCCCATCCTCAGAAAGCTCCGCGACATCCGACGGCAATCTTGTTGGTAGCCAGGCCTGCTCGCTCTGCGGCCTCACCTTCACAACCCTCCTCGACCAGCGCGGCCACCTAAAATCCGACCTACACCACTACAACCTCAAGCAGAAGCTACGCGGGCAGAAGCCTGTATCGGAAGCCGAGTTTGAGAAGTTGATCGGAAACCTCGACGAGTCCCTGTCGGGATCAGACTCGGACGACGAGGAGGATGAAGAGGAGGACGGCCGACAGGAATCGACGCTCACAGCCCTGCTGAAGAAGCAAGCGAAACTGGCAGATAAAAGAGACGGTGGAAATGACGATGAAGATGAGAGCGCAGCCAAGAAGAATCGCGGCAAACCACCACTGTTCTGGTTCAGCACTCCTGCTCTCCCAGAGAATACCTACTTTGGCATGTACCGCGCCATTCTCACCGGAGAGGAGCTACGGAATTCCGACCTAGTCGAGGTCCTGAAAAAGAAGCAGGTGGCGCCCATATCAATGCCCAGGATCCCCAAGGACGGCACGCTCCCAGAGTTTGCTTACAAGGGTCCACACATCTTCCTCTGCATGATCGGCGGTGGCCACTTTGCAGCAATGGTCGTGTCACTCGCGCCACGGCCGACAAAGGGCGGAACCACCATGAATCGGGAGGCAACGGTGCTCGCACACAAGACATTCCACCGATATACAACGCGACGGAAACAGGGTGGCTCGCAGTCGGCCAACGACAACGCCAAGGGTACTGCGCACTCGGCTGGTTCGAGCTTGCGTCGTTACAACGAGCAGGCCTTGGTGGAGGATGTACGGGCCCTCCTCTCCGACTGGAAAGCCCTCCTGGATACAGCTGAGCTGCACTTTATCCGGGCAACTGGCACTACGAATCGGAGGACGCTGTTCGGCCCGTACGACGGCCAGGTCCTGAAGCACAATGACACACGTCTACGGGGCTTCCCCTTCAGCACTAGGAGAGCAACGCAGAATGAGCTTATGCGGTCATTCATCGAGTTGACGCGATTAAAGGTTCGCGAAATCGACCCTGCCCAGGAGGCCAAGGAAGCCGAGCCTGCAGCGCCGAAAAGGGCTACAGAGTCAAAACCCGCGAAGCCGAAGCTGTCGGAGGAGGAAGAGACGGCATTGCTCCATACATCACAGCTCCAAGCGTTCACCCGAAGATCAAAACTGCCGGCGCTCTTGTCATACCTCAAAAACAACACCGTCAGCCCAGACTTTGAGTTCCAGCCTACAGAGCAAAACCACCACGCCCCTCGGCCGCTCCATCTCGCCGCTGCTCAAAATGCTGCGCCGCTTGTGTTGGGGCTCCTCGCGCGGGGTGGCGCAGATCCCACGATCACGAACAAGGAAGGCAAGACGCCGTTCGAACTCGCCGGCGATCGCTCAACTCGAGATGCCTTCCGCGTTGCCCGTTCGGAGCTTGGCGAAGCCAAGTGGCCCTGGGACGCCGCCAAGGTGCCTCCTCCCATGACCAAGGCCGAGGCGGATCAGCGCGACGAGAGGGAGAAGAAAGAGGCGGACAAGCAAGAGGCTGATCGACGGCGGGCAGAGGAGGAGCGTCTGCGATCTGAAGGTCCCAAGGTGACGGAGAGCCGGAAACCCAAGGGCAATACGCTCGCGGCGGGTCTAACAAAGACGCCGCAAGAACGGAGAGAGGCTGAGGCGCGTGGTCTAACGCCGGAGATGAGGGTACGACTCGAGCGAGAGCGGAGGGCAAGAGCCGCGGAGGAGAGGATGCGCAAGCTACAAGGTGGGGAATGAGGGCGTTGGTAGCTCGCGATGCCTGCAGGAGGTCGCGAAAGAGAAAGAACTGAAATCACCAAGCTTCCACATCACACGGGAACTTACTTGGCCTCTGCACGAGATGGAATAAAAGGGCACACTAGAACAAAAGACCCTCCTAAAGCGTCATGTACAACTACTCGTGCGCCTTTGATTAGCAAAATATCCTAAAAGACATTCCACCCAAGGCACTCCAAGTCGCGTTCTTTGTCCTCGAACCGCCAAATTCAGACTCGCGAAACCACACAGGCAACAACACAACCAATTGCATCCAGCAGGTCTCTTGGAATTCTTGTCATCTTCTCAATGTATCACTTCGCGCGGGCCAGGTAATGCAGTGTCACCGTCAGGATGGTGTAGCACACTCACGCGGCATGCTTTGGGTCTCGTTGTTCGTGCCGACCTCGCCTGGGATTTCGTGTGTGCCGATGCAACGCTCGAGACCTTGTGGTCATGGTTATTTCTGTGACGCGGTGCTGAGATTGGGAAGTTGATTCCCTCAGGTACGCGTCGATGGGTGTAAGTAGGAAAGGTTTGCTGCACGGATGTGGTGATTTAAATAGGGCAGTCATGATGACGCGTGAGCGCGTGACCCCTGTCGGCTCCGATGTCCACGATATGAACCCAGCATCACGTCTCGCAGGATGACATGAAGTATTTAGTGTTTTTTGTGGTGTTGGGCAGTATCCTGGTATTTGAATCGGTTATACGCTTCTGTCATCTTCTGGGGCTTTTCGACTTGCAGAGGACGTGGCCGTGAATTCAGGAGAAGTCCATGTGAGTCATGACAGTTCGAGAACATCGGGAATGAGTTGTCTCAGACCCCAATACCCAGAAAATATAGGTCTTGCTCGGTCTAAACAGACGAATACATTCAACTGTAAGATACAGTTATTGACCCAATCCAAATAGAAGAAAGAGATTCATCCACTAACGCATACAATTGAAAGCACCGGGCCAAAATAATACACCAAACTCCTACCCTAGACATGGCAAAATCATTATCGTCATATCATCATGAGAGCGTTGAAATGGCCCAAGCTCGCCCCAACGAAATTAAACCAGGAACCCCTAATAGCCGACTTCCATCGAGTCATTCCAGTACATCTCGTCTTCACTCATATCCATCGGATCCCCAAACGCTGCCCACGTCTCACCAACGCGGTGCATGCAGTGGCCAGCGCCAACCTCTTCAAAACGCACATGCAGCCTCCCAAGCAGTTCCTCTGTCACTAGCGGCGGCGCGCCAAGCTCGTTGAACGCGTGCGTCTCGCCTGCGATGGCGATGCGCACGCCCACTGTCCAGTCTGGCGCGACGCAAACTTGCAACGCGAGGTTATTGAGATTGCTTGATTGCGCCGGATGAAGTGTGAAGAAGCCACCGGCACACACATCTCCATGCGTCGTGATGTTCAGGTTGCACGGATTGACACCGTCAAGAAAAAATACGTGAGAGGGTGCGTTGTAGATGAATTGGCGCTGTTGCGGGTTCATGTTCTGGAACCGATTTCAGCAAGAGACGAAGCGATATGTAATAAATGAATGGCAAGAGCAAATGTGGAAATTGATTTGGTGAATATACGAAAGAACATCAACGCCGGATGAAGCGCTTACTATATAGGGCATTTCACTCTTCGAAGCTGTCACTATTCGGCGCGAGCCAGCAACATGCACGCATCGGTAGTTCAAGGCTGTGCTCAGTGGTTGCCTAGTATCGCCAAAAGCATCACGCACTTGCGACGCTAGACACGAAAGAATCATCGCGAATAACATCATGTGACGGTAATCAAGCCAAGGCGCAAAGCAGTTCAGCCAAACAGTGGCCAAGCCCCACCACCGAAAGATTCACGCTGCAGTGCATCGTGGGGTTAGGCAAGGATGCTTACTCGTGCAGCATTGGATGGCTCAGGGTTGGGGGACGATGGAGTTGAATGCCTCGAGAGTCCTCACTTTCCATTTATTGGAACAGACAATGACTTCACTGGCCATTAGAGGCCTTGCATTATGAAGACCTCAAGCGCGGCCCAGCGGCCCATCACAGCGGCGGTGTCGGGGTGGTATAGAGTTGCACCAACTAAGAGTCGGTGCAGAAAGTCGAGAGCGATCACCAAGCACCCAGCTTGATCGTGGGTAATGGACAACCGTGGTTTGTAGGCAAAAAAGAAGCATCGACGTTTACGGTACTATTAAAAGCCATCGTGGGACAATCAAGCGGTTCGATGTGGTTTGGATCGGACACTAAGTCATGGGATCGGGTTGACCAGTATCGAAACTCTGACAAACGTAGTCGGTTCTCGTCATCAGAATACGCAATGTGATCGGTCGGGCGAAGCAGGTTCGATGCGCTGGAATTGTGTTAGCAAGGCTGGGATGATAATCAAAACCGGGACATAGCATCGGAATATCTCTTCGGTGTCATTGAGAGAGCAGAGTGTTGAGAAGACAAAGTTGACAAGGCTGGTGGAGTAAGTGTCACCTCTGCAGCTTCAACGCGCCATCGAACAGAACTAACAAGAAAATTTCTCAAGACGGAATGGAAATGGCTCAAAGCCACTGTTTGAGCCATTCGCAGCCGCCCTCAACCCTAAGGTTTCGTAATTCCTCCGTCGGGCGAACCTTTGCCCCCAAGAGCGCCGAATCTAGGGGCTGGTGAAACATGGCCAGTCTCAGATGGCTTGAACGAGCTGGCGGGCGGCGTACGCAAACCGCCCAGGCAAGCCCACGGTTCTTTTTTTGGACGGATAATCAAGATGTGATGTCGGGGATTGATCATGACCCTGATGGCAGCAATGGGCCCGAGCCCAGTACCGATCATGACACTGTGTGGTAATGATCGACCGGTGGCTTCTCGTGGTTCTGGCACGCGCTGTTGTTGGCCAGGATGTGAGTCGTGGAGTCGGGACCAACACTTCGACCGCATGGGGAGCAGGATGCAACAGGATTCACAGCCACCCCCTCCTGCCAAAAGAGGAAAGATCCAAGAGGCGTGCTTCAGGTGTTGGTGACCCAGAAAAGACCCAGAAAAGGATCACAACCGACCACCCCTGGTAGACATCTGCAGGTACCCGGGCCCAGTCCCGTGAAGGAGCAGCGCCAGGGACAGGCCCTCCGGCCGCGGTGGACGTGACAAATGGGAACCGGCGGCCCCAGTAAAGGAGACGGGAAAAAGACGTATCAATCTTTACGCCCAGGGGGTTGGACCACGCGAGCTCGGCAAATTTACAACGTCCAGCGGAGGAATCCCGTTGCTTGGGACTCGCTCGGGGGGGAACCAAGACGGTCAACCTGGGTTTGTTCTCGCTGGCGTGATCTTTGGTTGGCGAGGCACGGTGTCGGGCAATTTTGTGCATGAAACGTCGAAACGAGAGCTGGCGATCAGTGGAGAGTGGAGAAGACCCAAGAAAATTGAGGGCATCGAGCTTCCAAGACGATCGCCCGCCAAGAATGTTTTTGCATCTGGCCATACCACGTAGTAACTTACACCAGTTCGGGGACGGGATCCTCGGCGAAGAGAGAGATGCTCAGGGAAGGTAACGCAAGCACAGTACGAAGTATTACGTTGGCTATAGAGTACGTCAGGCGGACGCGTAAACACGCAGGGAAACATACGAGCAGGAAATGAAATGTTTGATTTGGACAAGTATAAACGGTGGATGCATCTGCAACAGAGTTTTGCCCTGGAACTATGTTTCTCGGGTTGATGGTGCTGTGCCTCTCAATACCACCGCCGCAACGAGTTGATATCCACCGTTCAGAAAGAGCATACAACTTGGAGGAGCCAGAAAATCATGGCCGGCAATGGCTGGACCAACCCTAAAAAAGTCGCTGTCACCGCAACTCGAAACATGAGGTCCCAAAAAAGCAGACACTGAGAGGACTGAGAGACCCCTGCCAACCCCTTTGGGAGCACCGGGCCAAACGCCGAAAAGGATCTTCCTGGTTAGTGGTCAACGAGCCATCACCGACAGGGTTGCAGCGGGCGACATCGTCGCACTGGGTCGATGCTGCCGGGATGGTTTATACGCGGGACCTGACTCGGGCTGTTGGCTTTCCGTGGATGGCCGGACCAACATCTACAGCACAGAGAAGAAACCCGTATGATGGATGCAGAAGGATGGATCCTCCGGATTTGACGGAACTCGGCACTTCCACAACGCTCTGTAAAGAAGCCCATGCGGAACATGGGCAATTTGCTAGCAGTATTAATTGACGTGACCAGCTTTCCGGAACGCTATTCTAAGACAGTTGGCAACGGCCGAGCCGACCGACCGATGTCTAAGACAAGGGCCGCTGTGGACTGTGGACATGTCTTGGCCGGCGAGCCACCGCCGACGGGCCACCGTTCGCTGGCACGAGTCACCACGCACGTCACGTTGACGCACTATCACAGTAGCATACACGCCTCGCGCTGTGCTGTTAGTGCGCCATTCGGATGTGCACTAACAAACGGACCTTGGACGAGGCGGCCGAATTATGAGCGTTGCCCGTCTGGGCTGGGGTCGGCGGCGACAGGGTTGCACTGACAGCCAGCGACTTGAGGGGGAAGACCGAGCGTCCACCGCTGAGCGTGGGCAGCATGGGGAGCGATGGGAAATTAGACAGGGGAGGATCGTGGTCGACCGTTGGCGTCACCAGATTCAGGTGAGCAGAGGGAAAGCACCGTTCCGGCGTCGGAAGAAGTTATGTCAGATGCAGCTCCGTCTTTTGTTTCGACGGGTGGTAGATTGATTGAAACTCTCAAGCGGGTTCCGAAAATGGAACGGATGTGCGGACATGGTTCGTCCAAGAGAAGGATTCAAGGTTTTCCTACCCTGGACGGGTGAGTGAGTGTTTGGATAATGCGAGCTGATGCCGCTGACTGAGAAATATACTACGTAGATGAATGAATGTTGATAATTCTTGGGAATAATTGGATTTGATGTCTTCCAGTCTTGGTTCATACCGTGTCATCCCACAGTGTTTAGCTGCTTGGCTGCGTCTTGACTTGCTTTAAGCGCTTAAGCTTTTCTGCGCGGCTGGCGGTTTACACGGGAGACATCTAGCTAAGAGACTGCATCTGTGAATGACACAATGACATCCAAGTGTAAACGATCCGGCAGCCTAGAGGCTCTCCGTCGGCTCTAGATGCGCGCCATGGCATCCTAATCGAGACGGGCGAATCGCCGAACAAAGTCAGGTTCCTGAGACAACCTTGGGCAAAAGACGGCGGCGGGAGTGATCGATTGGCCTAACCGTAGTGGGCCTCTGTTTCGGTCTCAGTGTTGGAGGCCAACTCGGCCTCCGACTGGCTGCCCTGATGTTGAAACAGACCAGCGGTGCTGGGTTGTCGACCCCTTGACGCCGGGATCCGCCCTTACCACTCCAGCAACTGCAGCTCAGTGTGGGTGGTTGGTGCGTTTGGTTGGTGGTCAGTGCCGCCTGGTTCTAAAAATGAACCTGAAGAGAAAAAAAGCCGGGGTCGTGGGCGCAACAAGCATCATCGATTCTGTCAGTCTTTTCTTTTTTTATGCTTCATGCCAGCTTCGGCCGTGACGGGGTGGAACCTTTGCGTTGCCCTCCACCCAGACCAGCTGTGATGTGATTGCTGGAGTTTATCCCGAGTCTTCCGCTTCCGAGCAGCCAGCGCGCACTGTTGTCGCCGGCAAGTCGATCCAGATGGCGATAAGCGCCTCTGGTGGGTGTGTCGGCGCGTACATACTACGTAGTAGGAGAATCCGAGAATCTTCAAGCGATGGCACCAGAGACGGTGACGATACAAACCGGCCCGGAAATTGATTTGACGGTTGAGCGATTGACCAGCTAATTCTGGGCGAAGCTATCGACGGGAGGGCGAGAGGACCATGTCATGGAACCCGGCCGGTCAGGCGATGCCAATGCTGGTCCGTCCTCGTGGGGCCATGGGCCGGAATCCCAGGCCGTGAACGGTTTACTCACTGGCATCGCCAGGCCTTTGGCAGCTTTGCAGGCCCAGGGCCCCCGGGGCAGTCGAGTGTTTGTTCACGACTCCGTCTACTACGTACGGCCGACTTCCGCCCATGCGTGGGTGCTCCGCTGTCTGTGGCCTGGACCAGATCCCCTTCCCAATCGACCACCAACAGCGGGGACCGGTGGTGACGGTGACGAGAGCGAGAGCGGCGGTCCACCTGGATTGAGCCGTTGAAGCCGGTGACATGGCGGGAATAGGAAAGGGGCCATGCTCCCATCCCTGGCATGATCTCTTTGGATCGCACTGGCGGCCATGTGCTCGCTGTGGCCGCCTTGATGCTGGCCCTGGAAGTACGGGTTCATCTCCACGCGTGCAATATAGGTAATATGGAAGTAATATCAAGGCAATATCAGATGCTTCCTATAGGCCTGGATGCGTATAGACAGATGACGAAATCCCCCGAGGCCACCGGGCACCCGCCATTGTGCATTGTAGACCCGCAAAGGGGATGGCGGGAGGCTGCACAAGTCGATGGTGAGCATCGAGCCTCCTGACAACTCTATCGTCAAGGGGTTGTCGCGGGATGGAACGCCGGCGTCGATCAATGTTTGAGGTGCTTGGACGAAGAGAAGGTGTGGTGGGAATGTTAGTGAGGGGATCCTGGCGGTTTCGCTAAAGGTGGGATGGTGCTGTCTGTGGGTTGGTGGGCTGTGGGTTGGTCAACGGTTCTGCGCGCGATCCGCCCCCAGTGGCTTGCTGGTGGCACCGGCACCAGTCTGGGGGGAACGGGGGAGGCGGCGACCGCCACAGATCATAGCGCCGCCCTGAGTTGCCCTGAAGGGCCCTGCCTGAGTGGCAGCGCCCGAAACTGGCAGCCGCCGGGGGGTGTCCCCTGGGAAGCGCTGGCGAATCGGTTGGCGGACGGGCCACCGTACCTGCAGGAGACCCAGGGACGATGGAAGCCCTGGAAGCCCTGGGAAGCCTGCGCAGGGATGACCCACCAGGAGCCCCCCCCGAAAGAAGCCCATAAAGCGCTCTGATAAGGTGGCGGAGCGTTTCAATGTCCAGGATGGGCTTCGACCGGGCCCTTGCTTTTGCGAGTCTTTGCCGGAGCACTGTGGACGGATGCTGCTGGGAATGCACAGTGTGTCCCTGTATGTCCCTGGCGGTGTCTAGACGGGTGGCCTCTGAGGTCCCTGGCTGCGATGGAGCCCTGCCCAGTGCCCACGGTGGCACGGAGCTTCGATGGAGGCAGCCCGGGTGAAGAGGGCAAGGCGAGATCCTCTTTAAGGTTAGCAAGGCAAGGCCAGAGGGAGCAGCCCAGTAAGGAGACGGCAACCCAGTAAGGAGATAGACGGGCAGCCCAGTAAGGAGAGGCCCGCTGGGAGGAGAACAGGAACAGGGCAACGCATGGATTTTCCAGATTGCCATCTTGCTTTGCCTGAGGTACCTACAGTCCTACAGTCCTCCAGTACAGTGTACAGTACAACGTTGTATCCGTCCGGCCAGGTCCAGGCCTTCTGGCCTCCCCCCTATCACCGATGGAGACCGGTGATATAGTCGCATGCGGCGTACAGCGATGACAGTGCGCAAGCCTTTGTGCCAGGTCATTGTGCTCTTTGTCCCGTGCTCCAGTGGAGTTCAGGCGGCGCCGGCTCCAACGTCTCCAGTTGATGGCGGCGACGGTGAGCGAGCGCCAAAGGACGGCGCCGGTAGACGCACGGGATATGCGGCGGCTCTGGGCTTGTGTCGGGCGTGGCGATCAAAGGCGTGCTCCATCCCATCTGGGAATCTACGCATCATGGGGCTGTTCCAAAGTTAGCATCCATTCATCTCCCTTTGGCCAATATCTCGCCGCCCAGCTCATTGATTGCCATGGCTATGATTGCCTCAGGGCTGCCCCATGAATGGTGGTGGTTGATGCGCCGCGGTCCTAAAAAAAGGGACGACTCTGGATTGGCCAGCCCCGCATCGCCAATGGCATGCGCCAGGTCCGCCCATAGACGAGCGCCATGCGACAGACAGCCCACAGCCCACAGGCCGCCACAAAGGGGGCAGGGCACAACTGCATGCAACTGGACATGTGCTGGATTAAGCATGAACAAGCATAAACAAAGGGCCGAGGGAGCCGAATGCGGACGAGGAATGGCAGAGAAAGGAGACCACAAGGGGAGCATCCGGCATGGTCGCACCGAATGCCAGGCACAAGCACTGTATTGGCTGTCGACAATTGTTCCGTCCGCCGCCGTGGTGCCAGCACGCCAGGTCCATCAGTCCATCCAGGGCTCTTGGGCCCCTGTCTCGGCAACTAGACGCGCCCCAGGTCCCTAGCCATCGCTCGCAGAACTCTCCACTTGCACACTCTCACACGCTCTCGCAGCACCCTCACCAAATCGTCTGGCCTTCGCCGTAGCCGCACTCCGTCGCACCCCTGGCGCGGTGGGGCCTGAAGCTACCCCCCTGGTCTCTGCTCTGACCCCTGTGGCGACAGCCCTGGCTCGACGTCGCTGGAGCCGCCGGCTGCCCGCTGCGAACGACGTGCCCAACACCACCACCTCACCGGAGAGCTTGGACAGGAGGCTTCAGAGGGATGGAGGGCCTCCTCTCCTCCTCCACCCCGGCTGGTGCTGCTTCACGGACAAGGGTGCCATCGACAATGCCATCTCCACTCACCACGGACTGGGGGGCCCTCCTCCTTGGCTCAGATGCCGGCTGGCCGGTCTTTGTTCGCTCTGTGCAGACGGCCAGTGACCAGCCGCCTTTCTCAAGTGCATGGTTGGACTGGCTTGCTTGAGTATATAGCTGCTTCGAATGCCCTCCCATTACACACTTCTTTCCTGCCTCATCACCCACACTTCTCTTTCTTTTTCTCTATCTCAGCATTCCATCTCTTTTCCTTCTTGGTCTCAAAGTCATTCGCTTCCTTTGAACCAATACATTAATTGCATTCTCCTTGTTTACCATATCTACTACTGCACACTCGCTACTGCAACAACAACTACCAACTATTTCAACACCCGTTCATTCTTCAATATGAAGGTTTCTTTCGCTATGTTGGCGCTTGCCGCCAGCCTCGGCGAGGTCAACGCTACTGTAAGTCTTTCAACCAACTCTCAACTCTCTCGACCACAACCGGCTAACACCATCTCTAGTGGGGAGGCAACTGGAAGAACGCCAAGAAGTACACCACTCCTGGCAGCTCCAACAACCAGTGCAAGGATACCCAGAAGAGCGGATGGAACTGGGACAACTTGTCCGAGGGCAGCTTCAGCAGCTACGATGGTTTTGACTTTAGCGGCTGGTCCTGCAAGCAAGACCTGAAGAAGCGTAGCCTCGATGGACGCACTTTCGGCAAGACCATCTCCGGTAGCTGCGGTTCCAACGCCGCCTCTGCCCCTTCTTTCAGCTGCGGCTCTGGCAGCAAGTCCGTGAGCAGCTTCTCCGTCAAGACTTTCGACATCAAGACCGAGTTCGACTGCCGCATGGAGTTCCACTACGAGATGGGCGATGGCTCCACCTGCAAGCAGTCCGCCGACTGCTCTTCTCAGGGAACCTCCATCCACAACACCCAGTGCGGTGGTGCCAAGAAGGTCACCTTCGTCTACCCCGTCCAGGACAAGCCCAAGAGCAACTGTGAGATCGAGGTCCCCAGCATCGACTTCGACTGCGACGACTCCGACACCCCCTCTTCCACCATCCCCTACGGCTCCGAGTCCACCACTGTCCCCTACGGCGAGGACTCCACCACCGTTCCCTACGGCGGCGAGACCACCTCCGAGGCCTTCCCCGGTGAGACCACCTCCATCCCCGTCGGTCAGGATACCACCTCTGTGCCCTACGGCGGTGAGGACACCACCACTGCCCCCGCTGCCGAGACCACCACCTCCGGATCTTCTGGTGAGGACACCACCTCCGTCCCTGTTGCTGGCGAGACCACTTCCGTCCCTGTCGAGGGTGAGACTACCACCACTGCTCCCGCTGAGGGCGAGTCCACTACCGTCCCTGTTGAGGGTGAGACCACCACTGTCCCCGCTACTGAGGATACCACCTCCGTTCCCTACGGCGGTGAGGACACCACCACCACCCCCGCTGCTGAGGCCACCACCTCCGGATCTTCTGGTGAGGACACCACCTCCGTCCCTGTTGCTGGCGAGACCACCACTGCTCCCGCTGAGGGCGAGTCTACCACTGCTCCCGTTACTGAGGACACCACGTTCGTGACCACCTTCGACTCTACCTCCACTGTCTACACCACCAACATCAAGACCATCACCAGCTGCGGCCCTGAGGTTACCAACTGCCCCGCCAACTCCGGCACTGTTGTCGTTGTCACCGAGACCGTTGCCATCTCCACCACTGTCTGCCCCGTCACTGAGACTCACACTGCCCCCGCTGAGACCCAGCCCGTCGAGACCCAGCCCGCTGAGGCCACCACCTCTGGATCTTCTGGTGAGGCTACCACCTCCGTCCCTGCTGCTGGCGAGACCACCACTGCCCCCGCTGCTGCTGAGTCCACCACTGCTCCCGTTGAGGGCGAGTCCACCGTCCCTGTCGAGGGCGAGACCACCGTCCCCTACGGCCTGACCACCTCTGGATCTTCCGGTGAGGACACCACCTCCGCTCCCGCTTCTACCTACCCCGTTGAGGCCACCACCATCATCACCACCTACGACAGCACCTCCACCGTCTACACCACCAACGTCAAGACTGTCACCAGCTGCGGCCCTGAGGTCACCAACTGCCCCGCCAACTCTGGTACTGTCGTCGTTGTCACTGAGACTGTTGCCGTTTCCACCACCATCTGCCCCGTCACTGAGACCCAGGTCCACACTCCCTCGCCCACTGCTGCCGAGAGCTCCCCCGCCACTGCCAGCGACAACTCCCCTGCTACCACCAGCTCCCCCGCTGGCGGCGACTCTTATGATGTCCCCGAGGTTGTCCCCAGCTGTGTCAACACCTTCCTCGACTACGTTTCCGAGTGCAAGGACAACACCGACACCGCTTGCTACTGCCCCAAGCAGGACTTCGTCAACAAGGTCTTCAACTGCCTGTACGCTCACGGAGAGTCTGACGACGTTGTCGCCAAGGCCGTCACCTTCTTCCAGGGTCTCTGCGCTGACTACGCTGGCGAGAACCCCGAGATTGTCACCGGTGTCGACAGCATCACCAGCATCATCACCGTTACTGGCACCACTGTCATCACCTCTGCTCACTACACCACCATCGTTGTCGCTACCACCGTCACTGAGCCTTGCGTCGTCTCTGGCACCACTGTCGAGGGCAGCAGCACAGTCAAGACCGTCTCCACCGAGGTCACCGTTCCCCAGGTTGGCTTCACCACTGGTGTCTCTGGCGTCGAGGTTGTCGCTCCCTCCACCACCTCCGTTGCCGCTCCCTACGCTACCACCGTTGCCGGCACCCTCATCACCAAGGCCCCCACCGGCACTGGCGGCATTGTCATCCCCACTGCCACCACCGCCCCTGGTGAGGTTCCCGTCACTGGCAGCGCTGCCCGCAACGGCATGGGCTTTGCCGCCGCCATCCTGGCTGTCGTCTTTGCCCTGTAAAGGACTGAATGACTTACTGATGTGTACCACACATACTCTTTTGTTTTCCTTGTTATCTATAGATTGAGGTCTTTGTATCCGAGGCGGAACATATCTGTATGGCATTGTACACTCCCTGGTCTGGAGGATGCTGACGCTTCCGACGAAGTACAAGCTTCTCTCAAACAAACATGTATCATTCTTACGATCCTTACGAACATAAACATTGGTGTGGACTGAGGGCAATCTTTTTTTCAAGATCCCTGCATTGAGCCGAGGGAGCAAGCTACAAAATCATAAAAAAGAGCAGGGGATTCACCGGCCGAGCCGAAATGCCTAGAAAAGCATATATACCCGCTGGCTGGTTTGTGTAATATTAATATTGACTGGTTTTATTTTGTTGAATCAATTACCAACCGTGTGCTCGCATCTTGATCTTTTCCTAGTGACATGATTTCCCAGTGACTTGATTCAATGCCGAAAGCTTGTAAAATAAGTGGCAAAGATGAACCAACAATACCAACACTCCCTCAATCCTGACCTCCAGATACCTGCCTATTCATGCACTGTGCTGCACTGCGCATGCGGTAGCAGTAAGAAGCCGGCGATGGGGACCTCCTTCAATTCCCGTGGGGAGTCACAAGGCCTTGAACAGTGAGGCTGTGTTGCAGGCTGTGTGGTTTCAGGCGATTGCAGGACCTGAAATCGAAATTAAACAAAGCTGAATGTTGGACCATGGATTGATCGCCGCTGGTTTCAGGCCTCGGATGCACTCATCCGAGGGAAACATGAGATGGTTGCAACACACACTACTAAGACAGGGTACATTCGGCCCAGAAATATGCCTTTGCGAGGCGAAACATGCTCACAGGAGATTTGCTTAGCGATGGGACATTGCCATTGTTTCCGCGAGGGTTCATCTGGCCGCCCGATTGTGCGACTGGCTTACATGGAGCTAGGCAAGAGGGGAAAGTGATGCGAAGGTGTCACCTGACTTGTGCTAAACCACTCTATTTAATGTTCTGGTTCTTTTGTGAAAGTAACGCCTTCGAATAAGCTCTAGTCTAGTACGATGGATATAAGGTTATCCGTCTGCTCTCCCCGAACTGAGGATTCCCAGGGAGTTTCTCGACTTCTTAGATACCCCGCGAGTCAATAGTCGACTGAATAACTAGTATTTTGGAATCTAGAAGACGAAACAGAAAGAGGCAAGCTATATACCCATATAAAATTCCTTCAAGAAAAGAACCTATTAAATCTCTCGCCATACCGTCCAGAATGCCTAGATAAAAGCCAAATTTGTTAAAATAGCTAATGCGATCCTTTGGCTTTTATCTAAGCATTCTGGACGGTATGGCGAGAGATTTAATAGGTTCTTTTCTCGAAGGAATTTGAGACGGGTATTTAACTTGCCTCTTTCCGTTTGAACTTCTAGATTCTAAAGGAATCCAGTGTTATATCGGAATCGGGTTTTATATCTCTGATATGCAGGGTTATTCTTAATAAGAGCTTCTCGAATGATGGTCGATATGATGAAAAGTTGTTGAGATGAAAGTTGTTGTGATAGGATGAGTATTAGAAGGGAAGTTGGTCCCTTGACGATGGGAGACGTCTCCCTTATATCTTATTGCTCGGAATAAGGTTACTATCTCAAGGTTGTTGACTACAGACAGCATGGTCGTTGACTGCAGACAATAGGGTCGTTGACTGACCCTTTTGTCTACAGACAGCAAGGTTGAAGCATGTCAGACAGCCTGATAGGGAAAAGTCAGCTTTGCCTAGGGCCGGATCCGTACCGTGGTTTCCTTTGAACCTAGATAGAGACTCTGATCCGTACCGTGGATGCCTTCAACCTAGATGCCCTCAACAAGCTAGATTAGCCTCAACAACCGAGATCTACGGATATCATCCGCATCATCAGATCAAGGGCATCCGGGTCAGTCAGATCCCTAGGCATAAATAACTAGCTTTCTTCCCTCCTAGACCAAAAGACAAAATCATCCATCGTCCTTCAAGCTGTCTCAACCAATCCTCTAATTATCTGATAAGGCAGAGACTAGTGTGCAACAAACTTATTGGTCGGCTACTATTTCTTCTGGTGCTGGGTGTAGCACTTATTGTTTATCTCTACTGTTTGAGATTACTGTATGGCTTTGATCTATCTGATGATATTGAGTAGAGCTAAAAAAAAAAACCAAATAACTAGTATTTTGTTGACCCCCTCTGTAATTGCCGGTGAACTACCCCATTCACAGACCGAGACCTATTGATGTGCCATAGATACCGCATTGTGGTTGGAGGCTGGCATGACTCTCACTTCTTACAAGAGTCGCCATGCCTAATAATTAAAATAACGAGAAATTGGATTCGTGGGATTCGGATAATTTAAACGGCAGGGATGCAATATCTCGTGCCGCATGGCCTGTTTTGAGGAGATGCAATCCGTACAAAGTCAGGAGTCGTTGGGCGGTTGCAACTTGACGCTAAATCGAGGGCATGCAACAACCCACCCACCTGAGCTAAATTCGCGCCAACAAGAACATACGACAATTGCTCTTGGAAAACGGGCAAGTTTTCCCCTGTAGGCTATTTACACTTTGGCGCTTATTGCACTTTAGCCACAAGAAACACCCCCAACTTTCCAAGGTGGCCGCATCAATGGCCGCGTGAGAGGTCCCTTATATGCGGCCAAGTTCCATTTTGCTCCAGCACGGCGCCTACTGCACTGCCCTGCTGCCTAATGATCGTGTCTGACGTGGCTCCACCCACTGTCCAAGGCTTACAACTCGCCAGAGCATATATTCCGACATCGACGTCAATCAGAGGCTCAGCAGCGGCCTCTCACGACACCATGGTCATCTACAAACAACTACAACGAGAAAGCTCTGAAATCAGGCTTGTCCGCTTTATTGAACCCGCTGAACCAGCCGCGCCCATTCAACTTGAGCTCTGCTGTACCTCCCTGAATGACGCCCACTACTCAGCCCTATCGTACGTCTGGGGGGATGTCACAACTACAATTCAGATCTCCATCGATGGCAATCCTTTCGACATCGGCACCAACTTATATGATGCCCTAAAGCAACTCCGTGACAACGGGTTCCGGTCCTGGCTTTGGGTTGACTCTATTTGCATCCAACAGTCAGACCCGGAAGAGAAGACCTGGCAAGTAGGCCAGATGCGCGCCATCTTCAGCGGCGCTGACCACGTATACGTTTGGCTTGGGCAGGCTTCTGACAAGAGCGATGAAGTCATCGACTTTATATCCCGCATTGGTCCCCGGGCGTTGGCAGTCGGTACTCTGGACTGGTACCCATACCCTGGGGAGAGGAAAAAGGTCACCGAATATGTTAGGGCTCGTTTAAGTTCGCAGCAAATGGATGCAGTTGACGATGTGCCTGGGTCGGATCTGGCTCGATTCTTCTTCGATTTAATCCACGAGCCTGACCTTCAATGGACGACATACGACAAACCACGATCGAGATTCACAAAGGGGAGCCTGAGCCGTGGGATTGAGAGTCTCATGCAGCGTGATTATTGGCATCGCATCTGGATCGTTCAAGAAATATCCGTTGCAAAAGTTGTGACGATTATGTGCGGCGCTAAGAGTGTACCACTCGACATGTTAGACGCCACCTTCAAAGCAGTGTCGCATTGCGCGGGGTCGGAGTGGCAGAGGCTCAGCCCAGAGACTGAAACCTTTGGGCGGCTGTTATCGGGAGTCTTTTTCAAGAATATTCCTCTTCCGACGCGCCGTCTATATCGCCGCCAAAAGGAGGTGCCGCTTGCTAGCATTCTCTTTCAACGAAGCGCCGCCCCAGATCGCCCGTTCTACTCTGCTACAGACCCAAGAGATCTCCTTTTTGGGCTCCTAGGTGTGATTACAGATGGAGAAAAACTGGGATTGCGCATAGACTACAATCTGAGCTTCATCGAAGTCTTCACCGCCATCACAAGGGCGCTGGTTTACGACGGAGATGAGTGCCGCGGACCGTTTCATCTAGATCTATTCGTTCCGAGGCATAAGAATCCAGACAACCTACCAAGCTGGGTCCCTGATTGGCGAGCTATCGGACAGTATGGTTTCCGTGTGTACCCCGTCAACTACAGCACTCCTTTCAACGCCACAAAGGGCATACAACTGCCTTCACGCCCTCTATGCTGCAGTAATGACGAAAAGCCCGGTGTTCTTCGTCGCCCCGGGTGCCGCGTTGATGTTATCACGGAGGTCATGGAGCCACCTCGGTGGATCAAATATAACGAATATTACGCGTCATACATAGAAAATGCCGAAGCTTGGCTCTCGTCTATCGTTAAATTTGCCAAGCTTGGGCCCGACGCAAGTCCAGGAGAGAACTATGTGTGGCGAACCATATTGCTCGATCGAGTTGACGGTGGCAATGGCCACATGAAACGCCGGTGGAAATTCTCTGATGGAGAGGTTGCGTCCCTAATCTGCAAGATCATGCGCCAAGAAGCCATTGATGCTCAACTCTTGACCAGCGATCAAGAACAATTCGTCCGCGACGCAATGGATCGGAAGTCGGATCCCGCTGCTCTTGATGACAAGCTCGCGGAACTCAAAAGGGAGTGGCCAAAGTCAATAGGAGCTATGACTCGCGAGAGGACCCTATTCAAGACTACGAAGAGTATGTTTGGCCTGGGGCATGTGGCTGTACGGGCTGGCGATGTTGTGACCCTGCTCTGGGGACTAAAGTCGCCCATTATCTTGCGGCCACGGGACGAGAGTGAAGGGGGTGGCTACACGTTCGTGGGAGATGCATATGTTGACGGGATCATGTATGGAGAGTTCCTTGAGACTTTGCCAGCACATGAGGATTTTGAGATTTATTGATCATCGCGTTTACATCGGGCTCTATTGTTTTTCAAACAGTGTGAATATAATGACAGTGTGAATATAATGCCATTGTGCGACTGGACTGGTACATACGACCATAGCTCTTAGAAAATACGGGATCCCGTCCGCTCTCCCTTAGTCAAGCTGAGAAGCGGCGAATTAGTACTCGGGTCGGTGACGACCGGGGAATCCTCGCTGTTGTATGTTGCTTTTTGCCATTTTTGCACTTTTTGAACCTGGTCGTGAGGTTGGGACTCGGGTTGAGTCCCGCTTCAAATATCAATGGCGGGATTGTTTCACTCTATCGAGGTTTGGAGATTGCAGTTTTGCGAGATATTGTGCGGGGTTGTCACTTTACCAAGTTAAGACCACTTAAGTAGTTAATATATAGTCTTGAATAGTGCAATTCTTGCTCTGGCGGTAAGAGAAAATGGCGATGAAGATGGATTTATTTAGCGCCAAAGGACTGCGAGGCTCTCCAGTCTTTCTCCGGGATGTCGTTTGTAGTAGACCACGTAACAGGTCGTGTGAGCTGTGGGATGTCTAGCACATCCGGTCTAGTAGCCAGGAAAATTGCGGTTGGAACCGATTTCATTCTAGCTTGTGTTTGGTCTAGCAAAGCTGGTGTAGGGTCTTGAAGTTATGGTCTAAGGTGGCTGAGATAGACCCTTCAAGGGCTACTAGCAGAGAAATACAACAGATCTCCCGAACCAAAACTTCAGGGAGACTGCATATTCCAAAAGGTTAATTATCATGCTTAGCTAGTAGTTCGCCGAGACTTCGGGCTATGCCTGAAGACAGGTCACTGGCTTTGCAGTGACTCTGTCTTCCAACAGTGGATGGGGAGCTCTGGGGCTCGGAGCAATCCGCGCGAGCATCTTTTGCCGGTTCTGTGCTTAAACCGGGAGTGACACTAGTCGAATTTTCTATGCACCGACCTTTCGGCTAGCAGATTGTAAGGAATTGTACAACGGAGGTCTGGTCTTTTGGACAGGCAAGGAAGGCTATAAGGCTATGAGTACGGGATGCACTTGGTGCAGGCAACATTACGGGGATGTGCGAGGTTATCTCTGAAATTCAATTGAGAAGAGTAATCCTATTCAGACAGTAAGATTTTACTATCCAGTGTGTGGGGGAAGTGTGCAATAGAGAGGACTGGGAGACTCAACGACGCACCCAAAGTCAGACGAAGGCTGCGATGGCTGTGCTGTGGAAGCCGAGGTTGAGGATGATGGAAATGAACAAAAGAGACAAAATATTGCATATAACCATGCCGGAATCACCCGATCAAATGATTTACATCCCTTACTGCGACTGCATTCTGACCTCGACAAAAGTCCTATCTTAGCCACTGCCGAGCTCGGCCTCCACCCCGCCCAACAGCTCATGCGGCCGCCTTTCCTGGCCCCTACCGTGTTTAGCATATGGGACACGGAAGCGCGCGGTAATGCGTTCACTGGCTAATCACAGCACTGTAATTCTTCTCCCTTCCCAGACTTATCCTCTCACCATGAGTTCTGATGGTGTCATCCTTTTACCCGCCCGGAACGCCCGATATTTGTTGGTATTATTAGGCTTCATAGTTTCATATGCAGAAGGTCGACCAACGACGGCATGGTGCGGCACCGTAGTTACAGTCCGATTGTAATTCAGCATGCCTGCCACCGTGTGCTTCTAGTAGCTTCTCAATACTTGGACGTACTCGAATCTGGGACGCTGCTGCTTACTATCTCTATCGGGCCTCATGAATCCCCGAGGACGTCCTCTGTGAGGGGTTTGCGGCCGCGGTAGTGCCTTCAATTGCTTCTCAATAAAGGATTCCAGGCGCTTTTAGACGATGTGGTTAGACTTAGACGACGAGCAGTTTTGACAAACTACTTCCGGGACATAGACTACGAGTTTTCTAGAGACGATATTGTCAAGACACTTCAGGAGGATGGAATCGATGGTCCACTTCCACAGGCTTCCGACCGTTTTGAAGAGGGTTGAAATCTCTTGATGAAGCCATTATCACGAATCGTGACTCATACCACCTAGCTTGCTCTACTGGCTCTAACAGCTAAGCTTCTTGCGCGAATTCTGGAGAAGCGTTTGTGGAGTCTTTCCGATCGTGTTAGTGCACTTGGTGCTATCAGGATGGAGCGGGATTTCACTGGAATGGTAGATGCCGTTTCGAAGAGTAACTACAGTGTTCGAGAGCTGTTTGTTAGAAAGCCAAGTTCATCCCCAAATGGACAAGGAAATCGCTCGTTATCCCTCCACGTGCGCCTTCTGGCAGCTTGACAGGTATCAAATCGTTTATCGCAGTTATACTTCGCTGCTAGTGGACATTGAAATGGGTTTCGCTCATGTCCTGGCTGAGACGTTTTTGTGCCGCGGCCCTGCTGATGAATCTAGCCATACAGCCAAGCTTCTTACTTACCGTTTGAGGTTTCAGGACTTGTCGTGGGACCTGATGTCCAGACTTGGTGGGCTGAGTCTGGCGGAGAGCTTCGTACCCAAGACACTGCTGGAACCCTTTGGCCCCTGAGGGACGCCGCTCACATATAAGCCACTGCTGATGGTGAAGGGTTTCGCTGCTTTAGAGAAGCCTTTAGAGAGGCTTGGCTTTAGAATCGTTTGTTTTTATCAGCAAGTGATGATGCTCCCCACCGGTGGACGTCTGCCCAGCCGGGATAAGACTCAGGAATTCTTTTCCAGGATTTTGGAAGGTTTGTCTGTGCGGCTTGGAAAAATTAGCTCAAGGCAACCTTTGGTGCCATGAGTGGGATGCAGTTCCACTTGGCTACTGACTCATTTGGCTTGGGACAGATGGCCGACGTAGTACTTAGCACTAAAGTCCATAATTCCAAAATTGATCAGGTGCGGACCTTGAATGAATCTCGGGCCGGTTCAACGACTCGGAGAGAAGATACACCATGCCAGAAAAGAGATGTTGGCTGTGGTACGAGGGTTGGAGGAGTATGCCTGGCTGGTGAACTATTCTCCACACCCGATCAAGGTGTATACCGATCACAAGGGGATTATCAACTTAATGGCCAACTGAGGCTGTGTTCACGGCAAGGTTAGCACATGGATAGATATTCTTGGAGAGTTTGATGTGGAGTACGTCCATTGCTCAAACTCAACCAAGATCATGGAGATCACGGTGGGGCTAGGGAGTCTTCCTACTAGTGCAATAATGAAACCCTTGCGCAGTATGAATGAAATATGTAATACTAGCAATTCGTTGAGTCGCGACAAGGGGACGGGATTGATGATGCCTTGTGATGATTCTACGACGCGACTACTTTGTAAGGCCAAGGTTGATTAAACTTGGGCAGACGGATCCCATAAGATGAAGTCACAAGCACTCAAAAGCTGCGATAGCTAGAAGGAAGCTTTGTGATATCGCCGTAGCTGTATGAAGCCTTAAGATTCCTTTGTGAATTTGGGCGAAGGGGGACAAACAGAATAACTTATTGACAACGGCTTGCTCCATGTTAACGAAATCCCATCTGCGATTTCTAAATTTTGAACCTGCCCCAGACAAATTTTAAACAACATATGGCAGGTCTCCCCTCGACAAATATGGTCTTAGAAGTAGCAGGTTTTGGTGAAGGGAGAGTTGATTAGCAAGGGCTGTGATCAGAGGCAACGAAATGATCGCACTTGTTAAAGAAAGCGTGCGGTGATCAGCTCCCTAACTAAGGAAAGCGAGATTTTCTCATCTGTTAAGCCGTGCACCAAGGCCATGACGCAGTTGAGTGCCACTGCCAACGTAGATCCGAGGTCGAGAGCCCAGCTTTTCGAGAACAATGAGGTATACACCCCACACCTTCTTGCAGTCTGTTGGGAGGCTCTTGAACAGCTTGCATATTGGTGGAGAATGACGATCGAGAACGGCTTACCTGCTCCTTGGACAACTGGGAACCAACGCCCGTCTTGTCAACAGGACAACCTCACGCCGCATCGCCATCGTCATCGCCATCGTCATCGCCATCGTCATCGCCATCGTCATCGCCATCGCCATCCGCATCCCCTTCCGCACCCCCCTCCGCATCCCCTTCCGCACCCCCCTCCGCACTGCCGAGCACAACCTTGACACCGCCGCAGCACAGGTCATCCGAACTGCTCAGGGGGGTCCTGAACGGCCCCGGAACCGTCGAGGAGTGGCGCCGAGCCTTTTGGGCAGAGCTCGGCGGCCGCGCGGGCCTCATGGCCTTGGGGTGGCTTCGGCGACTACAGTGGCTAAACGCCTCCGAGCAGGCTCGTTCTGATGCAGAAGGGAACTTACCGAGGAAGTTAAGGGTGGCGAAGAAGAAGGAAGTTGAGCGTCGAAGTAGGTGGGTATTTATTCATTTACCCTCCCCGTTTACACTTGATATTGGAGGTTGTGTTGGCTGGACTTTACGACTTTACTGGTGCTTGCCAGCGTTCCAATCCGCCATAGGTGAGGTCGATGCTGTTACTATATAGGTAGTATTGCATCGGCGCTGAGCTATACTGGTTACTGTTGAAGCTTGACAAAACGTAGGCGGAGGTTTTATCCAGCTAGCTGCTCAGGCCCAGGTTGGGGCTTTGTGGTTGCACAAGGAAATCCTGGAACAAGCGTCGGCTTTGTGCGAGAGCGTTTCCAACTAAGCGACATTGCTTTGGCCCAGCTTTATCATGGAATTCATTTCGAAAAAATATTCGTGGTAATGAATGCCACTCCCAAGACGTTCCTTGAAAGCGAGGAATAGAAGAGAGGTGATGTGTACCCGATTGATACTTTCGTCACTGGCAAGTAATATCTCGGTGGGTTCGGGCAACAAAAGTCTGCATGGTATTACGATTTGATGGAAGCTTGCTATTCCTAAATTTTTAACATATATTTTACGTAGTAGAGCACTGGTACTTCGCAAACACATTTCGAATCTGTCTTGGTGATACTGTAATCAGAGGCTATCCCAAATCAGCCCAGCTTTTGTCCGACAGCACTAATCAAGAGTAGCCGGCTATTCATAAAATTATCCTCAGCCATATACAAGCAAATTAAATGTAGACACACTGCTTTACCAACGTTATTCGCAAAGTAAAGCTGGCCTTCCCCTCAGGCCCTGCTTGTTTATCTCAAATGCAACAACGGCTGGTCAAAGACCTTGGAAATAGGGATCACAAAATCAATGAGATGGTGTGGCTCAGCAATCATTGTCATTACAATTGAATTTCTACCATGTCATATTTAATGCAGGACGACTCAGACGACTACGGTGATGGTGACAGTTTGGACGCTTGGTGACGGAGACAACCACGACGGCGGAGAGGGCTCGGACGACAGCGACGACGGGAAGAACCGAGGCAATGGAGGCACAATTGGGATACCAAGTTGGAACTTAGGCATAAGAATGCATAAATTAGGAATCACTCCCTTGCTGATCGTGGAGGTCCAGAATGCCCACCGGATTTCAGCCCCCAGCTCTAGTCCTACTCTGTCTCAAACCCCCTCCCCCTCAACATATGCACCAGCACTTGCCAAGCCCGGGACAATAGACCCAGCACTGAGGACAAAAGCAACGTGAATAAGCAGCCCTTGAAAGAGACGGAACTCATTTAGACGAGTGGATAATAGCGGTGAGGTGCGAGGGATGAGGGTCTTGGCATCGGAAATGGACTCCATTGGCCTGTCTGCACTCATCCGAAATCCACGCGCTGTGTCAGGACCAACAGTTGCCACTTCGTGCAAGACACGGGATAGACAATAGAGCGCCTCGCCGTAATCAAGTGGGGGATCGGCAGCTGCGGTCGCAGAGAGAGCGAGCTGGTTGGGAGAAGATGCCTGCAGGGTCGTACTCGTACTATGTGGCGGCGCTATGCCTCTTAAGAGTCTTAGTTATCGGACTCCTGTTGGTCCTATCTCTAAGCCAGATTCAGTTGGGGGCTGGCAGGTCGGAATTTCAGCTCGAGAGATAGAGGGTCGACTTGCTTTTCGGGTCGAGACAACTAATTCGTCTCGGGTCTGTACTATCTCCTCGTGTGCAAATGCCATCCGACAGGCCTCGCACTCTGATGTCCGTAAATAATGTTGGCGATTATATAGAGTCAACTTCTGTTCTTCCATCTGGGATTCAGCACGCAACTACTCATAACTTCTTCTGCCTTGTGCAAGCTGATAACATGGAGTACACATCTTTTGACTATTTCATTAACAGTCCAAACATCATGGCCCAATCAGAGCACAATGAGGACATCTTCTATTTTACAAAGGACGGCCAATTTGAGTCTACTCTTAAGAATATGCTCCCGACACACATCGAGGTACTCAAGGAGCACTGGCGCCATTTCGACCCAAAACAACTTGATGAGCAGGTGCACACCGTCGCAACGTTGCCTATCAGGGAAGAGACGTAAGTTAAGCCCATTTACGATCGGCCAGGGTGTTGCTGACTGTAGTCCAGTGGGTTGCTGCTCAATCGTCCCAAATATTTTTGGCCGATCCGTCGCTTGCGCCACGGGCTCTACCAGGCTGAAGTCAAGTTCGACGCTTTGCCAGTCAAAGTGCAGGTGGAAGTCCATAAAGACAAGGGCTGCGATTACTTTGGCACCTTCCCAATCCCAGAGATATACAATGGCCGCTGCTGTATGAAGTTCACCACCACCGAGCAATTCCGCGAGACCTGGTATGTCATTTTCTATGCCGAAGACAAAGAACGAAGAGAAGTCGACTACGAGGTGGCAATCTTTATTCCGGGGGAGACTATGCCTGGGCACCCCAACTCCCTTCCAATTGGGAGGATTGGGCAGTGATGGATTCGGTTCCGGACTCAAGTAGGGTGGTACAAGGGGGAGACACAATGTATCTACTATGTTAGTTTTGATTAGTGTTTGTCAATTCATCAACGTCGCGGTCCACTGAGCTTAAGGCACTTAATTTAAACGGACTTCGTGAGTGGCGGGGACTTTGTACATGGTTTGTAGGTCGCATTGATCATCTCGACTCCCGCCCAGGCTGAGAGTACCAAGGCCAGCGTGGTATGACCGCGATAATGGTTTGGAAATGGTGAGAAAATGAGGCTCGTAATAGCGATGTGATGCATTTTTGACGGCACTGCCGCCCCTCCGCCATTTCCATCTCTTGGTTACTGGAGCATGCACTGCTGCGCCAGCGCTGTGGCGTTGGCTTGAATGAGAGCGCCTTTGAGGATGAGCCAGATGAGGAGCGGCGCCGAACGATGGAATGTTTGATAGGGTGTCTTAGTCTGGAAGGACCATGCTATCGATAGCCTATCGATATGGTACATTGTCTCGGGATCCGGACATTCGATCCCTGCGGAGAGGAGTCCAACCAAATGATTTTCAGATTCAATTCCCGGAATACTTACGCCTTTCCCACGCGTGTTTCTTCATCATTGGTCTTCATCCGCAATTATTCGGTACATGACGGCCAGCAAATACAATGCCGCCGATTCGGACAGCCAAGAACAACACGGGCGCAGCTGCTCAGGCCCCTGCTACCAGTCTCCCGAAGATGTGGCTCAAGGCCCTCCCCGAAGGAATGGAGGAAGCCCGTTTTGATAGTAGCGAGCGTGACTGGTCCGGCAAGTACGAAAACGTCATTGGAACATCGACCAGGAACATCGTCTTCGGCCACAGTTTCGTGTTGACAGAGTGAGTGAGCTTCCCATTATCTAAAGCGATTGATACTGACGTCACCTCGCTCAAGCGATCACATTGACGACATCTTGGCTTTGGGACGCTCGATTTGCAAAAACATCACGCACTTCATCTTTATATATTCCGACGTGAGCTGCCGTACACAGAACAACGCACAGTCATTGACAAGCGACGCCGTTGTCCGCCTGGCAAATGCATGCCCCAACCTGAAGAAAGTCAAGCTCCAAGCTACATCTCGTGTTACGGACGACGGCCTACGCGCTCTACTCGAGAAATGCCCCAATCTCGTCTCAGTCGAGGTTACCGGTATTTCTGGCAGTGGTGGAAATAGGATCTCCGGAACGTTACTTGACGAGTGGCGAAAGAAGCCAGAGTGGGCTCCTAATCTGAGGAACTTGACCCTCAGTGAGAGGGAAGACAACAAGGTGTTCATGAAGGCTATGCGCGCTTTCACTAAAGAGAGGTCAGACCTGATACTGACTTTGCTTCAACGAGACGAAGTCAACAAGTGGGGAGAAGACTGGGAGCTAGAGGAGAAGCAGACCCACTACAAGAACGGGCGCCTACGGTCGAGGTGGTAGGAAGGGCCCAACTGTTCCCTCTTCTCTCTTACGCTTCGATCTAGTTACATCTCGCTACTTTCCGATAGCCTCAATTGAAGAGCGACGTTTGCCAATTGAAATTAGCGGGCCTTATGCATGGGCTAATCTCGTCCCACGCTTGGTATGCAAGGGGGACCGGCCTCCCACTCCTCTGCGTCATGCTCGTCACAAACCTAAAGGCCAACGATCTGTCATATTTCAGATGAGAGTCTATAGGTGACGGTAGTGCCAACAAGCTGAGCACCGCATGAGACTCTTGGTGAGTGGCTGAGGAATAGGCCGAATGGCCCAGACTTTGACTCAGCGGCTGGTCCAGAACACAGCCTCCGTGTTTTGACGGCCTTTGGTCAATATTAGTGAGACTTGTCGCTGACCAACATGTGGTCTCAGATCTGCTGTAGCTTGAAGTCGGGTGTGTTCCGACAATGGTAAAGTCCTCCACCATAGACCTAAGACGCGGACCGTGACCAGCAGTCGGTACTTTCACGGGGTGTGCCAACGCAATTTCACGGTTTCACAAATGGTCATGTGGTACATAAATCGATTGGACGGGGTATCGCGGCTCGTTGATCATCCTGACTTTGCTTTTTGTCTCTTGGCTCTAGACTCAATGGCGCTCACTTGACAATACCGCAATGTAAGACACAGGCTGAAAGTCGATGCACCTAGCCCAAAACTGCCCTGTGGGATTGATGCGGCTTACGCTTGGTGGACCAAAACGTCATGGCGTTACATAATATGCATCTCTTATAACACAACTATCGGCGCCTCCTGTTGGGGAGCGGATTCGGCTGTTGGTCTGATTAGTTGGCGGGACAGAATGCGACACATCGCCGACAGCAAATCCAAGCGTGCAGAGTCCACACCAGGTCGAATATGCATGACAGCTGTGTTGGAAAGCGCGTCGTCGGCTTGGGTCGTACTGGGAAAAGGAAGTTTAGTTGCGTCTGGCGCATCGGTGAAAGACGTGTTGGGGCGGGGTTCTGAGACGTGCGATAGACCGGTAAGCCCTGGTACGCAAAGTGTACCAATCAATTGAGCAAGTAGGCGAGCTAGCGGAAGGTGGCTTCTTACAAAGAGTAGCGGTATCTTGTTATGATGAGACGTGATGGATCGGATGCATGGAGATACAGTAGTGGTAATCCATTCGGATGCTGAACCTGAACCACGACTGAATCCACTCAACCCTGAGGAGAGAGAGGAGAGGAGAGGAGAGGAGACCACCACCATCCCTGCACTATTCACCATTTTCTTGGCGGAAGCCAACTATTGGCCGGCGGCTGTTGTCTAGGCGATCTTTGCTTATTCCGCTGTGCTCGATACTGATGGGAGACCAGCCACCGGCACGCAGCTCGTACGATTTTTGGAGACCCCATGTTCTCCTTGCTTCTTCTGCGTCCATTAGCGGTCTCGGTACTCATTCGGATGCCTGTATTCCCTGCCCTCATCCTCAGCTCTCAGCCGTGTCTTATCTTAGAGTTGCTGCTAAGCGGGGGGCACCATGCCGCATGTCAACCAGCCGGAAAGCAGCCCGGAGCCAGCCCTGGCCGGCTAAGTAAGTATACGTTGCATTTCAATCGCGATTTCAATCGGGACGAAGGGGGGGAAATTCCAGATCAAGGTAGCGCTGGCCTCTTCCCCGCCTGGGATCGCCTGGGATCGCCTTGGATCGCCTTGAATCGCCTGGGATGATCGCCTTGGTACATACGCGACTCCTCTGGAACGTCAAACAAATGGATCGACGCGGCCTAAACTTCAGCGCCCAGCCACCCACCGCTGAGCGTGATACCACCCTCCCCCTCACCCTCCTCTAGCCCGCCCGCATGTACGTACATACGAAAGGACCCCTGGCCGAATCAACCTGTGGCTGGCTGCAGTTGCATTGAAGCAACCAACAGCTACGCCACTTCTACGTCTGGAATGAAGCGCATATGGACCCCGAGCCAACAGTCCAGTTGACACTCGGACGACCCCTCATCCGACTGAGATGTGTTTCGTGGCTCCAATCGACGCCCGACTTGGTTATCTCGCGCAACTGACAGCCGCATCCTATTCGGAGCTTCGGCTTGAGGCAACAGGTCGGGGACCTTGGTAGCAATGGGGCTTCCAACCCGCAGGTGAACCTAGTCATGTTTGCTCAATTGCGGGCTGGAAGCGTTTGGCCCGGACCCTTCATAAAGTCGAGCGTTGGCCCGGTTGTCTCAGTTGATCTCTTGCACGCCGCCCAAGTCATTGAGGCCTCCTCAATGGCAGTACCCCGTTCTTTGCCTCTCTCACCATTTCCAGCCAACTAACTCACTTTTGCGAAAATGATTGACGCCGACATTCCCGCAACTCCCTCGCGGCCTGACGATGTCGAAGACTTCTTTCAGTTCCGTGAACTCGACGCACATGGGCCGAGGCGTGGACGAGAGAACGGTGGCCGACATTTGCCGGGTTTCGATGACGACGACAATGACAACGACAACGACAACGGCAACTACAACCACAACAACAACCCCGTACTCATACCAGATGATCGCCCTATTGTGTTAATCAAGACGGGAGGGTTGAACCTCGGAGACGGCAGAGCCGTACAGCACTTCCTCAAGACCCGGCTTCAGGCATGCGATGAATCGACTGTCACTACCTTGTGTGAGGTTTGTGAAGTGGACACGACGAAATCCGGAGACGGCGATACGGCGGCTATCGATGGTCTAGTTAGAGCCCTGTTCACATCTGGACAAGAACGAACCCAGGAGTTTGCAGCGGCGGCAAGGAAGGCCCTTCCAAATCTGTTTGACGAACGGGGGGTGAAGAAGAAGGTGAAGGATGGAACGTTCGTGACCGAGATTCTGGGCGTGGCTACGCGCAGAGCGAGTCCTCACCACGGAAAGTTGAGTGAGTTGCCACCCCACCTCATAGTACTTGTGCGAAAACTAATCGTCAAGCAGACGATACCTCGAGGCTCTTCGTAACCTTGTTTCCCGAAGAGATAACCAAGGGGTTGATGTTCGATTTGGACGAGAGTGAGTTTTAGGAATGAAAAGTTTTGCGGCAATGGTCTTCTTCATGTACCGAGTGATGTTATTTCTCGGTACTTCTGCCTGGATTTTCAAATGGAAAAAGAGGACGCTCGTGATTTGACGGTGCAAGATGGATGGAACTCAACTGCACCAGAAGATGATTTATCAATACACTGTCCCTACCGCTTGTTGCTCTTGATTAAGTCTCTCATCCCCATAACCTGACTGACACGTTTCGTGAGTGTCCAAGCATGTCAAGGCGTTGGCGGCTGGAGGGGGTAGCTGATGTTGAGTCTGCGATTATATCAACTCTTAAAGTCGATGCAGAGCCTGTCATACCGGAAAGAACAACGACGTGATCAATGCAGGTACCTGCATTGCTCTCGTAGTACAACGCGGTCTATGTGGAGCGCCACCCGCAATGTGTAACGTGTTACCAGTTGCTTTGCTTGGCCAAGCAAATGTAGGGTACTTCACTTTGCGAGCTTTAATTATAGCGCTCATATTATTCCGCTCGGCATTGTCTCTCTACTGCAAGTGCTTTGCGTTTTTTGAAAAGTTCAGACTGAGTACTGGATCCAAGAGTTCCAGTCTCTGGTTTATTAATCACTGTCGCGTTGACTTCGGTGGCATTCGTCTCAGGCCTCTCAGTCTCTCTGACACCATTGGACTAAGGTGGCAGACCCCATAGTTTGGATAGGTAGGTGGTGAACTACAAGTGGACAATAGAAGGGGCCGCCACTCAGCTAAGAAGTAGTTCCGGCCGCGCGCCACGATACTAGAGCCAAGAGCATTAAGGCTAACAAAGGCTCTGAGGCCTAGATCGGCGAGAGGATTGAGATAATTCCAAGCTGCAAATACATGGATTTCCCTTGTATTTCTTCAGTTAACTTCTGTCCTTCAAGGTTTCGTCCAGCTCTTCAATCTTTCGTTTCAATTCTACTTGCACCACTCTCACTCACACGTTTCCTCACCCAATCCAAGCTCATTCACCGCATTGTTTATTACCAGGTCAACATGGAACTTTCCGATATCGTGGGCAAGAAGAAACGTGTTAGTGGTACCTACGGCACTGTGTATGCAGGTAATTCCTAGGTCAAGTGTTCCGGCCTCAACGAGTTGCACATGAATTTTAACGGGGCTAGCATCCGCACTCTTGTTCTCCCATGGGCCGTCGTCGGGTCAACGGGCTGCGCTTGAAGACAGACAGGACCGCATGTAAGCCATTACTCAATCGTTTTCCTAACCGGCGTTTTTGTTGTTTGGTGGAAGACATACAGGGGTCGAATCACGCTGCCGCGCGATTGATCAAATGCGAAGAACGCGGCCGAAACGTTGATTCTATGATTGCAAGCCGGCAAGTTTCAACTCAATATTGAGCTGAAACAAAAATAGATTTCATCTCACTGTGGTATTAGACGGACAACGACCCAAGAGAGTTCGGAACAGTTGTTCCATATGTGATTATGTCGGCAGTCAGGCTCCCTGATTCTGAAGGTCATATAATACTTGTCGGCGTTGTATGAAGTCAACTCCTAGCTGAAGGTGTATTCTGTCCCTTTATTTTTGCCGGCCGGATACTCGTAGGTAAACGGGCGGACATTGCCAATCCCAAGCCTTTCAGCCTGAATCTCTCGGCCCTTGGATATTAAGGGCGTTGGGCTCTGAAGTTGGCAGCGATTGCCTACACTTTGCGAATTGGAGATTGATATCGTGCGTGACGGTGGCGTGGTGATTATAATTTGGTCGGACATCATTGAGGTGTTATAGACAAGGATAATACAGGCTTGCGACGATGACAATAGGCATGAAAGATGTGATGTCGATGTTCTGTTCTGGTATATAAAATATGATACATCAAAATACTTGGGACATCGAGGGCCATGTACGGATAGGCTTAAGTAAGTAGCATGTATCAGGTAGTAGCCGATCTTGACTCGAGCATCAACTCCGTGAGCCCGTCTGAACCCACATCAGACGAGTTTTAGTTGGTAAGCACACGCAGATTTTCGGCCGAACCACTTTAGCCTGATGGCTGCAAAAGTCTCGCCATTTTGGCTGGCGTAACCGATAAGCACGTTATCCGCCCCATCTTTTCACACCTGGTGAACTGGGGAATATCCCGATTTTCCTGGCGTTTATGAGAGATCAGTTGGTGACCTGGAGGCTTTTGCCTGACCGTATTGAACGAGGGTGCGTTGACTTGTATAATTATGTGTCCCGTGAACGATTTACAAGTCAGGAGACTGGTGTTGTCTCTCTCCTGTAGTTTCTTAGCTCGCGCCCATTAGAAGTTTACAAAGTTGCTCACAATGCAGGGTTACAGAAGAGAGGAAAGGAATTAAATAAAGGAATCCCTCTCTAGTAGCCCTGCAATAATCAACAACAACTCGTGGGGGAGCTTTCGCGGTCGGGCTCTCGGACTCCCGGACATCCGAGTTTTCCGGCTGGGCCATTGGTTTGTCCGCCCGCGCTCCAAAATGCTCGGTGTGATTACAAACATTTGAAGCAGGACTCCATTTCCCAAGGTTTCTATGGTGGGAGTGAGCTTATTTATCCGCTGGCCAAGGCTCGGGGTGAAAAACCCTGGCCAGCGGCACTTCGGATTTGAATCGTAAAGGCGAACATGGAGTAATATAAGGTCGTCTGCATTCTATCAGTTTATCAAATAACCAACACACCTAATATTAACTCGGTACATTGGCATTCATCATGGCTACGCTTACACAAATTAGGGCTTCCAATGCCCAGCTTACCGTCGACACCGTACCCAAGACCGTGGTCTTCGTTGGCGCAACAGACGGAATTGGAAAAGCGGCACTGACAGAGCTCGTTTCTAAAGGGTTCCCCGTTAACGTCTACATTGTGGGCCGCAATGAAGTGGCCCATCAGCCTCTCCTGGAAGAGTTACGCTTGCTCAATAGCAAAGCTCACCTCGTTTACCTAGAGGGCCAGATCTCTTTGACGGCTGAGGCCGCGCGCCTTGCGGACGAAATCGCTCAGCGGGAGAAGGAGATCGATGCCCTGATTCTCTCACCCGGGTTCTTGCCCTTTCTCGGACGCCAAGGCGAGTAAATCCATCCTCAGTAACCGTGCTGTTGGCTAACTCGTATTTCTAGAAACGGATGAGGGAGTAGAGCTCAGCATGGCCGTTGCCTACTATAGTCGCATTGTTTTCATCTCACGTCTTCTCCGGCAGCTGCGAGCCGCGGCGCGGCCTAATTCAAAACAATATTCGCCGCGCATTGTCAGCATCCTGGGCGCGGGTAAAGAAACGGCTGATCTTTTCTTGGACGACTTGACCCTCAAAGAACCCGGCCGCTTTAGTATCCCCAACTACGCCGGGCACGTTGGCACAATGACGTTCGTAGCGATGAAGCGGCTCGCAGAGGCTCCGGAAAACAAGGACGTCGTATTTGTATACGCTCACCCCGGCGCTGTCATGACAAACCTCTTCAAGAAGAGTTGGGGTGACAAGTGGGACGACAAGGCGGCTCCCCCGGCGGCTCCTCCTGGAAACTTTGTTCGAGTGACGGCGAAAGAGTCTGGAGAGCGGTCGCTGTACCTCGTGACGAGTGCAGAGTATGGCGGCAATGGTGCTCCCTTGACTGAGGGAAGGGTGGGAGGATTGACCATTAACGGTCTCTCTCGGGGGTCGTTGTTTTCTATAAGCGATGGGATGGAGACCCTACATCCAGATAAACTTCTGGCAGATCTTCAGAAGACTGGTGCCACCGAAAAAATCTGGGAGGATATTCAGAAGACTGTTGGGGCCCACCTGCTCTGAATTGCGATGCAGAGCATCTATCAGACAAAGGATGGATTGGATAAGACAACTTTAGTGACGATGGAATTGCTTGATTTTTTCTATCTATTGAAGGGCTAGGGATTGGTCTTATAGATGAGGATGAGGTCGGCCTCCGGGGGCCTCCGGGCCCGAGGTCCGGAGGTCTGAGGCCGGAAGACCTACCTGCCGGAGCCCTGAGACTTGGTCCAGACCGGATTCCTAGCAGCCGGCCTGGAAGCCGTTCCAGATATCGTAAGATCGTCAGTTATATAACAGGTCAGATTCCAACAGTCCCTATCAGGCTGTCTGACAGCATCGATGTGTTATGGGACAAATTACGATTGTTTTCTGAGAAGCCGCGTATATATCTAAGATACGAGAAGTTCAACGACAGATTCGTTCTTCACTTTTTTGTCCTAACTGCGAGAAGAGCACGCAAAGGGTGGAAACATGCGATCGAATTCTCGCGCAACGAACCCAGCAACGTGGATGGCGATAGCGGGCCACCAGACATGGACAGTTTCGAGGACCCGACAGAACCATACAAATGGCCTTCTGATATCAATAATCATGAAGCGTTAGCTTTTCTTTGGATGAGTTTTCTTTCGAACCGCTGACACGTGCCAGCAAACCCACAAAACACTTGAGCTTGACTCGAGTATCCGCGGCCCAAGCCGAATGGCTCAGCATCGCCTGTCAAAATTCCGCATCTTGATTAGTATTATGCGGAGGCAGCACGAGATAGTCTTGATTGACGATTCCCTCGACCCGACTGATGACCAGTTTCGGGAGACTCTCTACATCCGTGCACTCGACTCCTCGTGGAAAATCGCCAACCAGCATGCATTGCGACAGAGTTCGTCATGGAGCTCGTGGCTTCGAATTCCAAGAAACATCGCCAGATCTACGGCGGGTTTTGGAAAAGATTCAGAACCGAACGTACCACAAAACCGAGCTGTGCGAAATGCAGCAAAGAAAGTGAGACGAGGGGAGAGGACGATTGGCGACAGAGTGTAGACAACGTGGGCCGAGATCAAAGGCAACTGGTCTCCAACTGTATGAACATGTTTCTATAAATTCCGCTTTCCCAATAGGGCCAATATTCAGTACCACTTGAGCTGCTTCAGTTCTACATGATTGGCAATGTCGTTCCCACCCCTACGTCAGCACACCACAGGTCCTTGATAGCCAAAGCTGGTGCTGCCGATGTTGCGTTTTCAAACGCGGACCGTCGCCATCGACCGGCTCCTACCGTGACAGGAGCGGCAGTGCAAGAGGAAAACCAAGTCCGGCTAGAATTTGGTCGGATGGTCGTGGAGAAGGGAAGGTCACGTAAGCTATCACCACTATATTGTGCATGCTTCAGACTGGCAAATGCTACGTTGGTGGCCGCGAGACATATGGTGCAACGCAACATTCTTGATGTATTAGGAGGAACCACATTTTAGACTAGCACTGAGCTCCTATGACGTTGCGAAAGCGCGGATAAAGCTGGCAAGCTTCTCTGCACCTTCGAGGGGAATCGAATTGTAGTTGCTCGCTCGAATTCCTATGCGACACATCAAGGTTAGTACTGCTCGTCCAGATGAGACGAGACAAAAACGAGAAAAGTCAAAGGGTTTATGAAAGGCTCTGGGAGTGACATACCGCCAACCGAACGATGTCCCTTTAGCCCAGTCAATCCCTGGGCAGCACCCTCCTTAATAAAGGCCTTCTCAGCGGCATCCACATCGCCACCTTTCTTAACTCTGAAGCAGATGTTGACACGCGACCGTACTGCCTTGTTGGGAACGATTGTGTAGACCTCGGGAAAGGCCTCAATGGCGTCATAAATAAGTTGAGCCTTCTTGTCAGATACAGCTTGCTGTTCTTCTACCTTGTTTGGGTATGTTTCAACCATCTTCCTAAGAACCCGGCCGATGACGTATACACTAGTGATTGAATTAGTATTATCTCAGTCGGAAACATGAAACTAACTGCAACTTACTCAAAGATGCTCAATGTATTATACAGACTGTTGTTTTTTGCAATAGTCTCGTATTGGAAGATGATCGGTGGAATAGGCAGGCCCAGTTGTCTCATGAGATTTGCAGAAGGTTGGGAGATGACTGGCGGTAAGAAGCTCTTCTTGATCACTACCCCGGTAATTCCAGCCGGTCCGAGGTTCTTCTGGGCGCCAAAGAAGATAGCCGAATAGTTCTTAACCGGAATCTGTTTCGTGAGGATATTCGAACTCATATCGGCGACAACAATTGGGCCCTTTCCATCAGGCCCCGGCTCCAAAGACTTGGGAAATGCAGGGAATTCAACCCCATCGACTGTCTCGTTGGAGCAAAAATAGACGAAAGCTGCATCTTTAGATGGCTTCCATTCGCTCTCGTCCGGGATCGTTCCAAACTTGCCGCCGTTCGACTTTCGGGCATCTGCTACACTAGTGAGTAACAATAAGTCAGTATACCAATCTCTCTCTTTTTTTCATATTATTTCTCGAAGATGCCATTGTTCAAGGGTGATGTGTTGGCTCACATGTTGATATGCTTTGAGCCCAAGAGCCGCTCGCCTTCAGCTGAGGCTTTCTGGGACCCTAGTGAGTAAAACAAGTTAGCCTGCCATGTTTGATATCTAGAACCTGCTTCACGGCTCCAGAAGAATACAAGGATAGAATTTGGTCATCATACAGGTGCCAGTAACAAGGTAGTCAAACTTGAGGTCATTGTCGACAGCTTGCTTGAGTTGCTGAATCAATTCGGGGTGGTCGGTAGGATCGCCTTGAATGTCCCCAAAGATCTCCTTGTGCTTGCGGGCAACCCAGGCGCCAGCAAAGTTGTACACTGCAGCGGAGAATTGTCCCTAACAATTCGAGGTCAGTATTGCCTATCTGAGATAGAAGTCAAGAAGCCACGTACCGTGCCACCGCCTTGCATGAAAAGGATCTCATAGTCATCTGGAATATCGAGACAGGTGGCTAGATCAGCTTTGGCTTGATTGATGATATCAGCTGCCAGCGGCGAACGGTGGGAATGTTCGGCGACTATATGCGGAAAACCAGATGTCAGCATCACTCATTCAAGGCAGACGATGAATTGTCATTTCAAGATGGCTCCTGGTAATATGATGGAAGGGGGAACGAGGGCCTCTGGGAGCGTCATACCGCCTAGGCCGGTGTCATGATAGTTAAGGAGAGCCTTGGCAGCGTCCTCGAGGACTTCGGTAGAAATCAGAGCTGGACCTGCACCAAAATAGGTGATGTCGGATCTGGATGTCATGGCGCCTAACGTGTCGTTTGACGTTGAAGTCGTGGATGAAGGTTTGCAAACTCGCCGTCCTTTTTTCCAATGGACTCGGCCGATGTCGGAGGCGATCTGCACGGGAAGCCGACGGGGCGGCTCGAGGTCAAAAGAAGCGACGCCCAAAACCGAACGACGTGCTCTTGATGTTTCCGGTGTTGCGACGACACGCAGCTTGGAGAAGCGGGAGAATTGAGGAGAGACGAGTCGAGGGCAGAGTACAAGTACAAGATCGAGACGTCTGAGGGGCGAGTTTTGTGCTGCGGGGTCGCGGGTCGGGAAGTGCACCATACCAGATTGGGTCTTGACTAATCCCAGCCCTAGCCAATGGGACGAATCTGTTTTTGTATGACTACCTTACTTTATTGATGGTACGGAGCACCGATGGCGAAGACGCCGCCGTTGAGCTGTCCGATGGGCGGCGAGATGACTCACGGCGAATCGACTCACAGAGAATCGACTCACGGCGAGGGTCGATGGTCGTCTTGGGGCCTTGGGGGCGCGCCAGAGGCGGACCGTCCACGTCTTCCTTTGTCCTCGTCGTTGTCCTCGGTGGGGGTCATGTTGCCGGAGAGCGAGAGGAGGGCCGAGAGGATACAAGTGAGGGTGCAAAGCTTGTATCTGGAAACCGGTGAGCCCCCGTCTCATCGTTGACCATACCGTCGATCCCTCCGTGCGCCGCCGCGTGTGGGCAGGGTTAGTTACAGTACCCACGGCTCCTACCGGCGCACAGGTCCTTGGTCGGCGCGCCGATCAGCAGGCCGGCGGTGGGGACCGGCGCCTTGGGCCGCCTCCGGTCCGGGGTGGGACTGGCGGGCTCTACATCCGAAAACGGGTTTGACAGCAGCAGCAGACGGGAATAGCATCAAGCCACAACTCTCGCTTGAATCTATCTTCTATAGACTATGTAGAAACAACCATACACCAATAAATCAATCCTCATTGCTACTTGCCTCTGCGTTCCTTTACTCTGCACCCATCCCTCTTCCGTAGAATCAAGAATCACCAGGAGCCGAGCCGCACAAATCCAAGTCTAACCAGACAGAAGTACTTTTGGTGCTTCACAGCCTCATAGAAAGGATCATTGCATCGCATTACTGGCCGTTGTAGGCGCGCACCTGAGATGTCTAACCACCGAGTTCGATACATCATTATCCTCAACGCCAACTTGCCTAATTTTAAGCGACAGACGCAATCACAAGCTCCGCTACACCCTCCTCCTCGCTTCGCACCGTAATCTTCGTCGTCACACCCGATTTTGAAGAGTACGCCATCCGAACGGTGGCAACTACCCGGCCACCGCTGACCGTCTTGCCTAGGAGCTTGAGCGTGTGAGTTGTCTGATTGACGGGGACATCGGTTCCCTCCAGGGGCTGTAGCGACAGCGCCTTGGTAAGCTGCTCCGTGGCCTCTGTTACTCTCGTTAGCCTTGTTCCCTATTGTAGGACCGGGTTTAAACGTACCGGCAATGCTGTTCATGCTGTCCAATTGGAAAGTCTCGTCGGCCTCCTCACCAGAAGCACCAACCTGTTCCCAGATGTGGCTGAAGTTGCCAGCAAATGCGGGGATCACGTAATCACTGCCAGCCAGGTCGAACTCGGACACCTCGTACTCGTCATCGTAACCAGTGTCCTCGGGCTCGCCCGTGGTAGGATCAATCTCCTTGCTGGTGAACTTGAGGATGTTGGTGAAAGTCGAGATGGGCAGAGCACCCTCGCCGTTGATCTTCTTGAAAGCCACGTAAACCTTTCCGGGTTCATCAGTCGGAAGCTTCTCGGCCTGGATGATGAAGACCTCCTCGAGGTCCTCATCATCAGCGGGAGTAGCGACGACGGAAACATTCTCCAAAACAGTATCGGGGAGAGTGTTCTTGACCTCGTACTGAAGCACAATGTGCTCCTTGAAGATGTGCTTGACTAGAGTAACAACATACTCAGTCTCGGCCTCAGTGAGCTCAATGAGCGGCGAGGACTTGAGGACACCACCAAACTCCTTCATCTCGGGAATCTCCATCAACTCCTGGGCGTACTTCTGAGCCTGGGCAGTTGCGGATGCTGCAGCCTCCGCACCAGTGGCAGAAGACTTGGTAGGACCAGCCTTGGGTGCCTTGAGAGTGGGGGTGGTGGCGGTGAGCTTCTTCGTACGGTCCTCGGCATCAGCCTGCTCTCGGGTGACAACAGGGATCTTGGAGATGTCGAAGGGGGATTCGAAAGCAGCCTTGTCATCTGAGGTGACGTACATGACAAGCTGCTGCTCGAAGTAGGGAAGGGAGAACATGTTCTCTATAAAGACGTGTTAGAAACATTTGAGACGGGGGTGGTGGATCATTTACCGTTCTTCACAAATCGAACGGCCATCTCATCATCCTCCTCGGCCATGAGCTTGAGGTTAAGAGCGGCACGGTCGCGAACCTCATCATCAACGTCATCCAGGCATCGGGTGAGGAGAACCTTGACACTCTTCTTGACCTCGGGATCGGACTGACCAACACCGAACTTGGCGAGGGCGGTGACGGCAGAAGCTCGGACAATCGCATTCTCGAGCACAACTCGGTTGTAAATATATCGGATGTACTTGGTGGGCTGGGCAGTCTTGGGACCCTCGAGACCAATGAGGTGCAGGATTCGAACAGCCAGCTTGGTGAACTCGCAGTCCTCAATAAACTCGCAGAGATGGGCGAGAGCCTCGTCCTTGGAATCCGGAACAAACTTGATCAGATCGAACATGCTCTCCACGACAGCCCGCTTGAAGTCATAGCCACCCTCATCACGCAGAATACCGCTGAGGAAGGTGAGCATACCAGCCTGCTTGCTGGGGAACTTCAGGCACAGCGTTCGGATCGCCTCGACAATGGTAATCTTGAACTCGTCGGTAATCTCGGACATGAAGGTCGAAATGGTCTTCATTAATCGGTCGACGCTAGCCTCGTTTCCGGTCTTGAGCAGGGTGGTGATGGCGAAGGTGGCGATCGATCGGTTGCTGTTAGAGATGAGAAGCTCGATGTCGTGGTTGCAAACAAGGACAGCGCTGGGCTTGAAGGATGCGAAGTTGTGGAGGATACGCAGAGCCGCGAACTTGGTGACTGCCCTGGGAGAAGTCAAGAAGAGCTGCAGAACGTGCACAGCCTGGGTGACCTCAGCTTCAGTAACGTCTCGCATGTCGCAAATAGCCTTGGCAGCCTCGAAGTTGACCATCTCGCTCTTGTGTCGCAACCAACCGTCCAGGAGCTGCATCATGGGCTTTCGCAACGAAGGGTCCTCCTCGGCGAGCTGGGCAGCAAGTCGAACAAGCATGACAATGGCAGCGGGGTTCTTGAGGGCACCAGGGGCGCCGAACTGCTGAACCATCTTGACGAGGGCCATGCGGTCGTGCATGCGCATCTGGTAGAGCAGTCCAACGGCGTGGTATTGCGACATGGTCGAGTGGTTCATCGGGACCTGGCTGCTGGAGGTGGAGAATCCGAGCGAGAAGCCGCCGGAGGACTTGTTGGAGGCGGCAGCTTCCTGGGTCTCGCTCTGCCATCGTCGAACGACATCCTTGGCGATCGGGAGGAGGTGGTAGGATGACACCAGGGCAGCGGATGATACAGAGGGGTTCTTATCCACGATCGCAGTCTTCATCACACGCTCAATCGACTGAACTGTGGTGGCCTTTTGGTCCGGTCAGCATCCAGGGGCGCGGTGGATCTCCCAGTGTGGCAACCTACATCGATAATCCGGCAGAGGGCGCGGATGGCGTTGGGTCTATAGATGGCCTCGGTGCTGCCGCCAGTGTCCTTCATGATGGTGCTGGTGACCATGATAATGTCCTCGGCGGAGTTGGCGAGCTCCTTGATGACCAGGTGGACCATCTGGCGGAGGCTGGCATCCTTGTTCTGGAACAGCTTCGAGATGCCGAAGAAGAGGGTGGTGGCTTCGTTGGTCGGGAACTTCTCCCCGGTGTAGAGGAGAAGGGCGATCTTGGTGAGGAGAATGCGACATCGTCGGGGTTGGATAGGGGAGCTATTGAAGAGTCGTGCTGTCCGCCAGTTTAGCTTCAACGTGGGGGAAGTGGACGGCGAGGGGAATTGGTCGCGACGAACCTTCCTGGAAGACCTGGGTGCGGTCCACCTTCACCAGCCCGAGGTCCGCGTCTTCGTCCTTTTTGCCGTAACTCATGTTGGGCACCTGGTTCGGGGGGTCTGGTGGAGAGTGCCTTGGTGGTTTGGCCGGGTCTCGAGAATCACCACGTCGCAGTTACGCTCAGGGATGGGATGGTGGCGCATCACGTGATCCTTATCGGCGCTTATCGGGACGGGGATTCGTGTCAACTTTCAGCTCAAATTAGCTTCGTAAACGAGGCTCTGGGGATTGTTTCCACGAAGGCGCCATTCCGGGCCTCTTTGGATTGAGTTTGTATTCACTATCCGAATTACGGGTGGCGGTTTCTAATACACGTTGCGTTTTGCGGACTTGTGCCAGACGATCGATCTAATTCTGGCACATCCGCACTGTTGGACGGGAGAACGCCACGAAAGTTGACTGTGAGTCCAATGACGAAAGGAGACAAGTCCGGCGTTCTTATTGGAAAAGCAATCTTGGATCACAAATTGTCTTCTCAGTATCCGACATGTGGCTTGTTCTAGGATCACTCTCTGACCCGCAGGGTGGATGAGCTCCGTACATGAATGTATGGAGTATGCACAAGTACCTCTGAGCGTCAAACCACGTCATGTCAGCTCTACAACCAGCATCTGAACCTCGGATATAGCTCCAACACAGATTCTATAATCTAGATTTCCGACTAAAAGTTCTAGGTGTACTCAGAAATTCCCGTGTCGTGTTTTGGTTGACATTCAACATTCGCTGTGACATCATTTTCGACACCGAATATCCACTCCGGCGTCCCCTCAGCCGGACCCAATTTTCGCACTCCAGCTTCGCAGCTCTTCCGCCGACCTTCGCACCACAACCCACCACAAAACCACCCATCATGAAGGTTGCGACACGACTGCCAATGCGGCTGGCGCCCCGGCTCGTCAATGCCCCCGTCTTCCTCCGCCCGATTCACTCCACGGTCGCGAAGCCCGCCAATGTCGCTCCGATCGTCGGCACCGGCCCGCCGCCCGCGCCGCCGGAGCCCCCGACCGCGGCCGAGGTCAATGTGCACCAGCGTGTCGCCCGGAGGAGGAAGCAGGCGGAGATGCTGAAGCATGCCAAGGAGATTCGCAGTGTGAGCGCTGGCAAGACTGGCACTCTGACGAAGCGGTTCTGGAAGGATGTTGCGGTCAAAGAAGTGGACGGTGAGTTACGACATGGATCGCCGTCTCCAATGGCTGCGGCAGGACAGCAATTGAGGATTATATGGCAGTTGGCTAATCAGGACAATTGAGCAGGCGCTTATGAGATTCATCTTGATACCCGACCTCTTCGACATCCCAATACGAAGGAGATCATTCGTCTCCCGCTGTCGAAGCCCGACCTCGCCTCTGCCCTCGCTCTCGAATGGGACCTCCTGACGTCCGCTCAAGATGCGACTAGACAGCACCTGATCCCGCTTACCAGTCTTATATGCCGAGCGCTTGACATTGCGGAGGCCGATGTGGCGGCTGGATCTGCGACCTCGGAGGTCCGAGCCGGTATCGCGACGACTCTGTTGAAGTATCTGGACACCGACTCGATCCTTTGCTGGGCGCCGCCGACCGGAGAGCACGACTTGAGGAATGATGCCGGAGAGGGACTACGGGATGTACAGAAGCGCACGGCTGAGGAGATTGTCTCGTTCATGACCACCCACGTCTGGCCCGGCGTCACAATCAACCCTGTCCTGGACGGCCACTCCATCTCCCCTCAGGCACAGGCGCCTGGCGTCCGCGAGGTTGTCCAGGGCTGGATCACTGGGCTCGACTCCTGGGAGATCGCCGGCCTTGAGCGGGGCGTGCTGGCAGGCAAGAGCCTCATCGCCGCGGCCCGGCTCGTCTCCGAGTGGAGCGAGGGCTCCGTCGGCAAGGGCGAGCTCAACACCGGCAAGAAGTTTGGCGTCGAGGATGCGGCCGTGGCTACGAGCTTGGAGGTGGACTGGCAGACTGGGCAATGGGGAGAGGTGGAGGACACGCACGACGTCAACAAGGAGGACGTGAGGAGGCAGATGGGCAGCGTTGCGCTGTTGGTGTCTGGCACTGCCAAGAGTGCTTGAAGGCTCTGCCAGTGGACATGACAGAGTGTACGACGAGTTATGGAAAAGGCAACAGAGTGTCAGTGTTGTCCGGCTTGTACACTACGGTTCAAAACATGTACTATTTAGAAATAGCTCAGTGAAATGCAGAGCAGCAACGCATTGAGAGTAGCGGTGGCTGTAAATAATATGCAGATTGACGTCGATGATGCTTGGCAGTGCTCGTATTCAGTTGCGGTGGAGCGTTGGGTGACTGGACTACGTACTGTAGGTTTGTATGGTGGAGATGAAATGCCATCTCGGTCTACAACAACCAACAGGGAGCCTCCATGTAGCGCTCAATTGCGAGTGTTTCTTGGTATGGAGCAGACGCCAATGGTTGGGGTTGGTAATGAGGAGGAAAAGCCATCGTCAGATTAAATCATGACATTCACAGCAAAACCAGACTGGGTGCATGATGCCAAGCGTCTGTTCATGGATGTTGATTATGTCACTTAACTTACGCGGATCGTCCTTCGGTGAGAAACAGACTCACGGGAGCCAGGTTCCAGGGAGCCAGGTTCCAGGTTCCACCTGGCGCGTCCCACGTGTCCCATGTCTTTCAGTCCGCACAGGCTCTGGTCAACCAGGGCGGCTCGAACCTTCAAGGCAAGCCCCGACAGCTTAACTCGACTGCAAGTCGCATTTGTCCATGATGGCTTTTTATTGTATTGAGACGGCATAATCTCGGTGGCCTCTCGCCACTGACGCTTGGCGGCTCAAGCCAGCAGCGTCACCGATCATGGCAGCATGTCAGCGGCGATTTGCCCAGATGCTTGGCTGTCCGCTTTCCGGTAAGGTCGTGTAAGCAGCAAGGGAGCATCGCCTCGTCGCAGAAGCGCTAATCTCTCACTTAGGCGAGTTAGGCTGCCCGGTAAGGCGGAGCCGGGGGGAGGGGGCCTGCTGAGAATAGAAAGGATCACGCCTCGAGGTGAAACGGGGACGAGATCAAGAGTCTGTTGCTGGGCTTTGTTGATCATCTGTCGGGTGAGTGGGTTTTGCCAAGTCAATAGCAGATGAGGCGACAGGATTGAAGAGACGAGGAGACCAGACAGGCCGAGTCATGTCGTCGAGACGCCGTCATCCGTACCTTGCATGTTCTTTGCCATACGCCACAGACAGAAACTGCATTTGGTCGTCTTGGGGGCGGACGGGATCGTGCATTCCAAATGCTTAACCCAGACACAGCGCCGTGCTTCGAGCGGCTAATGAGATACCGCTCATAGCTGCAGTGCTCCGACGCCCAAACCTGGAGCCCCGGGATGACAGGAGGCCGAATGTGTTTGGCGATGGTTTTCAGCTCCCCAATTAAGGCTCGCTTGGCACACCACCAGCACTCCGTTAGTGCACCTCCGTGACCCTGCACAGCCGGGGCGAAGCGCCACCGGGGCCACCGACAGGGGCAATCGAAGGCTGGCGAGAGGCCCAGGAGGCCCGACGCAGATCCTGTTTGGACGGCGCGGGCGGTGGTGACGGCTGGCGCACCTCGTACAGGAGGAGATGGGACGTCGCACCCGGATCCATGCGTCTAGTTTGTGGTTGTACGTAGGACGGATAGTCCAGATCCAGTAGCTAAAATGAAATAAAGCTCGTCGCAGGCCCTGGTCGTGTCCGCAGCTCCCGTCCGCGACTGTTGTTGCTATTCTGTACCGATCCGACAGACAGGCCAACGGCAGACAAACCAACGGCAGACAGACCAACGACAAACGACGCCCAACGACTCCACAAAGCGACTCGAGATGCGGTGGACAACATGGGGGCCGGCCCTGGCCGTGCTGAGCAGCTCCTGCGCCGAAGCCGCCCTCTTCCCTCGCGCCGTCGCCGGCAAGGGCTTCCTCTCGGTGCCCGTCGGCACGGTCGACAAGCCCAAGAAGGACAAGGCGAAGCGACAAGAGGGCACGATCCTGCAGCAATTGGAAAACCGAGAGTTCTTTTACGCGGCCGAAAGTGTGTTTTATCAAACCTGAGGGATCCCCCCTGCAGACATGTTGTTGCAGAAGACTGACCCTACTATCACCAGTCGAATTCGGCACGCCGCCACAACCCGTCGTCGTCCTCGTCGACACGGGCTCCAACGAGCTCTGGGTCAACCCCGACTGCAACACCGCCCCCTCGCTGGAACAAGAAGCGCAATGCAAGTCCTTTGGCGAGTACAACCCCGACAAGTCCAGCACGCCGCCCATCGGCCCCTTCGGCAAGGAGACGATCAACTACGGCGACGCATCCGACCCGACGACGCACACATCGGCCACGATCCGCTACTACACCGAGACGCTGGGCTTCGGCGGCTCCAACATCACGAACCAGACGTTCGGCATCGTCGAGACCAGCGATGGCATCTCGCAGGGCATCCTCGGCCTCTCCCCCGACCTGCGCGCCGGCTTCGATAGCGACAAGCCCTACAGCCTGGTGCTCACGTCCATGGCCGACCAGGGCCTCATCAACAGCCGCGCATTCGCCCTCGACCTGCGCCACTCCGAGGCCGAGACGGGCGCCGTCATCTACGGCGGCCTGGACCGCAACAAGTTCATCGGCGCGCTGGAGAAGACGCCCATCATCCGCGGCGAGGCCGGCGAGTTCCGCCTGGCCGTGACGCTCACCAGCCTGGGCATCACCTTCTCGCAGTCGGAGGAGTTCGGCCTCGACAAGGCCGACAGCAACGTCATGCTCGACTCGGGCACCACCATCACGCGCATGCACTACGCGGCCGCCTACCCGATCCTCGAGGCCCTGGACGCCCAGGACGACGGCGAGGGCTACTACGTCACCCAGTGCTCGAACCGCGACCGCGCCGGCAGCGTCGACTTTGGCTTCGGCAAGAAGATTGTGCGCGTGCCCTTCAGCGACTTCATCCTCGACCTCGGCTCCTCGACCTGGTGCTACATTGGCATCGTCGTCACCTCGGACCAGCAGATCCTCGGCGACTCGGTGCTGCGGGCCGGGTACTTCATCTTCGACTGGGACAATGAGAATGTGCACGTCGCCCAGGCCGCCAACTGCGGTGACGACGACATTGTCGCCATTGGGTCGGGCACCGATGCCGTTCCCTCTGTGACGGGCAACTGCAAGATGAGCGATGTCACTGACCGGCCGTCTGTCACTGAGAGTGCAAGTGAAACTGTAAGTTCCCGATCCTTTGAACCTCTCCAAAGATCCTCATTCAGGATACTTTGGTGAGCCCAAGCATACACTCGACTAACCCCATCACAGGAAGCGGTCTCCAGGACGGCCGGTCTACCCACCAGGGCCTACACGACGACTTTCACCATCACATCATGCCCTGCATTTGAGCAGGGCTGCACTACCGGCGTGGTGACGACTCAGACCTTTGGGCCGGCGCGGGCGACTGTCACGGTCACGGCCGGCGCCAACTCGAGCAACAGCGACGACGACTCAGGCGCCTGGCGCACAATGCCGACGAGCTGGATCTTCGTCGTCATTGGCGCCTTTGTAGTTGGATTCAACCTGGTATAGACGGGTACAGCATTTACGAAGACCTTGTATTTAAAACGGCATTTCCTCTGGTTTGGAGGGCCTAGATAGATCGCATATATGGCAGAGCGCCGTCTGATTTTTGGCATCTAATACGATACATACTAATCGCAGCTTTTCCCTGTCTCTACAAGTTGTGTTGTTTTACTGAGTCGTTCCGCTCATTCCTATCCTGCTCAACAACACGACAGAACCGCACTCGCCACTAACACCAGCGCACCATCATACCAAAGCGAGTATCTCCGAGATGGGAACTCGTTCATATTGAGTCGAAGAACTTTAACGCGAAGGTCGATCTCATGTCAAGGTCCATACCCAAATTTTAATGTCTAGATGTAATCTCCAAGGGAGAATTGCTCGACACCAGGTCCAACATATCACATTCCTACCTTGAATATAATTTGCCGAATAAAACAGTTAAAACTACAAGCCTTTCCCCTATCTTGACTGCACAGTCAAAATGTCCCGATTTAACTACCTCTTCCCATGTAAGGAAATTATTTGCTAACCGCAGGTCACCATAGACATAGCTGAGATGCACAAGCCAGGGTATTGTGCTTGATAGTTGCCTGCCGCCTCGTTTCTTGAGCCCCGAGAGAATCTGTTTGGCTAGACGATCATCAAGGGTCATTGCCAAGCGGTGCATGAATATACCCTTAGGAGCATCCAAAACGCAAGGTATAATATGGGGATGTAGGTGTTGCATCAAAGTATAATAAATCGCTCTTGGTAGTTAATTTACCATCTGCCTTCCTCTCCTGTTTTTCGGTGTACCGGGGTTGGATTATCTGAGGTCTGAAAATAGGGAGTATCAGTCAAGTTCCCTCTTACAGTAGGGTGCCCCGATTATACTCGCATCAGTCATTCCAGCGATCGGATTAATCACATTCCTTTTCATCTCCCTGGGGCTGGAATTCGTCTCCATTTGGAAGGTTGGTACTCGGTTAATCGTGAGGGATATTCCCCCCAACTATCTCTTTCCGCTTTCTCTCGGGGGGCCTCGTCTCCCAGAACAGACAAGCGGTCGTGAAGTCTCTTCTCTCGGTTGTCGTTCCACTCCAAAAGCCCTGATGAGATTACCACTCAGTATCAATCATGGCAACGATACTTTACATATTCCTACAATACAAAACACACATGGATGCTATCATAAAGTCCTTCACTGAGACTTAGAAGATAGTGTAATTCGATGAACATTTAGACAAGTCCTTGTTGGAAGCTTTAGTTTGTACTGCCTAAGTTTATTTAAACCCCATCATTCGTAATTCATTAAGGATTTCCCATCAGGTGTCACCACTACCTAGCACAGTGCGTTGGAACCAAGGCCAATGTGACTGAGCGGACCACGTAGCCAACCTCTGCAGAACAGTAATGATCTGGCAAATACCTTGGATCCCATCTGTGGATCCAATCGGGATCTTGCTCCAGATTATCGTCTCTCGGTCGTTGCCATCAAGTACGCGGCCCTGGGTAGCCGCAATGAACATCCAGTCGTGCCCCTGTATGATAATTCCAGGGAGAAATTCCAACCCTTCTGCGCCGGACTCTTGCGCGAGCTCACGGAGCCGCTTCCAGTGGCCTGCCATCCACGTACTCACCTGTTGCAGGGCAGCCTCCCAATCTTGGCCCGTCCGCTTTGTCTCGATGCTCAGACTGATGGGGCTGTTGATGAGGGGTGTGTAGTCTGTATGGTTGACGGAGAGATGCGCAGACTGCTGGGCAACACGATACAGAGCATCGCTCAACGGCGATTCCCTTTCCGGCTTGATAGAAATGCAAAAATCAATGCGTTTGTTGTAGCTGGTGTTAGCTGTGTATGTAGCATACGGCCTTGGCACCTGGGCGGTCGTGCTGGTCCCCGTGTTAGCATGTAATCATTCCAGTAGGTGGACCATTGGGTGAACGCACACGTTAAAGGCTTTGATTTGAACCTGTTTCTGGACATCTGGTTGATTAACTTTGGCCAGCCGTAGCGCGGCGTTCAGCAGGGGATAGTGGACGGCACAGTTCCAGGATGCCTCTGAATGACCGTCCAGTTCGCAGTCTTGGGCTTCTTCCCAGATGTTTAGGATGGTATCTATGTCTGGCAGTTTGCCTAATTCCTCCCGTTTGCCGGTCAAGTCGACCAGACGAGGTGTATCAAGCAGCTCATCGAATATGGGATTCGCGGTCGCTCGAATCACATCCTATCACTAGTCAGTTCAATGATCCAATGCAATGCAACTGTGAGCTCACAATATCAGAAGGTGAGAAAATGTCCATCCCGAATGCGTCTTGCTTGATATGCCACACAATCTCTTTAAGAGCTGGTGGTGGTGCTTTTTGCCCACGGAACGACCTATGGACAATAATGTGCTCAATGCGCAAGAACGCAAGGCCCTTCGTGGGACTGCTACGGCTCCGTTTGGATGAGGAACGGGACGAGGCATTACTGCTGCCATCGCCTAAGCCGTCCGAAGGTGCAGATTTCCCCATAGGACCTGTAGCGCGAGGCTTTGTCGGCGTTGCATCGGGATCGGGGCATGGCCGTTTTGAAGGCGACGCGTCGTCGCTAGACATTGGCGGGGATGGTAGTCGTTTGTGATGCCTCCCGGGTGCGTTGTCCGCGAACTCTGGGATGGTTGACAGCCACTCGGAGATGATATTATAGTCAGCGGTCATCTCTCATGGGTATTGAATTCGACGCAGTATCCCCTTGAGTTGTCAATTCGTCAGCCCCTCGTCTCGTAACAATACGTCGTCTTGCAATGGGCTTTCATCCGTGAGGTGGTTGTTGATGTTGCCCCACCCCGCCAGGGTTGGCAAGGAAGCAAGATTAGGATACTGGCTAACCATGTGTTTACATAAGCGTCTCGATTTTACCTACCCTACATCTTGCAAAAAAAAGTTAAATGATTTATCATGAGAGATTAATTACTTCATTCATAAATAGGTACATAAGCGTAGAGTACATATTATTATCCCACTCATTTATTGCCAAATGTAGGGGTTTTTATTTGTTTTATTTTATCCTTTACCTTGTAAGAGTTGTGTCGTAACAGGATTGGTCCTCAGCAGCAATGCCGCCAGTTCACAAAAGAACTTTCCCAAATGTGTGGATAACCCAGTTGTTAACAACTCTAATATTACTATTACTAGACTCAACTACGATATGCCAGGGTGAGTGACTGGTCTGGGCTTCTCTCTAAAATTTCCTATCCGCTTCTGATGGGACGGGTGTCATACGGGTGAGATTTTAGACAGCAGCCTGTACGTATGCAGGTTCAAGGAGCTTATTTGGACGACAGCCTGTAACGAAGCCGGTGATGGTGACTAACAAGACTTCTCCGCGGCCAAAATGACGTTGCGGATCTGAGATGGGTCGCTTCGAGGTATCGTGACGGTCGCCGAGGTTGCAGAAGTGGATGCGAAGTGGGTGCGAGGGCATACCGAGGCACCGAGGCGTTTGACCCACCACACGATGGCGCTTTAGCTTAGTAGCCCACGGCGCCACACCCATTGCAAGTGTCGGTTGACAGGGCCAGACGACCGCTTGGGGGATGTTCCCGTCGCGGAATTTCAGCGAGAGTGTACTCACAAACTCAAGGGGCCAGTGATGTCGCAGCAGGCTGGGACGATTGCGCAGTTGTGGCTGGAGTGGGAGCCTCGGTTAGCTATATTGGACTGCTGAAGAGCTTTGATACAGAGGACTTTGGACCCGGACGCCGGCACCACGCTCGTACCTGAACCCCCGGAGCGACCGATGACGAAGAACAAACCGAGGACGATGAAGAAAAAGAGGAGCCAGAGGAACAATCCCAACAAGGCCAGCAACGCCATCCCGAGGAAGCCCATTGGACATCATCTCAATCTCCGCCAGGCTGTGGAGCGCTGTAGCACATAATGCGGAGAATGCGGGGCCGTCTCCAAGCGCTAGAACGGGACTTCCCCAGCTTTTTTGGGGGAGAAAGCCAGCATGGCGAACAGCGCGGCACAGCGGATGCGAAGCGGAGGCACAGCGACGGCGGAGGCGATAACTCGGTAGCTGGGAAGGCAAGGCTCGCTATTTCGGCATTGGCGGTTATGGATGGATGCGCCGGCCGGAGCTTGCGGTTGGGCGCTGGGCGCTGTACGCTGCCGTCCTTATGAGACAGCTCGTCGCCGTCTTCCGCTCACCGACCCTGGCTGCTACTTTCTCCCAGCCTTCTCTTCTTTGTCTTCCTTCAGCGTCTCGACTCTAGATCCCCCAACGACACCGTTTATTCCCCTAGCCGTTCCTTTTTCTCTGTCCGGCCCCTCAAGGACCCTCCCGAGTCACAATGGTCTTCACTCCGTCGGAATCCCTCCCCAAACTCCCCCACGGTAAGCTTCCTCGCCGCACTGTCCCGCCGCGATTGTCCGCGCAACCTAACACCTTCAATCCAGACCCCCCAGACTCCATCACCATCGCCGAATTCGTCAACAATGAGAAATATGGCCGCTACCCCGTCGCCAGGGCCCGGAACCCCTTCACGTGCGGCATCACCGGCAAGACGTACACCATGGCCGAGGTCCTCCAGCGCGAGGACTTCATGGCGCGCGCCATCGGCAAGCGACTCGGCTACGACATCTGCGATGGCACGGAATGGGATCGCGTCGTTGGCCTGTTCTCGCTCAACACGGTCCGTGGGCTTGCCATTTATCCGGCCCTTGCGCCTCGACTGACAGCATCTAGATCGATTACCTCCCCCTTACCCACGCCGTCCACCGCCTAAACTCCATCGCGACCCCCGCCAGCGCCGCATACTCAGCACCCGAGCTGGAGCACCAGCTTCGATCGTCGGGCGCCAATGCGCTCTTCACCTGCGTCCCGCTGCTCGAGACCGCCCTGGCCGCCGCAAAGGCCGCTGGAATCCCCCACGAGCGCATCTTCATTCTGCCCATGCCGGGCGACAAGAAGGTGCCCTTCAAGACGATTGATGATTTGGTTGACGAGGGCAAGGCCCTGCCAGAGCTCCCGCCCCTTAATTGGACCCCGGGGCAGGGAGCTCGCCAGGTCGCCTACCTGTGCTACTCCAGTGGAACCTCTGGCCTGCCTGTAAGTGCACTGGCCCAACGCCTGTAACCGACGCAATCGACGTACTCACACCGCGAAGAAAGCAGTCATGATCTCTCACCACAACGTCATATCCAACGTCATGATGATAAAACAATACGACCAACCTGGGCGCAATGCCGCATCAGTAGACACCCAAGTCATGCTCGGTCTCCTGCCCTTCTCCCACATTTACGGCCTCGTCGTCAACGGCCTGTACGCCTTGGCCACCGGCGACGAGCTGGTCGTGCTGCCGCGCTTCGAGCTCAAGTCGTTCCTCGAGACCATTCAGAGATTCCGCATCGAGCAGATGGCCATTGTGCCCCCGATCCTGATCCAAATGCTGAGCAATCAGGAGCTGTGCAAGAAATACGACCTGAGCTCAGTGCGATTTGCGTTTAGCGGCGCCGCTCCGCTGGGCATGGAGACGATGAATGACATCTTGAAAGTGTACCCGAACTGGAACTTGTGTCAGGGATATGGTGAGTTTGAGGAGTTTTCTAACAAAATTTCTGCTTTGCTAACCATTGCAACTAGGCCTGACTGAGACATCACCCGTCGTGACGTCCACCAGCGAGCTGGACATCCTCCCCGGCTCTTCGGGCTCGCTTCTACCTGGACTCCGAGCAAAGCTCATCGACTCCTCCGGCAAGGAGGTCACCGAGTATGAAACTCCCGGCGAGCTGTTCGTACAAGGCCCGACTGTCGTTTTGGGTTATTTGAACAACCAAAACTCCACAGCCTCAACCTTTGTCCATGACAAGGACGGTCGGTGGATGAGGACGGGCGACGAGGTGCTGGTCCGGAAATCCCCCAAGGGCAACGAGCACTTTGTCATCACGGACCGAATCAAGGAGCTCATCAAAGTCAAGGTAAGCTTGTCTCTTGATATGACCGAATTCGTCTCACTCACTAACCCATGTACAGGGTCACCAAGTTGCGCCCGCGGAACTCGAGGCTCATCTCTTGTCCCATCATCTCGTCGCCGACTGCGCCGTGATCCAGGTCCCCGACGACAGGGCTGGCGAGGTGCCCAAGGCCTACGTCGTCAAAGCGAGCGAAGCCCAGGGCAAGTCCGACAGCGACGTGACGGCGGCCATCCACAAGCACGTCGAGGACCACAAGGCCCGGCACAAGTGGCTCAAGGGAGGAATCGAGTTCATCGACGTCATTCCCAAGAGCCCAAGCGGCAAGATCCTGCGAAGGCTTTTGAGAGACCAGGAGAAGCAGGCGAGGAAAGCCAAGGGCGCTAAGCTTTAGACATTTGCATCATTGTTATAGACGGTATACCCAGCGCCTTATCGAATTCATTACTCAGCCTCTCGAAGTAGCCGTGGTTCTGCCTAAAGGCATGGCGGTCAGTGCAACGTAGTAGCCAATGCGACACAGCGGCATGTGCATTTCCCGTCCTAATTCTCCGAGCAATATTAGATCGATGACAGGCTAAATATAGGAACAACCAGAGAGTACTGGATTGAGTTGACGTCACGGCGACACATGGCATGTCACGATCGGAAATAATCGTCAATTATTATCATGACAGGGCTTACGGCTAGCCCAATACTGTGTCGTTAGGCTTACTCCGGGTCTGCCGGATGTGTTATGTGAACACGACTTCTTCTTCTAATGCAAATGCGGCGTATATTCTTTATGCACATGGTAACTCCTTTTATGCATTGATTAATGAGCGGGAAATACGAATTGTGTGTGTGTTACCCAGCACTTTCACGTCTTCATCTCATACGAGTTGCCCAAAACAACTTCCAACATCCTTCCCGGACTGTATGCTCCGGGGACTATCTTTTCGCAGAGACTATCCATTAAGCAAGCGTCAGGACCAAAAAACAGCTTGCTTTATCGTCGCAATACCGATTAAATCGTACGACTTTGGCTGGAACTACAAACAATAGTCTTTGGCAAATCTGCAAGTAGACGTTTCGGGTCACTCTTCGGGTTGTGGGAGTCAGTCCGAGATCTTGGCAATCACATTAGTCAAATTCCACGTGCTTTCCATCGATTTGATATCTTGGAACGGGACATTTCCGCCAATGCGAGATAGCCGATGGGGCGGTGAGGCACCTCGTGACGATAAAGCCAAGCCCCTGCCCGGCATTCGTCATTGTCAAAATTGATGTTGGTCGCGTTGCTGCTGAATGCAACCGTCATTACGACTATGCAGTAGGATTCTGCAGACGTTATTGGTGGGTTCGGTTGGAGCCCCCCTAGTTCCGTCGCGAATCGCTAAGGAACGCCCTATCAGGACTGTATGCAGGTCACTTTCGTGGCCGCAGAGACGAGACCCATTTCAGGGCAAAGGCGCGAACTCGCAGATTGAGCGGGACGGCCCGGATTTAGTTGGAAGCTAAGGAGATGCTTACGCGTTTGAACTGCATCATTCAGGTGACAAATGAAAGGCTGAGCTGCAATCGTCCTTAAGCGCGGGTGTGGTGTAGTTGTTCGCCTCATTCCGCGTCGGACAAGGAAGCTGCATTCACCCCGGCCGGGGCAACGGACGTATCTGATTTAGTGGAGTGAAGAGGAGTTGGGCATCTATCATCTATCACCTGTCATCTTCCTCGAGTCTCGTTGGTTTTAGTCATAATATCCATCTTGCATCGTACCTGGTCCAGCTAACTATTTTGGGACCAACAGTTGGTCCAGGGAGCCTGGAGAGGTTTGGGGAAAGTATGAACTCAACCTGGGGAAAAGATCGACCCATTTGAATTATTAGACTTGAGCGGGCGTGGTAACTGGAAGGGATTTTGTGGCGCAAAATATACAGAGTAGGAGTAGTTTCAGGGAATACAATGACATTCGAAGGGTAAACTCTATGATAATGCACAACCGGTCCGGCACCTTTCCTTTGCTCTGATCTCTTACTGGGCAACAAGTAACTGTGTTCCTGCAGCATTCTATGCGGAGACTCTGCCACCTAAGCATTGGAAGGTGGCGATGACTTGAGAGTGAGAAGGACGGCGCCATCGACACTCTCTCCAGTGGTGTTCCAGCGCAACGAATACAATCCCTCCGTGTCAGAAGGCACCGCATACCAAAGTGTCACCATCTGACCGCTGGCCCCGGTGAGGTAGGCCAAAGTGCCGTAGAAGTCGAAGCCACTGGTAACAAGAGTGGCATTCTTGCCCGCAGAAATATCAACCAGACCAACGGCATGCGAGGACGATGAAGACTTTGGCACGTAGAAGCACAAGTCGGACCAGGTGGGAAGGTCGCTCGAGTCGGCAAAGCCCGTCGTGTTAGGGGCGCCAACCCAAACACCATTGTTATCAGAAGTGACTGAGGACGGTGTTAGAGTCTTGGAATTTCAATTGAGGGAGGTGACTTACAGAGTACAGGAGCCGCCTCGGTGTCGTTGAGGAGCGAGTAGTCTCCAATGTATGCCGATTCTTGATCAATTAGACACGAGTTGTGCATCACAATGAGGAGTTACTCACTTCCAGAGGAAATCAAAGGAACTCCGCCGATGCCATCACCAAAGGCGTATATTTGGAATGGGTCCGAGGTGGATCGCGGCCAGACGGCAGCCTGCGCCGCAACGGCCAGGCCAGCCAAGACAGAAAGAAGCTGAGAAGAATGCATGTCTAAGGGTAGAAAGTGTCGGTGTGAAAATCAGGTTGCAGAATGAGTTGGACACGGCAGAAACAAATCTAGTCACAAACAGGTGTGCTGGTTCGGATTCAAATAAGTTTTTGAACAGAGGTTGGACCGTACGTCAACGCTACATGGCCAAGGTCGCTGGTATAAGCCGGGGGGTAAGGTGTTAAAGGGGCCGCGTCACCAAGTCGCCAACTCGCTCACGAGTCATATGTGATGGTTTGCAGAGACCCGCTCGTGGGAATTGCGTCAAAGCATGGCCGGAGCAAACGATATCACCGTCGTGTTGCACGCGGACCCCTTTTTTTCCCAGCCGGCGTGGTCCCTGTCTCCGGCTTGCGGTGACTCCACCATGGCGCCGGGGAGCCCAAGACGGGGGCGCTTATCGTACGCGGAAACCGGGATTAATTATAACAGATTGAAAATGATGGGGGAGCCGAACCAAACGAGCCGTCTCGCCTATCGCGCCCTGGGATAATACGACGGCCCAAAGACCCCTGGGCAAAAGAAGCATACGCGTCCCCCCGCAAGCAGGAATGCCGGGCTCGCGGATGCAGAGTCGCAGCGGCTGCGTTCACGGGCCTCCTGTTTCGACATGTAGGACTGTGGTTCCGCTGGACGGGCACGTTCCTACCAACTGCCGGCAGCGTTACATTGACACAACATTGTCATAACATTGACCTAACATGCTCCGTACGACCGTTATGGATTCCGGGGGCGCCAGGCGGCTCTCCGGAGTTACCCACTTTGCATCGACGCCATATCGGTCCACACTATAGGCGCGCAAAACTTCTTCACCCGCGCCGGCACGAGATGCAAATGAGACGAATTGCGTATGCCTTTACATGGGGGCTTGCAGAGGAACTAGGCCGTGGTCTCGTGGACCCTGACCTGGTGTGCTGATACGGCTGCAACTCCGTCGTCAACCCACTCCGTTCCGTTGTTGCCGTTGGTCTTGTTACCTCAGTTCTCATGGAACGTTGTGTTGATACTCTTGGCTTAGTTCTCCTGGATAAGTCCTCCTGGATCGGTCCATTGAGTTGAAGTATAACTTGAGAGAGGTCTGCTCCTGGTAAATGCTTTCTCAGAGCCCTCTCAACCAACATCTTCCTCAACCAAGTTCCTCTGTCTTTGTGACCACTCATTCTCAGCACAATGCGCTCTGTTCTCTCTTCATTCGTTTTAGCCCTCTCAGCGGCCTCCATCGTTTCATCATCGCCATTTTTACCACCTGCTGAGGATGTCACCACAATCCCAGGATCCAGTGAGACTTCTCCTGAGCTCAGAGCCAGGAGTGTTTCTACTGCACCTGGATCCAGTGGCACTTCTACTGCGTTGGCATCTAGTGACACTTCAACGCCAGAGACCAATATATGCGAGGGCAACACTGCCAGCACACGGTCTCAGTGGTGTGACTATGACATTGACACCGACTACACCACAGAAGTCGTCGACACAGGAAGGATCCGAGAGTATTGGCTCGATCTGACTGACGTCACTGTGGCCCCTGATGGAATCTCACGGACCGCCATGGCTGTCAACGGATCTATTCCGGGGCCTACCCTGTTTGCCGACTGGGGTGATACCATGGTCATTCACATTACCAACTCACTCACCACGTCCCTGAACGGCTCCAGTGTCCACTGGCATGGTATCCGCCAGAACCACACCAACCAACATGACGGCGTGGTTGCCATTACTCAATGCCCTCTTGCTCCTGGTCAGTCAATGACTTACACCTGGAAGGCCGAGCAGTATGGCACAGCCTGGTACCACTCCCACTTCGGCCTTCAGGCCTACCAGGGCGTTTTTGGAGGTATTATCATCAACGGTCCTGCCACTGCCAACTACGACGAGGACCTGGGCGTGGTGTTCTTGAACGACTGGGACCACCAGACCGTTGACGAACTTTACGTCAAAGCTGCAACAGGTGGCCCCCCTACGCTGGACAATGGTCTCATCAACGGCACAAACGAATGGACTGCTGATGGCGTCACAACTGGTAAACGATTCGATGTATCTTTTACTGCTGGCAAGTCACACCGCTTGAGACTTGTCGGCGCGGCCATTGACACGCATTGGAAATTCTCCATTGACAATCATAAAATGACTGTCATTGCGGCTGATCTTGTGCCTGTTGAGCCGTTCGAAGTTGACATTATAAACCTGTCAATGGGTATGTGTTTCGTTTTTCTTCTGGTTGACTGGTAACTAACACCAAACAGGCCAGCGATACGACATCATCGTGACTGCCGACCAAGGCGATGTGGCAGACAACTTCTGGATGCGAGCCATTCCCCAGGTTGCATGCTCGGACAACGAAAGCGCCAGCAACATCAAGGCCATTGTGTACTACGGCGACGAGGCTTCTGAGCCTACAACCGAGGGATACGCGTACACTGACGGCTGTGACGATGAAACCCTGAAGCTTGTCCCATGGGTGGCCCACGATGTCTCCGATGCTGATTGGAAGGACCTGGAGTCTGCCTCCGTCTCCCGAAACTCGGCTGGTCTTTTCAAGTGGTACCTCAACAGCACCAGCATGCTTGTGGATTGGGCCACGCCTACCCTTGAGCACATCATGGAGGGCGAAACTGAGCATGAGACGGACGATGCGGTCATCGAGCTCAGCACCCCTAACCAATGGGTCTATTTCGTCATCCAAACCACCATGACCGTCCCCCACCCCATCCATCTCCACGGGCACGACTTCTTCGTCCTCGCCCAAGGCTCGGGCTCATACTCCTCGTCAGTGACGCTCAACACGTCCAACCCGCCGCGAAGAGACACCGCCATACTCCCGTCTGCTGGCTTCTTGGTCATGGCATGGAAGGCGGACAACCCCGGTGTTTGGCTGATGCACTGCCACATTGGATGGCACACGTCGGAAGGGTTCGCCGTCCAGTTCATTGAGCGTCGAGACGAGATTGCGGCGATTACAGACGGCGATCTCTTGGACGAGGTATGCACCCATTGGGAGACATTCCAAGAGGAGCACGAGATTGAGCAGGAGGATTCTGGAGTATAATTGTATCATGACATATCGATGCACACATTCATTTACGAGGGTTCGAGTTGGGGCAGAGGCAGGGAGAGAAGCATGATGCTTCAGTACACTCATTACACGGTAATAATTACGTATTTTCCTTTAGTCATAGGGCAAACTCGAAACGAGTCCCTTATTTTCTAGTTGTACATCATTAGGCCAGAATAAAAACCTAAATGTTAGAAATCTTCGGTTAGCACCCATCGCATGGAAGTGATTATTGCCTACCCTAGTCCTATTCTCCTAGTCCTACTCTGGCTTCTGTGCGAGAGGCAGCCCACGTGTCGCAATTAGCAGATGAAACCCAGAGGAACAAAGCCCTTCATTTCTAACCAATGACGGTCTAATGATTTGTATTGTCCCGGCAAATAAGAGAAGCTTCGGCATCTATTGCTCCGTGAGCTAGGGGGGCTTCCCCGAGGAGCCTCACCCCGGGGACCCGGTACCTGGCACCGGCACAGACCTCCTGGTGGAAGCAAGGATATGAATACGAGAGAGGCATTGGCAATGGAATACTCTTGGCAGTAAGGCGATTGACAAGTCTAAAACACGACGTTAGGGAAAAGGGGTGATAGTGACACATTGTCTCTGGTGAATAACATTCCGTCGGCTGCTATGAAAGAACTACCGGTGCACAGGCGTGTGATGGCAGTGGTGCTCCGGCATGGACCAAGCTGTAGTGATGCTTTCCTGATAAATCACGATAAAAACTGAGTGTACTGTACCCATAACACCGAGTATTCGCTTCATCGGAGACATGCCGTAATTACAGTGCACGCATCAATGAACTAAAAATGATAGGTTGGTGAAGATGGAAATTCCCTGGTCGTCATTCTAAGGAGATTACCGAGCCAAAAACCCAATCTGGAAAATTGAAATCCGCGGCAAAGCTCGGTCCCTGGCGGCTCGGGCGTGCCGAAGCCTATCTGAGATCCTTCGAGATCGGAGTTAAAAGACGAAAATAGAGAGTCCGTGCCACTTTTGATGTCCGTGATGCAAAGGATCCACCTCTTCAAGGCTGTGCTCAGTCTCAGTGCCCTTAATTTATCATGCAGGATTTAGAGCCGGTAATGTTGTGCACAGATACCGATGTGAACAATTGAACCATGTGTCGCTTCTAGCGCGTTGGTCCGTACTTCATACTTTATTTCAAAACTTGACAACGGGCCAAGGGGAACTGATCACGCTTTTCATTCAATAAGATAGGATAATCGTAAGACTTGCCATAACATTTTGTAACCCCCTCATAATTCCAAACCATTGATTTTACTTTTTGTTTGCAGCATTTGCTTCCCCAAACACTTATAGGTATGCTCGATGGACGACTTGGACGTTACCCGTGACGATTGTCTTTGTCTGAAGGTAGTCCTCAATACCATATTTGCTGCCCTCACGCCCGAGACCAGACTGCTTGATGCCGCCGAAACTGCAGCAGAGAAAAAATTAGTGGCCTGGATTCTAAAGGAATAAAATAATCTGTAGGAAGCTTACGGAGTAGAGGCATCGGAGATGATGCCAGTGTTGACTGCAACCATGCCGTACTGGAGCGTCTCGGTGAAACGGGTAGCACGGTTGATGTCTTGGGTGAAGATGTATGAAGCCAATCCAACGTCGCAGTTGTTGGCAGCCACGATGACCTCGTCTTCGGTCTCGAACTGGAAGATGGGCGCGACAGGTCCGAAGATTTCCTCCGAGACGAGTCGCATGTTGGCGTTGACGTTGCTGAGGATGGTTGGCTCGTAGAAGTTGGGGCCTGGTAGCAGTCTGGTTAGCTAGTTGAATGAATGGCTGTGTTGGTCAACTTACCCAGGTCGGTTCGCTTCTTGCCTCCAATCTCCACCTTGGCTCCGAGCTTGATGGCGTCTTCGACGAGACCAGAAACTCGCTCTGCAGCCACGGGGGTGACTAGCGGGCCATGCGTAGTCTTCTTGTCGAACCCGTTCCCCACTTGGAATTGGCTGACGGCCTCCTTGAGCTTGCGGATGAACTCGGGGTAGATGCCCTTTTGCACGAAGATGCGGTTGGAGCAGACGCAGGTCTGGCCAGAGGACTTGAACTTGCTGATGATGGCGCCGTTGAGGGCCAGGTCCAGGTCGGCGTCGTCGAAGACGATGAAGGGAGCGTTTCCGCCCAGCTCGAGGCTCAGCTTCTTGAGGGTGTCGCTGGACTGGCGCATGAGGATCTTTCCGACCCGGGTGGAGCCGGTGAAGGAGATCTTCTTGACAATGTCGGATTCACATAGCGTCAGCCCGATCTCGGGGGTGTTGTTGAGGGCAGACACGATGTTGACTACGCCGGGGGGGACACCGGCCCTCTCGCCGAGGACGGCCAGGGCGTTGGCGGCGAAGGGGGTTTCACCGGCGCTCTTGATGACGACGGTGCAACCAGCAGCCAGAGCGGGAGCGACCTTTCGGGTGACCATGGCGGCGGGGAAGTTCCATCTGCAGTTTAATTAATGGAGAGTCCTGGGGGTACAAGGTCTTGGTGCTACAATGGCCAACTCACGGGGTGATGAGACCGCAAACACCAACGGGCTCCTTCAAGACAGACGTGCGGAAGCTGCCATTGCTGTGGGGAATGATGTCGCCGTAGATGCGAGCCGCCTCCTCGGCGTACCACTCCAAGAAGCTGGCGGCAAAGACGACCTCGCCGACGGCATCGGGCTTGGCCTTGCCGTTCTCCCAGGTGATGATGGTGGCCAAGTCGTCCTTGTTCTCCATGACCAGGTCGTACCAGCGACGCAGGATGCGCGCGCGCTCTCGGCCGGTGCGCGAGCGCCAGAGCGGCAGGGCAATGGCGGAGGCGCGGATGGCCTTTTCGGCGTCCTTGGCTGTGGACTCGGGACAGGATCCGATTAACGCGCCGGTCGCCGGGTCTAGATGAGGAGGGAGGCATGAGCAAGTGGCGATGGGTTTCAAGGGAGCACAAAGAGTCAATGACAAAGAGTCAAAGAAACATACCGGTGACGTCGAATCGCTTGCCCGACTCGGATTCCACCCACTGGTTGTCGAGCCAGTTCTTGCCCACGAAGAGCGAAGCATCTTTGAGCTGAGGAGCCGACATGGCGACTTTTGCGGGGAGGGGGTTCGGGAGCGGGCCGTTGTTCAAGGATGGAATACGAGTGAGAGACCGGATGAAAGGTGATGCGCGTTCAAAAAGGAAGCTCAACGTGATGGGACAATGCCAACTCAATCTCAATAAGAAGCACTGAGACGAGGATGTTTTGTCATGATGGAATGCCAGGAAGCCGAAAGCCGGTCCGGGGAGGCCGCGGCTTTTAGGCAAGTCACAGCGCGGAGAAGCCCAAGACGTCACAGCGCTGACCTACCGAAGCTGACCTACCTACCGAAGCTCTCCAAGCTTCACACCAGCCGGCCGAAAAGCCTCGGACTTGCATTGCAGCTTGCCATGGATTGCCCCGCAGCGGCCACAAGAGTCTCTTTGGCCTCCATACGGAGCAGACAGACCCCTGATGAGCCTGGGGTTGGGCTGGGTGGTGGAACGGGCAGTGGAACCGGAGGTGGAGATACCGCCCTACAGCGACATGCCGGAGCCGTGCTCGGAGCCTTGACGGAGCCTTGACGGAGCCACCGCGGAGCCAACACGTTCATCACCAGCAAACTGCCGGGCAGAAGTGGAAGCTGACCGAGACCGAAGCTCGCTAGCGCATCATCTGTCACATTCGCTCGCGCTGTCCTGCCCCCAGACCGCCAGTCGTCTTCTGTCGCCGCCTCCTCTCGGCGGGGCACCATGGAGGCCCGCGTGAACTCGACGCGGCCACTCGATAGCACTCGACAAGTCCGCTTGCCCTGTTGATGCGGATAACCGAAGGCGACGAGTGCTTAATCCCGGGCTTGTTGGCTGCAGCTCGGTCCCGATGGAAGGCCAAAGCGAGCCATTCAGGAGCGCCGAGATGATAACCAGATTGGCCATATACCGACGTCCAACGGCGACATGGCGACTCTTTGCAAGACAGCTCTCCATCTCTTCTCATCCGTCCTGCTCTTTGCGTCAACCCAATTGCCCTTGAACAAGCCTTCTCACATCCATTCGCAATGACCAAAGCTGTAGAGACCGTTGACCTGTCCAACACCACCGCCGCCTACCACGCCGCGGCCACCATCGCCCCGGCCGGCCGCCTCGTCCACGTCTCGGGCCAGCCCGGCAGCACCAAGGATGGCTCCGTCCCTGGCGACTACGAGTCGCAGATTCACCTGGCGCTGCTGAACCTGCGCAAGATCATCGTCGCGGCCGGCGCGTCCGTCAGGGACATCGCCAAGCTGACCGTCTACATTGTCGACTACGACGCCGCGCAGGCCAAGCACCGCCGCCACATCCAGACGTTCCTCGCCGGCCACCGACCGGCCATGACCCTCGCCCCCGTGCCCAAGCTGGCCGTTGCCTCGTGGCTGTTCGAGATCGACGCCGTCCTGGCCATCCCCGAGACGCCTGCCGCGCCATTGGCCCTCCCGGCCGCCCAGGAAACCGCCGATGTCATTGTCATTGGCGCTGGCCTCGCCGGTCTCAGTGCCGCCCACGATGTCCTCAAGGCTGGTCTGTCGTGTATTGTGCTCGAGGCTCGTGACCGTGTAGGCGGCAAGACGTGGAGCCAGCCCATGGTCAGCGGCGGCACTGTTGATCTCGGGGCTGCTTGGATCAACGATGTTAGCCAGAGCAAGATGTACGCCTTGGCCAAGAGATACGGCGCGGAGATGATTGAGCAAAACACCACGGGCAATGTTGTATTGCAGGACTTTGACGGCCGCTGTACGCCGTTTGTCTATGGCGACCTTCCCAACGTACGTATTCCCTTCCAAACCCTGATCAACTCCCAGTTCGCCGCTGACACTTATATATACAGTTCGACAGCGCAACCCGCAAACACCTCGCCGAGATCCGCGACATGGTCGAGGCCGACTGCCAGGCCGTCGACACCTGGCGGCCGCAGGACACATCGCTCGACTCGCTCACCTTCGAGGCGTACCTGCGCTCGCGCGGCGCCAGCGAGCTCGCGGTGGCGACGGGAGCCGTGTGGACGCGCGCCATGCTGGGCAAGGATCCCAAGGACATCTCGGCGCTGTACTTCCTCAACTACTGCAAGTCCGGCGGCGGCCTGCTGCAGATGCGCTCCGACCGCAAGGGCGGCGGCCAGCACCTCCGCGTGCGCCAGGGCACGCAGCTCTTCTCCCTCGGGCTGGCCGGGTCGCTGCCCGAGGGCGTCGTTCGCCTCAACAGCCCCGTGCAGGCCATTGTGCAGGACGGCAGCCACTCGGTCAAGGTGCAGGCCGGCGCCGTCTACGCCGCTCGCAAGGTCATCACCACGGTGCCCGGCCCCGTGCTCAAGTCCATCGCCTTCACCCCGTCACTGCCTCCCGCCAAGCAGGTCTGGGCCGAGTCCCTCTCCTACGGCTACTACACCAAGGCCATGATGGAGTTCCGCACGCCCTTCTGGGTCGAGCGCGGCTTCTGCGGCCTCGCCCAGTCCTTTGTCGGGCCCGCCAGCGTGGTTAGGGACACCAGCAGCCCGGCCGACTCCAAACACGTCCTGACGTGCTTCATGTCTGGCGACGCCGGTGCCACGTGGGCAGCCCTTCCCGGCCGCGGCCGCGAGCAGAAGCTCCTCGAGCAGCTGAGCACCCTGTTCGGAGCCGACGACCTGGAGTCGCAGTTCGTGCAGCTGCACACGTACGAGTGGACCAAGGACGAGTTCGCCGGCTGGGGCTGCCCCTGCACGTCGCTTCCCCCGGGCGTGCTGGACACGCTCGGCGGCGACGCGCTCCGCGAGCCGTGCGGCAACCTGCACTTTGCCGGCACGGAGACGGCGGGCGAGTGGAAGGGCTACATGGAGGGCGCGGTGCGCAGCGGCGAGCGGGCGGCGGCCGAGGTGGTCAAGGGATTGAGCGCCGGCGTCGTCTCGCGACTGTAATTGGATATGGGTGTGTTTACGGTGCTATATTGACGGTGCGCCGGTGTCTGTTTAGAATATTAGAAATTAGAAAATAAAAAGCCCGTGTTTCTTTCTACTGCTGAGTTGTCCGATGCTTGACTTGTCTGTGTCGTTGGTTTGTTTGGTAGAACAGCGATGAGGGGCCAACCCTTCCCTCTAGTTCGTGATTCTTGGTACCAGGGCTGCCCTTGTCTGGTGACTTTGGCTTCGTATAAGTTCACGGAACACAACATTGACGGTATCTTCCTGATGTGTCATGACCTCTACTCGGAGCCGGGACGAGCAACTATCTCATTCTCATCATGTCATGTGCCGGGCTTCGGATCCGAGATCGGGGCCGTCGAGGATGGCGCTTGGGACCGGACCGGACGCTCCCACCACCGGCTCGCCTGATACGGCAGCTACGATACGGCGAGCGCGCGATAGGCCATGCTGCTGGATACAGCTCAAAATTCCGAGCGATTGCTTACGAGCTAAGCCAAGGCTGGCGTTGCGTCTGTCGGCACTGGACTGCCTTCGCTGTTGACTTCCCCTCTCAGCGGCCGAGATAAGCGCAAAAGTGACGACTCGTTAGTGGATAGCACTACCCTTGGTGCTAGGGGTTCGCCAGGTCCCCTACCAGGTCCCCTACCGACTCCCTGCCAGTGCCCCTCCACAGCTTCTGCGATCCCCCGCACTCGGCGCTGGAGAGCTCGCTGTGAGATGCAGAACCTGGCAGCGTGCCCCTCGATTGTGTCGTTGGATGTGCGTCCAGCCATCGCAACGCGCAATGCCGCAACGCCGCAGAAGATCGCCTTGATCTTGCATTGCGCAGCGGAGAAGGTATTGGCGAAGGCGCTGGCGATGCGCTGGTTCCACTGTGGCCCGCCTCCGCTGTAGAGATCGCAAAACGACGGCTCAAGCAAGCACCCGCGTAGTCGACGACGCTCCGCACACCGGCATCGTCGCCGGTTCATAATCCGACCTTCATCCATCTTTTCTCTCTCGTAGTTCCCCTGCGCATGTACTAGAATTTCTGCCTTCGCCACTATTCACTCGACCGACTAGCTGCTCTGCCCATCACAAAAGCAACCATGACGCAACAAAAGGCTCGGGTCCTCATCGTGGGCACCGGCGGCGTCGGCACCATGGCCGCCTACGCTTTGGAGAGCGGTGGTAAGGCTGAGGTCACGGCCGTCATGCGATCCAACTATGACGCTGTGGTGAAGAATGGCATTGATATCGACTCGATTGAGCACGGCCACGACATCAAGGGCTGGCGACCAACCGCAAGTATGCATTTCGTCTCTTCTCTCTTCGACCAATCTTCAATTCGCTAACAAATCACCAGTCTCCAAGACCATCCCCGACGTCGCCAAAGAAAACCTCCCCCCCTTCGACTTCATCCTCGTCACCACCAAAAACATCCCCGACGTCTCTCCCACCGTCGCCGACCTCATCGCCCCGGCCGTCACGCCCGGCAGGACGGCCATTGTGCTCTCCCAGAACGGCATCAACATCGAGAAGCCCATCATCCCCCGCTTCCCCACCAACCCCATCATCAGCAGCGTGTCGTACATCGGCGCCACCGAAAAGGCCCACGGCAAGATCCTCCACGACGATGCCGACTTCCAGAAGATTGGCGCCTTCTCCAGCCCCGATGTCCCAGTTGAGGTAGCCGCCGATGCCGCCAAGCGCTACATTGCCGCCTACAACGCGGCTGGAAAGCTCAATATCGTCTACGAGGCCGATGTGCGCTTCGTCCGCTGGCGCAAGCTCGTCTACAACTCCTCCTTCAACTCGATTGCCACCGTACTACGCATGGACACGGCACGCATGCGTATGAGCCGTCACGTCATCGACGACCTCATCCGCCCCATTATGCTCGAGATTATTGCCGCAGCCCGCGCCTGCGGTGTGGAGCTGGGCGACGACCTTCCCGAGACCGTCATCAAGACCGACCCGACCGACACCGCTTTCAAGCCCAGCATGTGCCAGGACGTCGAGAAGGGCAATCTGATGGAGATTGAGAACATTGTCGGCGAGCCACTCCGTGAAGGCGCAGCCCACGGCGTGCCCATGCCTACGCTGCGCACAGTTTACGGCGTTCTCAAGGGCTTGCAGCTTCAGGTCAGGGAGAGCAGGGGCATGTGGGAGGCCAAGTTTGAAGCCGATAACCCGTACCAGTAGATTCGATAGATTATTACCTTAGACAAATAGACCAATCAGTTAAATAAGCACTTATTTGCGCTGAATTGTGTGAGCACAAAATTATCCTAAAAGATATTCACAGCGAGACCGGGTCTCGCACCTTTACACGTTTCCAATCCTCCACAAAGCATCACGCAATGGTCCCATGAGAATCACGGGAATGTGTTCCAAGTTGAAGATGACTGGGATACCGCAACATGCATAATTGATCAAATTATTCATAAAAGACTGCCGCATCAAGGGGCCAAAAGACTATCAATGTTACAATCTGGTAATAGTAGCTAATGTTACTTGCGGATAGATCAATCTGATGATCCAAAATCCTCCCTTAAAGACCACAAGACTGACTCATCGGGCCGAGCCAATATCCCTAGCTAAGGTGAGATATCCCAAAGAAGACAGCCAGCTGTGGCCCTCTTCCCGAAATACAGAAAACTCCAATTTCCCCTGTTTTCCCCTAAATCCCTAGCACAAGAAAGAACACCGCTTGAACTCACTCGACAGTGTCCTGGTGAAACCCGACGTTCTGCAGAAAGCCAACAGACTCCTGAATCTCCTTCAGTCGCTCACCCATGCCCCAGTCCATGATATTACGAGAATACTTGCAGAAGCCCTGGTATTGCTGAGGATTGTAAAGCATAAAGGTGCCGATGTTGCATACCGAATACTCATCATCGTGCTTCCACGTGATGGAGATCTTGGCCCGCGTGGCGCTCATAGCAATGCTAAAAGCAACTCTGTTGATCAGAGGGGATTGGTCCTCCTGATTTCCGCGATTGAGGCGCTCGGTAAGTTCGATACAGACTGTCGAATCACTGGCGCACTTGCCTGCTACATCCTGAGAGTGAGTGCACTCGATTTCAGAGCATATCTCATCCATGAACCTGATGACGAGGAACGGGCAGTGCAGCAACATGTGGTTGGCGAGAAGTTCGATCCCCGTAGACAAGACCGGGGTTCGTTGCTGGGATAATTCGGGCTCGAACTTATACCCGCAGAGCAGATCGGGGATACGTGCGGGGACCTTGCCTGAAGCAGAGATCAGTGCAGATTTCTCGGGTGTTGGGACCCGTGGAGTAAGATCAACATGTCCTACTAGGCCTAGACTGGGAAGCAGATAATCGTTGATGTAGTCTCCGGCCCGAAAATCCGTGTCGCCGTAAGACAGGTGGTTTGACCAGGGGCTCTGCACAGCATCGTCCAGCTGTCGCCCCGGAGCATTCTGACCTTGACGTATCTGAACAGTGAGGTTATGACTAGTCTCGGGTGATTGCTCACCAAGCTCGTTGTCGGGTTGGGGACTAGGTCCACTGTTGTCTAGCACTGGTCCCGGAGCGTTTCGGTCCTTGTGCATCTGATCAATGAGATTAGCAATGTCGTCTGGGAATTTCTCGTCGTCGTCTCGAATCTTGATGTTGTCAGGGTACAAGGATTCCCATTGACCATTGAGGTACTCCAAGGAGGAGCCGCCGGAGCTGGAAAGTTCGTTCTCCATGGTAAGTAAGTGTGGTAAGTAAGTGTGGTGAGTCAGTGAGGTGAAAGGTTTGAAGGGTGATGAGTTTATTCGCCTCGCACTGGTCAGTGAAGCATCTTAAATAGTCGCTTCGCGAGAACAATGTTTCGCTGGAACAGAGGGGTCGTAGGAACAGCGTGGTGAATTGGTATTCGCACATAGGTACGCGTCCCTTGTTCAAGATTCCAGCCCATGCACACATCATTTGTTCACGATCCTGCCGAATCATTGTACACGGCCCATGCATAGATTATTTATTCAAGATTCGACCGAATCAGTGTGCAAGGCACATGCACACAGTGGAAATGAATCTTAGACTAGAGGTCTAATTTTATAATTTTATGGAATATTGTTGATACTATTGTTTGTATTTTTTTTTCTGTTGAGCCTCTAGTCCCCCCTCTGTGTATGTGTACTAGGGCACCCTAACCTCTTGATAATTTTATGAAAAAAGAAGAAAAAAAAAATCAATAATGGGAGGGTTCAATGCTACGACTTAGTCGTACTGAATTTGCTCTACTGATATCGATCTTTGGTGTGTTGTGAAGTCATTTAGGCCTGGGCATGCGGGAGTGGGCGGACAGCAACACTCTCAAATACTTCAAGACGATCTTAGAGTCACGCACACACTAGCACATTGCGGCAAGTATAGAATTCTGACAAACACACTAGATTAACACTTTCTGACAAAAGTGAGACTACCTCGGGCCGTACAAACCCTCGAAGGCGACGGACCCGGGTCGCCCGATCGGTAACTACTAGAACCTCACACTTTTCATCCGTGAGCCGGAACAGATTCAACGGCTTCAACGGCTCATCAATATTACCAGAACTTCGGCGTATCCCACGCGACCAAGTTGTTTTCACAGAGCATGTTGCTCTTCTTGTCATCACCAGTCCAGTACCAAGCCCCCGAGTATCCGTCGAGTTTGCGGTGGTATCCCCACGGACTGGCATCGTACTTGCCGCCACCAATGTCCCACAATGGCCGTCCGTTGTACCACTCACGTATGGCTGGCCGACACCCGTTCAGAACTACATCGAGAGCAGCCAACCCTTGGCATCTTCGAAACCCCTGGACTAGAAATCGGTAAAGCCCATACCGCAATCCGCACTCGTCGTCAATAGCATCGGGAGTGAAAGGACCATCGCGAGGGATTATCCAACAGTCGACGTCGCAATCGGAATCGTTGATTTCCGCTTTTGTCCTTGCTCTGAACTGGAGCAGTAAAAGGCGCTCACCGTCAAAGCAGAACACATGGGGACAGGCGTACATATCCGCGTAGCTTGATGCATTTATATCGGTTAGTATCCATTACGTCAATGGCATATTCGTATTGGTAGATGTGCAACGTACCCTCGCAGCTCTCGAGAGAGGCTTTTTTGACTGCCGGTCAGGCGTCCTCGTTCCCATTGCTCTGGCATGATCAGGCAATCTTGAAACTTCCCAATTAGCACGGGGACTCTCTCATCACCCACTAACATGGAGTAATGGACATCGACCGTGTCATCATCCTCATCAGTTGAAAGAGGCCCTTGACGATATGTCGAAACGATTTCTGGGTATTTATTGAACCCGTTAAGGACAGGGTCGGAAACTTCAGCACTGAAAAAGTTGACGGCGTCTTCCGTTGAATTTAACAACCATCTTCGATGAGTCGGATTGGCGCTGCCTTGACCGGCCCTAACTATATCATCCCCCAAAAGTCGCCCAAACGTAGAATTGATGGTGTCCATTACGTGGACATCGGGCGTGCTCGAATGGAGGGTGAACTTGGTGATTGGGAGGTAATTGTTTGCCCACGCTTTGTCACCGGCCGACTGATGGTTGGTCGACTGGACCGAATTCTTCGGATGCGAGAAGATCGTGTCTTCCACGGCGACTTCATGAAATTCACCCATGATGTGAGATGATAATATTCAGTCTAAGAATAGGTTCACTTGGAACAGACCGCCTGTCGAGTTCAAATACCCCGCACAGAAGTGCAATTCAGCCATGTCTTACATCGGAGGTGTTCAGCCCTAAGTGCTTTATCATTGTCACGCAACACAAAATAAAGAAGATAAATGTAGTTATTCTCTTGGGACTAAACTGATGGGTAATTGGATGCTTTGTATTATTTCATTTTGGTTTACCTATCAGTTCAGTAGAGTAGATGTGAATTCCACGCACAATTCTCAGTTCCCTCGCAACATTCACAATAATATTGTTAACAACACGATGATAGGGTCACGTGGAGGAAACACGTGGTGATTATCAAGAAGGCTGAGATGTGTGTATTGTGATCCATCACTGGCCTGCTAGGCGAGGGAAATGTGGCTTGTATGAGATGTCGGCTGCCTGAGGCCACAGCCGCAGTTGGCGACGTTGGGCTTCAGCAGTAATCAGGGAGTCAATCTGGAGCTGCGGCCGTTCTTCCTGACGGCGAATGGCCTGAAGATGCAGAATTTACAATCTGACAATTATCTGTCTCTTCCGGGACCAGCAACCGTCAGGATGGACGAGTCCCGACCCCTCAGGCGCTCTCCCTGCCCTAGAACCGAGTATCATTCGGAACTCGATCGACCGCGTTATCATCACGATCCTCCTCGTCCTTCCCTCGACTCTGGTGCCGAAGAAGCTCAAGCCAGACTGGGATGGAGAATCCGACAACAAGAAGGATACGCATGGACGGCTAGAGGGTCACCCAGGCCGCTTAATACCTACATTGTATGGCGAAGGGCGGTGTGAGAGACCCGTGTCCTCATTCTCTCCCGCGTTGTTGGGTTCTTCCATTTGAGCAGAATGCCCCTGCCTTTCCTCCGTGGAATTCAAGAGACTGGAGGACGCATACCAAGAGCTTTCTACACTTGGCCTTGCACGAGGTGATGTGAAAATGGCCAATATCATTCTTGCTGATGATGGAATAGTGTTTGTGGACTTGGAGTCCTTTGGTAACCCTTGTCTGGACCTGGATTATGTGATCAGCACATACCGCATAGAATAGGCAACATGACTCGTTTAATCTAGCCAATGGAGTAATTTGTTAACGACCTGTTGGACATATCAATTCCGCATCTAGATATCCCCTAAGATGATCGTCTATTAAATTTCTAAAAGTTATGTAGCTCTGAGGATTGCGGCCGTGACGAGAATGCTGAGATAGAAGTAGTGTTGCGTTGAATCACTACTCGCTGTATGCAATGTCAAGGGATTCCACCAGCCTTACCGCTTCAAACTCCAAGTTGCAATAGCACCCAAAGCTCCGACAGAGTTACATGTGGTTGCAAGAGAGACAGGTATTGGTTCGAAAGCTCTTGGACGTTTCGACAGCTGCGTGTGTTTGTCTACGTACGTGTCTGGATACGCGTCTACTTGCCCAGCGTATCCAGCCGCGCCATGGTAGTCTTGAACTCGTCATAGAGGAGCTTTGGAGCGAGTTCTGCGCCATTGGATCCATTGTACCGCCACAGGGGCATCTTGTCAGCGAGGCGCAACCTTGACGGTCTAAAAGAACCACTCACAGCCAGTCCCCAAGTCGCGCGCCGTCCAGCGAAGCAGAAGGCAGCACCTAGAGCCAAAGCTTTGAAGACGTCGGCACCACGGCGGATTCCTCCGTCTACGGCTATGGCGATACGTCCATTGGCGGCGGGGGTAATTTCACGAAGGACGTTGATAGTGGCGGGGGCAGTGTCGAGTTGTCAACCGCCATGGTTAGAGATGGTCATACCGTCAAGGCGGTACTTGATGGTGAGCTCTGCATCCTGAATGGTGTAAAGTTTTTGATTGAATCAGCGCCTGATCTCCATGTGTCTGTATTCGCAAGAGAGCGTTGCTTACTTCCCTTGCCCCAGATCTGCATTTTGGTGTGTCCATGGAAGAAGGGCAAGAGTTCTGACCACTCAATTGATGAATCTACAATAGCTATGAACAGGGTGGGTGTACATGTACAATGTAGGAGGGGAAGTACCGTAAGCCATGGACTCGTCAGTATCTTCAAGATTAGTAACGTCTACGTCAGGGACGAGGTTAGGGTATTCTATGCCTTTGGGCACACCGAAACTGTTTCGGAATTCGTTCAGTCTTCGACCTTGGTAGGGAGCATAAAGAGTTAGAAGGAAGCCCGCCTCTTGGAGTTAGGTTAGCTAGCGATACTTCCTGGAATAATATAAACCCACTCTCCGCTCTTGATAAACTTGATGGTAGCTTCCTTGTTCTTCAGCATGCTAATTTGCATGGCGTAGGGGTTTCCTTTGGCATGGGAGATGACTTCCTCGTGTCATGGTGAAGTCGTTGGAGAGACCCAAGGGAACTCCGAAAGTAGCAGCCGCTTTGGATTTGCCGACCTCTCCATCGGGATGCGCCAATGCCTGCATGGCAGATTGAGAGAAACCAAAGGGGAAGGTGACCTTGGTTCTAAATATGGTGGTGCTGGCATCGAGACCAGTGGGGTCCCGGAGAACCGGAGGTCGGATCTTGTAGCGATCGTAGGCGGCTTCGCTCTCCCTCAGTCTAGGCGGAGATGTCAGTGATGGACTTTGCAGCGAAGGCTGTGAGGCTGAAGTACGTGATGAGATCCATGGCGCCCTCATTGTAGTACTCTGCGATTGGTCAGTTCCTCTCTCAAGTCATCCGTCGGCCTTTGGAATGGATTGTGAGTGAAGGTTGGGCCTCACCCTTTGCCGACTTATCCAACTTGGGGGATCCGAGTCGCTCGAGATCTTTAATACCATACACCTCCGAGTCGTGGCTATTTCCGCGGTTTGCCATGATTGATGATGGCTCTGGTTACTGAGGGAAGTCTGGGGGGGAATCGGAGGGTTGATTGGATCGGCCGAGAGTGACTTGTGGTCTACAGATCTGAGGACGGACAAATGAGTGAAACCCGGGGGCTTAAGAAGATGAGCAACTGAGCCTTTTACCTGTAGTGATTGGCTTTCAATCCAAAGCATCTGTACAATTGCTCCTCTTCTGTCACTTGCCTGCGGGGGATTCTGGAATTAGTGGCGACGGCCTCATCGTACGACACAGGATGTCTTCCGCAGCTACGGAACTGGATGCCAGAAAATGCATATATTCCGAAGCTGCCGTCAGAGCATGCACGTACACATCCAGGCTGAATTGCAGTATTCTATCATCCCTAGCTAGTGCTACACGGCGCGTCCCCTCGCGTCGGCGTGGCTCCCGAGGATCAGCGCCGCGCTTCTCCAAGGTGGCCTGCTCAGGCCGCACGGGTTCATGCTCTCAATCGAAGGAGTCAAACTCACGCTCTCTAGCATGGGAATTGGTCTAACATTCATCCCGAAGCCAATGACTGTAGAGTACCCTTCTTGATTAGGTAGTGGAGGGTCGGGGAGGGTCGTCAACACAATCTTGCCAGCGCGATTCAAGAAGAATTAAATTTAGTAGTCAAGTATCATAGGGGGATATGCATAAATCATTTTAAAAATCCTCTAGTACCATGACATATCCAACACCATCATTCGTCAACTGAACCTCATGGAGAAGGTAAATAGAGGAAATCCATGCCTTATTTCCCCCCTTCTCCCCCGCTCATACAGAGGCCATACGGGAGACTTGAGTATTGCTTGCGCTTCTTCTTCCGCTCCCCCGCGGCTTGATCTGCAGACAATGCATCCTACTCATTTGGTGGTTCTATCGAAAAGTCGCTGTGCCTAGAAGCCGGGGCAAAGTCCAGGTCCTCGGGAATCTCGTCGATGACGGAAGACAGCCGTTTGAGATGAGCTGGGACCCAAGTGTCGTATAAGTTCTTGGTGAACTGGTACGCGGTCCATTTATGCTCCCCGTTATCCACCGTGAAGTCGAAAGATTTGATCGTATGGCGGTAGTACTGGATATCGTTCTTCCTCATCACCGGGTAATGCCCGTAAATACTTACGGAGCGATGGTCGTGCGTGATGGAGAAGGCCAAGATCTGTCGATCAACCTCGTTCTCGCGCTCCCTCCAACGAAAGAGCTCGGCAACGCCCCGTACCGCGAGCGTCATGCTATGCGCGGTCTGGCGTTCTGCAACGACTAGGTCCGAAGAGTGGCACTTTGCCTCACACGCTAGGAATGGGAAGAAGGTCGAACCCGTGCCCACAAAGAAGGATTGGTCACCCTCCTCAAAGAGGCCAATGAAAGGATCCAGCTTGGCCCACTGCTCGTTGGTGAAGGCCTCGAATCCGAACCCCACGGCGTAGTCAGGCTTTGGGATGGGGCCGATCAAAGGGATTGAATTATTCCAGAGTTCGTCGTTTGTTTCGTAAAGGTACTTGAGGTCTTTAGCACGGAGGGCATGCGCCTCTGCCGAAGGAACGATGAGCCGAGAAACATCACGAACCACCCGGGCCTCATTTCTGGATGCGAATTTCTCACAAAAAGCCTGGAAAATGTCGTCGTCGAAAAGAGACTCGTTGGGAACCGGTTGGACACGATCGAGAAGATCCCGAATGAGCTGCCTACTCTCATCTGCTATCCCCAGATCCGAATCATTCAGGAAACTGCCCTTGAGTGCGAGACGCCGACAATACAACGGGCTGCTATATGCAACCTTGTCCTTCTTCGGCCTGAGGTCAACAGGAATTGGGGTGTTTGGCGTGGCGGTCCGCGTCCCCCGGGAGCCAGGTCGGGCAAGTAGATGTGCCATCTTGCTGGTCTGTGAAAATGCTTTTGGCCAGGTTTGCTCTCTCGCCCAATATGCGACGGGATCGATGGGTTTTTTAATATCGCTGGCTGGTGGTGCAGGTGGTGCTGGTGGTGCGGGTGCCACGGGCTCGTCCTTGGCTGGGGTGAATCTAGGGGATCGCCGGATTGGCTTGCCATCGACGGATCGCTTCGTACCACGCGGTTCAGCTGTCCGGGAGCCCTTTGGTGGTCATCGTTATTAGCTTCTGTAGATAACATTATATAGTCATGTCTTTCTTACCTGTTGCTTCAGAGGATTCCCAGACGGAGATGGAGGCGATGGATCAGGTCCAGCGCTGTCGGGGAGGAGTTGCTGAGGACTCTTGTGCCCTTGGGATCCATCTTGTCCTATATATGGTGAATAAAAGCATCGATCACACGGCACTTGATAAAGAAAAAAAGACACGCACCCTTGTTCTTTGAGCCCTTAGGCAGTTTTTTCTGTCGTCGATTGGGGGCCATGGCGACGAGATATGCTGGAGAACAAGGACGGGAGGGCTGATTGCCCGAGATATGGGCGCCTATTGGAACTTCTTGGAAGAGGCAGGTGGTTAAAGATCCGAGTTGAGTGGCTATTGTTAGAGGGCAAAGAAAGCGCTTCGTGCCAGCAATCCAAACAAGTCCTGGAAGAGCGTAGAAGGCTGAATATATGCACCGGCGGTTGAAAGAAGATGTAACAACAAAGGAGTTTCTTTCTTTGTGCTTTAATGTGGAGACGTCCCCGTGCACGGGGGGGAAGGCAAACAAACCAGCCATCTCAGTAAGTCCAGCTACAGTAAGTAGAGCCGCAGACAGCAGAACACTTAAGGCATGTACTGGCGATTTAACGAACATGTAAGGACAAAAGAGTTTCTTTCTTTTTTTCTTTTTTTTTGGCACAGAGACATCTCCGTGTATCGTGTATGAGAGTGGGAGAAAGACGTACGTACAACCACCGCATGCACAGCCACAGACAGTAGAAGTAGAAAACAGGTGGACTTTTATTCCAAGCGTCTTCCCCATACAAACGGATTAAAGTAGTAAACGTCAATCAATATCGTATGACTAAATTCCATCCCCGGCTCTGCGGCTCTGGGCTATCGGCTTTTCTAAATGCGGGCTCGGAGTGTTGGCCGAGCTGATGACAAAAGGAAACAACATGGTAGATGTGATGATTTATTCGCCCTTGCACAGCTCGCCCTTGGACTTCCAGATCTCGTACTCAAAGTCGGGCTGGAACTCGGTGTATAGGGTTTCCTTGAGGTAGGCGTGTTAGTGATGATTCGCGAAGGATTGCGGTATGCACGTAGACTTACGGGATCGGCGTTGACCTTGGCGGTGAACTCTGCCTCCTTCTCGCCAATGTAGTTCTTGGGCAGGCCGGCGCTCTCGACGAGCAGCTGGACCTCGCAGGATCGCTCCATGAGGGTGTACAGGTAGGCGGCCTCGTCGACAGTGCCACCGGCGGTCAGGATGCCGTGGTTCTGCAGCACGATGACACGGCCCTTGTCGCCAAGCGCCTCGACGATGCGCTGGCCCTCCTGCTCGCCGAGCACGACGCCGCCAAAGGCCTTGTACACGGACTGGGTTCCCCAGAAGTTGCACGTGTCCTGGCTGATGATGTCGAGCGGCCGGCCAAAGGTCGACCAGGCCTTGCCGTACTTGGAGTGGGTGTGGCAGGCGGCGTGGATGTCGGGGCGAGCGCGGTGGATGGCGCTGTGGATCATGAAGCCGGCGGCGTTGACGGCCGTCTTGTTGCCGCCGATGACCTGGCCGTCCTCGTCGATCTGCACCATGTCGCTGGCCTTGAGCATGCCAAAGTGGACTCCGAGTCTATCGCGAGAGTGAGCAACAATACACAATCACAGGGGTCCTCTCCAGGGGACCTCTCCAGGGGAACCCACGGGTTGATCCAAAAGGTGTTGGGGTCGACGGGATCGCGCACGCTAATGTGGCCGCTGGTGCCCTCGGTGTATCCCTTTCGGGCGAAGACCCTGAAGGCGCCGGCCATGTGCTCGAGCTGCCACTGGCGCTTCTTGTAGGGGTCGGTGATGTTGGGGATGCCGGCGAAGGTATAGCCGCCCGTGGCCAGCGCGGCCAGGTTGGTGGTGGCAGGGGGGGGAGGGGCGGCTTCTTGGGGCTGCTGGTCGGTCTTCCGGACGGCTTCGACAGCGGCGGGAGAGGAGATGATGGCTTCGACCTTGGGCTCGGCGGGCTGGGTGAGGGTGGTGGTGGTAGTGGTGGACATGTTGCAAGGCGTGTGGGAGGGCTGTCTGTATGTGTGCGTGACGGCGTATGCGGCTCTGTGGCTGTTGGTTGGTATCGCAGCTTACTGTCTACTGTTGGACGAAGACTGGATGAGCTGCGAATGTGATGAATGAATGCATCAAGGGTGGCTCAGGTCGAGATAAGATCTATTAAACACTTATCCTCAACGGCCTCCTCTTGCCTCCTCCACCTCCTCCACCTACCTAAACCGGGCCAGGGCGAGTAAAGGCGGCGATTCCAGCGTGTGTGTTTTGCTAGCGTTCGCGGTGGCCTTCTCCATTGGAAAAGCGTGGCGTGCAGGGAGCGCGGCAAACGGCAATACAGAGCGATTCTAGCGCGCTGTCTAGGTACAGTAGGTATCCGCTATCAGCGATCAGCCCCTGTGCCGTTGGGGCGTAGTGCGCGGGGTGGTCCTGGGCGATAGGGCTCGATAGGGCATCCCTACAGCGGACGAGATGCGCTGGAGAGCGCGTGCACCAGACGCCAGAAATGGGGTCATCTTCTCGTCTATCCCTCCTCGTCGTCCTCTCACGCTCTGGATTTCCCTTTCTCTTGCCTCTTCGTCCCTGTCCCATCGTCTCGGCAATTCTTCCGACTCGCGAGGGTTCCGCCTTTGCAGCGCATCGCATCGCATCGCATCTCATCTCGGATTCTAGCCGACATGTGTCCTTTGCCACATGCCGGCCTCAAAGACGACCGCCGCCGCAATCCCCATCACCACCAGCCTCGGCCGCAAGCGCACCAAGACCTTTACCGGCTGCTGGACTTGCCGCGCGCGCAAGATCAAGTGCGACGAGGCCCGGCCGCATTGCCGCCAGTGTCGCGATAAGAGCTTGGCCTGCGAGGGATACGGCTCGCGCCTGCAATGGCTGGCTCCGGAGACTGGCTCCAAGACCGGATCCAAGACCGGCTTTCGCTCCGAGATACCTTCTTTGACCCAGCAGGCGTTGCGCCGTCACATACCCGCTGGTAGGCCCACAGCATTGAACTAAATTTAGTTTCTGGGGTTCAACCTCATTAACACTCGCTGTAGAACCCCCCGCGTCCATCTTGAGCTGGAACCAGGTCGACGCCATCCTCCGCTTCATCGACACCCTTGAATCCGGCTGGGCGTCATCCCACAGCGAACATGTCTGCGCCAGCATCCACAATTTTGGAGTCTTTGGCCTCGAGCGCCCGTGTCCTGCAGATGTTCCGAATCTCCCCCACGAGATCGACAATTCTCCTCCCAGCAACAACGTCACTCTCGACTCCACCACCGATCCACTCCCTCCGGTGTTCCTAGAGCCCCTAGAGCCCCAGGAGTCCTTCGCCTCCCCTTCCTATTCCGAGACGGCTGCTGCATGGGATCTGTGCAATCTGCATGGCGACCAATCTCACCTCCAATCGCTTGACTTTACTGATCAACAAGATTCCGTCGCGAGTGACGTTGTCCTCAGCAATGCCCTTAGCCATATCCCCCAGCGCCCAACCCAGCAAGACATGCCCTACTTTGCTGACGACGCGAACCAAACCAAGCAATTGACGCCGGAGGAGACTTGGCATCTCGTCTCCTATCCTCAGTTTCGCTCCATTGCCCCCAACGCCATAACCGAACAGGAACGGTTCTTGATGAGTCACTACATGAACAGAGTAGTCAATCTATTCTGTGTCATAGACAACGGCAAGAGTCCTTGGAAGACTATCCACCTCCCCAAGGTTCTTCAAGGCGCGGGCGAGTTGTCCTTTGCCGGCGAGACGACTAGGATTCGCAATGCGTTGAGAAACGCCCTTCTCTCCATCAGTGCTTTCTATCTATCCAATGACAGCCACACTTCCCATCGCGAAGCTGAAGCCAAGAAATGGGGCGAAGTTGCTTCACGATATCGCTACGATGCCATCGGACTCCTGAAAGAGGGCGTCGAGATGGACCTATACGGGAAGGAAAGGCCAAAGTACAAAGAATTTCTTGCTACCATGCTGTCCATGATTACCATCAATGTAGGCTGAATTATACGACTCTTATCAAGTCAGTACTGACCGTCTCCAGGTAATGTCAGGAGACACGAGTACCTGCAGCGTCCATTTAGATGGTGCCGAGCAGCTCATAACCCACATGAGCATCCGGAAAGCAAAATTCTCCAGAAAGGCACACGCTCTCCATCGAATCTATCTCTACCTACGAGTGATATACGAAAGTACGGCCGTGAAGACTCGGAACCACGGTGGCTCCCGTTTCTCTTCATTCTTGGGTTCACGTAGGACCATGGCACCAGGGTACACTGCCGCCCCGAAGCGAATTTTCGTCGAGGATGAAGACTCTCCCTCATCTATGGTGCCCATGGAATCAGACATCGTTCCACTTCAGGACCCCGCTGCGGAAATGGCGGCCTACGAATGCATTTACGGAATACCTCAAAGTCTCCTCATGATGCTCAAGGAAGCCGTCGAGGTGATTGACCAAGTTGAGCATGAGCGCGCCGAAACAGGAACTGTGCATATTTCCGAATCTCTTGAGAGCCTGTGCGACGATCTCGAGAAGGACATTTTGGACTGGCCTCTCGAGGAGCGGCTCAAACGATGCAGGGAGACGAACAAAGGCATCAGTGCCAAAATAATCTACCATCAGACGAGAGCCTTCCATAACGCTCTCATCATATACTTTTCTCAAAATGTTCGTCTGCTTGGACATCGCTACATGCGATTTTATGTAGAGACGATTCTCGACAGCATTGAAGCCATCGAGCGGATCAAGATTGAGACCAAGATCCTGGCCGCACCTCTCTTCTGGCCGGCCTTTATCAGCGCCACGGAAGCTTTTGAGCCGCAGCATCAAGACCGGTTTAGAAAGTGGTATGGAAACGTGGGGGTTTACGGCATCGAGGCTGTGAGGACGGGGATCCAGGTCGTCCACGAGGTCTGGAGCCAAGGCCCAACGTCTAATGGGCAATTGATGAGTTCTTGGCGGAGCATTGTAGATCGCATGGGGAATAGCTTGATGCTCACGTGATACTATGGACGGTGCCATTAATCTAGATTGTATTCATCTAGCTGCCGTCTACGACGTTACAAACAATTTAGAGATAGTCAAACTCATCACGGACTACAGAACCAGTGAGCCAAATGCGAAAGGATAACCTAGACGTAAGAATGCAAGCGGGTATCCCGCCCAAGAATCTCTGATAGGATCTATGCACTTACCTTGAGGAATCCTTGGTTGAAGACATGATATTTATGTCGGTACGGATGAACAGTGGTGTCCAAGCTTGCGCTATCAAACATAGAGTTCGCCATCTTGATGTTAGTTATTAATGCGAACCCGTTAGAGGAGATAAAATCATAGGTTGGGATTATCCAGGCTGAATCGTATGACAGTGGTTTAGGATTGATATGGATATGGAAGCATACCTCGTTCACGATCATTTGATTCCATTGTCCATGGTATTGAGTGCACCGGCACTCTGGTAGACGTATGTAGCGATGTAGAAAGCTGCGACTCCAGGGTCGGTTAAAAATCGCCCTATCTTTAGAGCTGTCCAAGAAACCCACCAGTTTGTAATAGCTCGAAACTACAGCCGGTGGCGTACAAGTAAGGCTACTAGTATTAGCATATTGCATTTGGTTGCTAAGAACTCCCCGACTGTCGTTATTTCTAGTGACTAGATGGGTTTCTCACCTCAAGCATGGTGGCAATTCGGAGCCGTCGGACGTCTTACCTACGAACAGTTCTGACTAAATCGCGGATGTTTCAATTTCATGCCAATCCGGTTAGAAATTTTCTTCCACAGCATACGATAATACAATCCATGTGATATTACTCTCTAGAGATGGACCACCGCAATGAGCAGCACAACGAGGTTGAGACGAGTTCAGAATGACGAGGTACTTGAGTTGATTGCAGTGTCTATAATGGAGATAAATGAGTAAAACCAGGGTGGTGGCAACAATGAGCGAGAAAGATCATGTATTCATTCGTAAATAAAGGCTCATCTGCATACTACTAACATCATTTCTTAGCGTTAACATATTGCTCTGTCAACGGCTTCAAGCTCTCATCCAAGGTCACCCAGCCCGGTCTGCCGAGCCGACGAAGCAACTCGGTTGCTCTCTCATTGTCAATCTTGCCCACATCCTTAGGGAGGTTAGGGATATCATCTGGCAAGACTCTCCTCGGGTCTACTCTGCGGAATGCAGCCAGAACGTCGTTGAGGTTGAAACGGCCTCCATATGAGACCAGCCTTTCGCCATTGACGTCAGGGAAGAGGAGAGAGGCGAGGTGCATTCGCGCAATATCCTCCACATCCGTGAACCACTCTGCATTTTCATGAGTTTATGGAACCGAAATCTTGGTAGATGCACTTACGAGCGGGGAACATGTAGACCATCTCCATAGCCAGATGGCCTTCCCAGATGGGTTGAAGAAGCCCAACTGTGGTGGGGAAGCCCTGATGTTCAGGCTTGAGCACCTTGCCAACAGCAACGTTGGGGATAACTATCAAAATCAGTCTTGGGCAGCCACGCAGAGTTGTATCGGTGGGAACAAACTTGAGTTTAGTACAAAACTGGGCTTCTCCTCTTTGTACCACTTCCACAGTGCCTGTTCTGCCTTCGTCTTGGCTGCAGAATAAGCCAGGTACCCTCCGGCCATTCCCTTGGGACCCTTCCCCGAGTATGAAATGGCCACGGCCTCCTCGTTATAAGTGTCCTTGTTTACCACGTACTCTTCTCCAGGCTTGGGGATCGCCGCCGCACCGGATGAAGACGTGTACGCAAAGCGAGTGACAGACGACGACTTGGCAGCGGATTTGGCAATGTTCAGCGTTGCGGAGACATTGACGGGGACAACGTTATCCGGGTTCGGGTCCAGGTTGGTGATGGCAAGGGTGTGAACCACCCCATGGACACCCTCAAGTGCCTCGTCAAAAGCCCCATCGGCGGTGATGTCAGGGACGGCAACAAGGCTGAAGCGTCCCGACCCGTAGGCGTCATCAAAGTGGGACTGGAGCCAGCCGGTACGAGAAGCATCGCGGACAGTACCACGAACGCGGTAACCCGCGGCTAGGAGCTGGTCGACAATGTGGCCAGCAATAAAGCCATTGGCTCCCGAGACAGCAACAATGCTGTCAATAGGGAGCGCAGGGTTCTCAATTTTGAGGGAGGAAGGCGCCATGTTGAGTGTAGGATATTGAAAAATGGATTGGTATTCAGCTGTGTGTTGACGTCCTCAGCAGTTCAAGTCAAAGGCTCGAACATATATATGGTCGATCCTCGGGGTGTACGACCGCTACGGCATGCCTAAATTATAACTATATTTAGCGCTCGAGCGGGGGCTCGGAAAGGTGTGAAGTGCGAGGTCCGAGTCTTGATGGTCTTGATGTTGAAGTTTCGGGGCGCGGGATTCTCGGGTCCCGTTTTGAAGCAACCAACCTCCAGACTATCAATGCGGAAACATGGTCCAAATACTCCGAGCTAGGTCTATCCAAGGACGCTGGAGAATTCCCGTTTTTTTTAGGTTTCCTCGTTAGTAGGTTTGCTAACGAGTATTGTTATTCGTACGTAGGTCGGCATTTTATTGTTTGCATACAGGTACGAGTCCCTTTAGCTAAATCTCAGGCAAATTAATCAACTTGAAGCAGATATACAGGTGAAAGGTACATTTATAGGCAAATGTCTACTTTGTAAAAGCAATATAACCACAGGATTGTTAGAGGCTAACTACTGAGAGTAATATTTACAATATTCTTAAAAAAGACTATATACATATATTATGATGTGTGTGAGAGAATCCGACATCATGTTGGAGTTGGGATCTATAATGCGGATACAACGAGTTATCCCTGGAAAGAGCTGCTCGAATGAAATTCGCCATATTGAAAATTGGTTGTGATGGGATGAGTGTCAGAAGGGAAGTTGGTCTCTTGACGATGGGAGACGTCAGTCTCCCTTATATCCTATTGCTCGGAATAAGGTTACTATCTCAAGGTTGTTGACTGCAGACAGCAAGGTCGTTGACTGCAGACAATAGGGTTGAAGTCAGAGGGGTTGAATGGAAGCTTCAGGCAGAGACCGGTGGGCAACAACCTTATTGTTCAGCTACTGTTTCTTCTGGTGCTGGGTGTAGCCCTTATTGTTTATTCCTACTGTTTGAGATTACTGTATGGCTTTGATCTATCTGATGATATTGAGTAAAGCTAAAAAAAAACCAAATATATTATGATGTGTAAGTGACAATCAATATCTATATACGAATGGCAAAACCCATATATATGAGTAGCAATATACATGTATGCGAATGGGAATGCTGTAACTAAAGGTTTTGGATAGGAATTTCAGAACGCTCCTTAATAAAGACACTAGGAACGGACATCGGATTGCTAATCATTATGACTGTTTTTCGAACGACCTGCCTTTCCCGGGGCTAAGCCTTGGACTTCGTAGAGCTCAAGGCTTAATAGAGGATATATTATATGTAGGTAGACGCGAACCATGAATAGGTTCAAGACACTATGGATGGTTGCTGAGTTTCCACTGGGAGATGGGTTAAACGAGAGTTAGCTTCGGTTTTTGTATTCGCCAGCGGCATCTTGATATTTGGTCTTGGACTACAAATACTATTTGGAAATACTGCGAGGTTTGATGCTGTGCCATGTTTACAAAGTGTAATGGAATAGATAACTGGGTGGTGTGTGGTTGCTGAAGATAGTCATGAGCCAGAAGGGGAAAGAAGTGAGTCGCCAACAATTTCTGACCAAAGGTAAACACCCTGAACTGCCGACTTTGAACGGCACACCATCAAGTGGCACTCTAAGACAGCGGGGCCTTTGGCGGGTATATTTAAGCCCAGCTTCACCAACGGCTCATACCTCTTCTTCGCGGCTATTAGTTTTCGCTCGTAGTCGTTCTTAGACTTTAGGTCATGGCCATTCACGAGCAGTCGCTTAATCGCTGTCTGATGCTTCTTTACAACTACTTATAATGTCACCTGTTTCTCCTCCGTAGAGTCTAGGTGTGCACCCTCAACCAGCAGCTTGACTACTGCCTCATGCCCCTCAGCTGCTGCCCTCGATAGTGGTGTCTGGCCCATTCGATCTCTAGACTCTATATCTGCACCACCCTCAACCAGCAGCTTGACCACTGCCCAATACCCCATTTCTGCTGCCCACAATAGTGGTGTTCGGCCTATATCATCTCTAGACTCTAAGTCTGCGCCACCTTCAAACAATATCTTGACTACTGCCTCGTACCCCCCAGCTGCTGCCCGCAATAGTGGTGTCCAGCCTATATTATCTCTAGACTCTAAGTCTGCGCCACCTTCAAACAATATCTTGACTACTGCCTCGTGCCCTCTAGCTGCTGCCCGCAATAGTGGTGTCCAGCCTATATCATCTCTAGACTCTAGGTCTGCGCCACCTTCAAGCAGTATCTTAACTACTGCCTCGTGCCCCTCAGCTGCTGCCTCCCATAGTGGTGTCCAGCCTTCATTATCTCTAGACTCTAGGCCTGCTCCACCTTCAAGCAGTATCTTGACTACTACCTCGTGCCCCTTAGATGATGCCCACGATAGTGCTGAACGTTTAAGTCTGACATCTTTAGACTCTAGGTCCCCACCATTGTCGAGTAGTAGCCTCACAGTGGCTCCTTGCCCGTTCTCAGCGGCGTACGATAGCGGCGTACGATTATAACTATCCTTCGAATCCAGGCCATACTCCTTCATTAGTAGATCATTTACCACTTGAGTTTGTCCGAAGTATGCCGCCAAGTGAAGCCCGGTCATTCCTGTCGGAGCACTATCGTCGCTTGCAAACCAAGGGTCCCGCTCATCATCCATCAGTGCTTGACATGACGCCTCCACTTTGGCCTCGCACTCCAGAAAGTCCATAAGGTTGCGAGGTAAGATTGCAGTTTCGGGAGCATGGTAACCCCAGTTTTTTGCAGCGTAATTGTACAGAGGATTCGATTGTAGTCTCTGTTGGAACTCTTTGGCGGAATGACATATTCCACCCTCAAAGGCCACAAAGGAGAGATAGGCAATGCACGATGTTGCAATTTCAGTTTCAGCCGTCGGGAACCAATGACTGTGTGTTTCCTCAAAATATTTCTGTGTCGTATAGTGGACTAGTCGGATAATGTTGCTTTCCTTATCGATGGTGACCAACCCAGCGCATACCGACACCATATCTTCAATGTGTGTCAGGTTTTCTTTGTCGAGTTCATGCTCATCAACTTCTACTGCGAGCGCATGCTGGAGTTCCAATGTAGTCAAGGGTCGTTTTGCGCTGGTTATCCACAAGAGGACCCGCTTCGCAAGCTGTTTCTGGTCGACTGACTGACTTTCTATGCGCTCCATTGCACCCTTGTAGGCATGCTCATACGCTTCCAAACCGCCCGTGGGCAGTTTCTTTAGTGCCGCTCGAACATCTTTGGGGGATACCTTCCCAGTTAATGATTCCAGATGGAGCCATGCAAGCAAAAACCTGTCGAAGTCAGTACATTTTCATGCGGGCACATCAGGAACAACATACATGCCGGCCGAAGCTTTAGTAATCTCAGTCTTGACGTCCTTGCAGAGTTCTGGATGGTCTCTAATGCATAATGGCAGCTGCGGCATATAGCCATCAACATACCTCCGCACGTCTTGTTCACTGGCGCGTATTTCTAGCGATATACTGCCCTTAAACTGGTCTGTGATGTCTGGAAGAAATCTCGACGTGGAGAAGATGTTTGCTCGGCATTTGAGCTGGAGGCTAGAGATCTCTGTAAGGAACCTTATCCGACAGCCCTGAGATGTTTGGCACTCATCAAGTGCATCGACAAGGATAAATACTCTAGAGTATAGAGTAACCACAGAATTGATGGCTTTCGATATCTCGTCAAACGATGGCCGCGTATGCTTGTCCTTGTGGCGATGGTAAAGTGACTTCACACTCTCTGGCAGAGGCTGGCCCTGACAAAGTTGCTTTAACAGACTTGCGAGTAAATCTTCAGCCTTTTGCTCGTGTTGCCGCCGGAAGTTGCAGTAAACATATGCAATTCCAACGCTTTCCTGGTTTTCAAAACGGGTAGTAAGCTCGTTGATTACAATCGATGTGAGGATCGTCTTTCCAGCTCCTGGAATGCCGGGGCAGAACAACATCTGCTGGGCTGTCTCCGCCCATGTCGTGAACTCAGCTGAGTCTAGAAGCCACTGGCCAGTCCCCGGTTGCCTTTTCCTGAGATAGTCGCTTTGCTGAGGACCGTAATTGATGGTTGTGAGCCATTCAAGAACTTGGCAATCTTTTTCTGCACAGAAATCAGCTTTGTGTAAAATATTTGTAAAGTTAATCAATTATACCATTCTGAAGATGCTCATTGACCTTCCCGAGTGCCTGTTTCACTTGCTGGACTGTTTACACAACACATCAGCATCTCTGGAAATGCCATTTCTATGAAGTCACTGACCCTCATTGATGATATCCTTCGCTGTCCGCTCTCGATCCACGTCACTTGGCTGTACATATTCCAGAAGTTCCTTCGCAAACGCTGCTGCTACAGCTGCTGCGTATTCCTGCCAGGAGTGGTTCTTGTGTGAATCGGCATAGTCGCAAATTCCTCGGATGATGATGCATGGGAAGTTGTTCATCAGTCCCGCCGCTTCCATCTCGACGCAGAGAACTTGGCCACCAAGATCCTCGTTGAGTTTATCCCTGAAAGCGGCGTCCTTGATGACTTGGTTACCGGATGCCACCAGGCCGTAGTGCACAGTCGTGTCTCTCGGCTTTCTTCTTATGACCTTGGTCATATCGCAAAAGCGGCAGTCCGTCTCTTCGTCGTCTCCATCGGCCCCAACATCACTTTCCTGCCCTCCACTAAATGCAGTGCTGATCGTAGTGCTTGTCACTTGCTCAGTGGCACTCTCAGTGGGCTCAACAATCCACCAGCCCAAAAAGAAGACAAAGAATGCGATGATCGATTTCCAGACTGTTGTAATTGTGAAATGCCAGCTTCTCTGGCTGCGATGAGGATTGTCTGGTTTGAAAAGAACGTCTTTGAGGGAGTCAGACTTCGTATAATCTGGCGCTAGCTTTGGCCAGTTCTTTGCCAAATCCTTCAAATACCCGGGTATCTTAGACTCCTTCATACCGTGGTCAGTCTCCAAGGTCGTCAATGCTGTCAGCAGGGCGCTTGGGGGAGGGCTCAGTGCTCCGGTTCGCTTGAAACTGCCACCCTCTTCGGCCTTGCCAAGGTCCCATTGAATCACTCCAGGATGTTCATTGGTAGGTGAACTGACGACAACATCGCCTAGTCTAACATGGGGTGGAATACCGCCGCCGATGCCAACCATGAGGCCGAACTTGATAGACGGGAATGTAATGACCATGCGAGCTACAACAGTCGCTGCTTGATTGGTGCCGATCTGGCCCTTAGGCAAACAGACTATGACAACGTTGTGGTTGTTGACGGATCCTCGGGTATACGAGTTGTGGTCATTTGGTGGGTTGTGTAGACTCTCCAAATGCCTTTGGTCCAACATAGCCGTCGCCGCGATCCGCTCCTTTGGCAACGCGCAAACCCACCCCACAGTGTAGTCGTTATGAGTTCGGGATTCGGAGGTCGTTTCGGAAGGCATCGTGAAAGGATCGGGTGCTCTTCTGCCGTTGGGTGTCAATCGGTAATGTTCAAAACTGGGCCTTCGGCCGGTCGTCGGTTGAAAGGGGAAGCGACTCACCTGGTACTTCCGTGCAGGGTAAATTGCTATGGCCGGAAGTCGATAAGGCTCTGCACAACAGAGACTTGGTGATGACAATCAGTTTCTTAGAGATGTCGCGTGTTCGATGCTGGATCTGCGTTGTGGATAGCTTGGAAGTCTTTGCGAGGCGGGGTCGTCAGGCGTTGATGCTAGAGCTGAGCCCCTTGGATCACTGTTGCCCTGGACGCCAAGACAACGACACTGCGTTTGATCCTAGAGGCGTAGAATACTAGACGTAGAGAAGTTGAGACTGAAAGGGTGAGGAAAATAAGGTAGGAGGAGATGAAAGGGAAGGGAAAGGGCAAGGAGATTACTTGAAATCCCGCTTGCCGCCAGCCTCGTGCGGCTGAGCTGTAAGACTGCAGGACGCATGAAGCCAATGGCTGGCAAGTAGACAAATAAATCAGGCAGCCAATTAAAGCGGCCAAAGGGAAAATTCTCGATGTGTACCATCCCCCGGTACTGCTTACGTGCATTACAGCGTCTTCAACAATTCTAGCCGCCGGACACATGGGTTTATCCACACATTCCAGCTACCTATCATTGTCTGAGACGGGGGTTAATATTAAAAAATGTTTAGCAATGGCAGTTTAGAATCGTAGCCTGCAGCAGCGGGTGGCTTGACTCCTCAGCTGATGAGGCTCATCATAGAGGATGTTGAGAGTGGCCAACTTCACTCCTCAATTCACAAGCATAGCGCGATCGGGTAAAACACCGACAATGGCCTCCACGGGGGGCGCGGATTCCGGGGTCGACACGTAATTATAATCCAACTTTGTGAAAATCCAATATACATCTCGTTGGCTGCTTTCCAAGATCAAAAATAGCATCTTGGAAGCAAGCCACCCGCCTCTCAATAGGCCTGCATCGATAGCAGTGGCCTCCAGTGTCGCATTAACATTTATTCTGCGGCAAAAATGGCTACTATGGAATATTCCGATGGTTGCCCTCAACGACCAAGACACGAAATAAGGGAGCGAGTACACGAACAGTAATTGAATACGCCACCGCCGTGGAACGATAGCCACCATTTATGCCCTTTTGTCTACCGGCTGCTGTCCGAATACGGTGATATGTTCAAGAAACTTGCTGAGGGAGGCGACATGATCAAAGGCATGTTCGGTGAATACAGAGACTAAGGCTCGCGGGGATATGTCGAATCGCCCCTACCTGTGCCATACCTCCTCAGCAGAGATCCCAAGGAGCAGACTGGATCTCATCTTGAAAAGCAGATTCAGTGGCAAGGGAACTTTGCTAATACAACGGTCGCCACTCTTACTCAATGCATATTTGATCTGGGAGCAAATCCAGAGATTGTCCCCGCACTGCGCGAGGAAGTTAGGGCTATCCGTTCCGAGTATAATGGAAAATTAACGAAGGCCGGGATGGTCCAGATGAATAAATTGGACGGTTTTATTAGAGGGTTAATTGGCTATCCGCGCCCAATTTGGGTGAGCGATACAAAATCCTATCGAATCCCAATCTTAACAGAGCACTCAAGCTACCATGCAAACGAGAACCATGGCACTAGTGACAATGCCAGATGGACATATATCCCGAAAATATACAAAACAAAATGCCAACATTCGCTTTTCACCGCGATAGTCGATATTTTGAAAATCCCGACAACTTTGACCCCTGGAGGTTCCTAAGCTCATCCGAAGGCAACCAAAAGCCGAGCAGCTATGTCACCTCCAGCAAAGAGTTCCTTGGCTGGGGCCTTGGAAAGAGCGCTTGCTACATTGACTTCTCTCTTACATGGAAATAAAAATTAGTTTTGACACACTTCCTTCTCGGCTATGATATCAAGAATCCCGATGTGGGCCGGTAGGCCTTTTGATATCTTCATCCAAAACCTGGTTCGTCCACGTCCATGCCACATGGCTTAAATGGCAAAGACTAATTGATGGTATATGTTTCTCAAATATGCGATGGTTCGGTACCATCCTCATCAACTCGTTAGCGGTTTCATTTAAATGTCTTTGCTCGTTCGAAAACATGCAGCCAAACAAAATGTCTCACAACTCGACACCCTCTACATAACTAAACCACCGAACCACTATATCTAGATCGAACCATCCAATCTAATTCAATTAGAAGGGTGTCATGCAGATTTCCAGAAATTGTCTCTCTTTTGCAAAGGAGCTGGCGCGGAATGAGTGGGAGAGCAGACCATGGGGTCGTACTTGAGAACTCCATAGTAAGGCTGACTTAAACCATTCACTTTATCAGCAAGTGCTTCATATATAATTGTGCATCATTGAAAGTGATAGAAGGCCAGCATTTTAACCATGACCGCTTACAGCCGCTCATTAGACAAGCCATGCAACGGTGCAAGTGACCAACCCCCCCCCCCCCCCTTCCCAAACCGCTAACAAATCTGTACCTAATTAAGCCAGTCCTAATGTTAGCGCTTAGACCTTAGCATGTAGTGCACATATTCTCTAACTTTTAGCGCATTAAGCGCTTAGCTTTTAGACGCTACGGTTTTAGGGCACTGGGACGGCGTACCTTTTTATAAAAACCGTTTAAGTAGACTTGCCCGCATCAAGATGTCCTCAATTTACCTAGACGAGTTACTAATGATCCCAAGATCGGAGTAACGCAGCCTCCAAAAGACAGTAATCTGGACTCATGTGATAATACATAGAAGAGTTCAGAACTTCAAAGATTCGGGCAGAAGAAAGTAAATTGATTGCTGTAGCAGCAGTTGGGCCATAGGCCATAATGTTGTTGACAAAAAAACTTGCAAAAGAGTGAAACATTGATGCCCTTCCACTAAACTGCTCACCATGCTATTGGGGTCCAACACACAGCAGTTCAGATGAATCTTATCTGTATTTGTAAAGGAAAATAAAAGCAAAGTCTACATTCTATAAAGCTATGAGTGAAAATTCTATGTTCTATGGCGCGAGAACCAAAATATTAAGAGACGGTGCAACTTCCCTGCTGCTCCATCATTCGCGTTCCCATCGTCTATGGAATCAAACCGGACAATATATTTCAGCAAGTGTTTTCCTTACTCCGCCTTCTTGGAGGTCTTTGTTCGGAGTTTCATCAAGGCGTACACCAAGGCATAGGAGCTCAAGGCAAAGATGACCACAATCGCGGCATCTCTCCAGCCGTAGTAATACTCCTTCAGGTTGAGCGTGCGCAAGTAGTCCTCACCCTTGGAGTAGGAGCAGACCTTGCACCCGGAGGTAGCCTCCGGGTTCACGAGGTTGCTGACGGCGCCGAGTCCTTGTGCAAGGTAGTCAGCCAGATAGTCGCCGCACGTCATGTTGCTAGGGGGATCAAATCGAGCAAATTCCCTGTCGGAGCAGTTCACGTCGGACCCCCAAATGTCAAAGACCAACATGCTTCCCATGAGGTAGTTGAAGGGGTTCAGCCAGTAGATCCAGTAGCGCCAGAACGACTGGATCTGCTGGTATGGTACCAAAACACCACAGAATGAGACCAGGGTACCGAGTAGGAGCGGGTTGACGAGAGATGCAAAGACCTCATTGGGTGCGTAGGCAGCTACGAACTGACCGATACCAGTGTAGACAAACTCGTACATCAGCATGACGAAAAAGGTGGCTCCGGCACGGTTGGAGTCGCCAGGGAAGCCGACAGTGTAATACCAGCAGACATAGTACAAGACGGCACAGATGCACAGATAGGGGATCTCCGAAACGATCAGACCCGTGACGAAGGCCACCCATGAGTACATCTTAGACTTCTTCTCACGCGTTTCGAAAATGTCGCGACGGTGGATGAACAGTGGCTGAAGTTGGGCCATGACACCGGGAGCAACAAAGATAAAGTTGAAAATGGTAAACAGCTTCAGTTGGAGGTCTGCGACACCGTCTCCAATCATCCAAAAGGTAAAGCCGTTGAACAGCGCGGATGTGATGTGCAGAGCGGCCTTGTTGTTGACATAGTCGACGTTGCGGTAGAGAGCGACGTTCATGCGATGAGTGACAAGCTTGATCTGCTCCAACATAGGGGTGGCAAACTCGTTACCATCGTCAACAGTACCAGGGGGCTTAGCAGCGGCTTCGGAGACGATACGGTCCACCTCCTTGCTCACAGCGTCGTGTTCGGGGGATGCAAGCCAGACCTCGTTCCAATCCTTTCCTTGAGATAGGTGACCAGACACGACATCAATCATGTGTTCGGCGGGGTTGACTTCCTTGGGGCAAGGAGCACCAAAACGACCAAAGTATTCCTTGATCGTCTTGGCATGCTCACCGATTTCACCGAAATACACAGTCTTGCCACCCTTGGCGAGGAGGAGCAGGGTATCGAATTGAGCAAAGAGCTGGGCAGAAGGCTGATGAATGGTGACGAGAACAGCTTGGCCAACATTGGCGAGCTTGCGCAGGAAACGGACAGTGTTGAATGCAGATTGGCCGTCAAGACCAGAGGTGGGCTCGTCGAGGAAGATCAAGATGCTAGGCTTAGAAACCAGCTCGACACCGATAGTGACACGCTTGCGCTGCTCGACGCTTAGCCCAGCGCCAACATCGCCAATGAGGGTATCCGCAAGATCGTGGAGCTCGAGAAGGTCGATGATGGTGTCAACATACTTGAGCTTGTCCGCTCGAGGGGTATCTCGGCTTTGGCGGAGGAGGGCAGAGAACTCGAGAGCTTCTCGAACAGTAGCATAGGGCTCGTGGACATCCAACTGCTCACAGTAACCAGCGGATCGCTGGAAGGAGACTGGCAAAGGGCGACCATCAACCATGATAGAACCGTGGATGGTACCGTCGGTCTTACGTTGAGCAAGAACGTCGAGGAGAGTAGTCTTTCCAGCACCACTGGATCCCATAAGGGCACCGAGCATGCCCGGCTTGACCCAGCCTTGGACATTGTCCAGCAGAGTACGATCTCCCGAGGGAGTCTTGACGACGTAAGAGAGGTTTTTCCAGGTAAAGACAGAAGTGTTGCGAACGAGTTCATCTGAACTTCCTTCGGAATCGCTCTCAACCATGGCTCCGGTGTTCTGGCCGCTCTCGACCTTCTTCTCTGAGACTTGTCCTTCCTCGTCGACTTGTCGGAGGGCATTGGCGATATGCTGGTTTTCGCGGGGAATGAGTAGTGACGGGCCGTTCTCAGAGGATGATTTCCATCTAGTGGTCTCGACGATAGTGATAGCAACGAAGAGTAACCACCAAATCCAAATGATGGCGAAGTTTCTCCAGAGATCCGAGTGGCTGTATGCCAGAGAGTCCAAGTAGTCATCTCCATTTACAAATGACTGACCCACGCGTGCGCCACCGACACCAGCACAAGCCTGGCTTGCTGCGTTGGCAAACGCTCCACCATTGGGGACCAAGTTGTTCCCGACACAAGGAATGATCTTGTTGTGGAACTCGTTGGATAGCAAGGCGTTGAAAGCGTAGGACATGGGGTTGATCCAGTAGATCCAAACGAACCAGTCTTTCATTTGAGGCTTCGTGACCATGTATCCAGAGTACATGATGGTAGCGGAGATCAACAAACCGGATACCTTTGATGCGCCGTCGAATGTACTGAATGCGGCACCGACAGCTCGGAACATCGCGGTCATGCACTGATGGAGGTTAGGGTACGTGCAGCTAAAATAGTGGGGCGCGTGGGGGTGGGGTGTAGTAGGGTGGGGGGCTTGTCAGAACGGGCCAACTTACAATGGTGATGGCAATGAGTAGAACCCAGAAGGTGAAGAATGCCTCGGCCGTCGAAGTCAAGCCAACCATGAAGTACAGAATGACGGAAAATGTTGACACTTGGAAGAGGATAACCGGGATATCAGCCGCGATCTGCGCGAGACAAAAGGCAGCAGGATGAAAGTAGGCGAAAGATTTATGCTTGATCAAGACCGGACGTCCAGTAAAGGAGTCGGTAACCTCAGACATGGACAGCAGAGAGTTGAAAAGAACAGCGAAGAAGCAGGCGCCGGACTTGATGAAGAGTCCGCCAGAGGTGTTGGGTGCGTTGTAGAATAGTGATCCGGCAATCAGAGCCTGGACGATCGTGGAGACTTGCCTGGGGATTGTTAGCATCCTGATAGTCTTAATAGGTAAGGGGCTTCGAACTTGATGATGAAACTCGCGCGATCACCCAGGATAATCTGGTACTGGCGCTTGACACAAGCCTCGACCTGGTGGACGAAGCCCACGGTCATGGGGCTTGATGCCGCAAGCCTCTTGTCCTTCTCGTTCACAACACCCTCCTGGAAACGCTTGGTGTTTTCCTTGGCGACTTCCGTAGTAGGGTAGTCGTACTCGGCAATCATGCGCTGGTGAATGGGTGACTTCTCGTACTCAGCGCGGAGTGCCTCGGCGGTGCGCGGGAAGCGATCCTCAAAGCCGGGTCGAATAGCTCGCTCCGTTGGGACGGTGACACCAGTTAGGTAGTCAGCGACGTTAGCTCCGTGTTGGCAGATGAAACCCATGTTCTCCATGAAGGGTCTGGCTTCCTTCATGGAACCATAGTAGACTTGCTTTCCCTCATCCAGGACAAGCACCTTGTCGAACAGATTGTAAATGCCGTTTCCAGCTTGGTACAGAGTGACGATGGAAGCAAGGCCAAGAACATCGGTCAAGGCTCGAACTGCCTTGGTGTATTCCAGAGCGCTGGGAATAGTTAGCGTCAAAAACAGTTAAATGTTCAATTATAGGCAGTCACATACGTGCTGGCATCCAAACCTCTAGTCGAGTTATCCCAGCAGGCAACCGAGGCACGGGTAGCCAGGGTCTCGATGATAGAAACACGCTTCCGTTCACCACCAGACACACCTCGGACAAAGGCATTGCCGACTTTGGTATCGTGAGTGTGCTCGATGCCCATTGACTGGAGAAGAAAGTCGCGTGTTTCAGTGCGTAGCTCTTCCTTAGAGGTGACACCGTTGGGCAGGTGAAAAGGGATCTTGAGGCGGGTAGCGAAGTCCATGGTCTGGCCAACCGTGAGTGAAGGGAAGAACAGCTCTTCCTCGGTGTTCATGACGATTTGACCGCGGAATCGCTCTGCCTCCTTGGCTGTCATGGATCCGTAGTGGACATCACCGGAGACGCTGGCGTATCCATTGCGCTTGTTGGCGATCATGTTCAGCAGGGTTGTGCATCCAGAGCCTGGCCGCCCAAGAACAAGCAGCATCTCTCCAGGCTTGACGCAGCCATGGCTGTTATCGACGATTGTCTTGAGCGGGGCCTTGTGTCGGGATTCTTGGATCAGTTTCGGAATGTTGAATTGAGAGAAGACGTTTTCGTGGAGGGCGGCATCGGCACTAATGACTTCGACATTGAGGTTGCGCCAAGTAACACCGAGTTCTCGAGGGTTGGGGAATTCGCCAGCCTGGTCTCGTTCCTTGAAGGCGGCAACTTTTGGCTTCAAGGCCCATTCGGCATCGTCATTGTCGATACCGTGGAAGACAGACTTGTCGTATACCGTCTGCGATCCATCACCGTCGGAGTCCATGATGGATGGTGGGCCTCGTGCCAATGTGGCTGGAGAGATGTAGCCACAGCGCCTTCAGGTAATCGGAATAAACGAGGCGCCAAGGGAGTTAACTAGAGAAGGAGTGGATGAAGTTGAAGAAGTTAAAGGCTATGCCACACACTACAGCCAGGATGGCCGCCAGGAGTATTTATCAAACATGGGAGAATTTGCATCGGACTTGTAAGAAGTCCGACTAGGGATCCGCCCGACCCATCTGGAGCCCCCTGCCGGCCATTCTCGGGGCGTGATGTGTACTGCCACGAGGAATGAGACATGAATTTCCAGATCGACTGGGATCGTTTGGCGTTACGGGTCGGCTTGGCGGGTCCAACGGGTTCCACAAGAGCCGCGATGCCTAGATGCATCTGGGACAGAAGGTTCGCATTCGCAAAGGAAAAGGGACCCGTTCCGCTGAGTCATGCACGCACATTATATATTACATCCGAAGGCAAAGTCTATAAATCGCGCTGGGGACGGCAGAATGTCGTCATCCTGATAAGGGTGCTTTGCGCTGAATGAAAAGACACGTTCTTGGGGTGCCAGGTGTGGGGCCGATCCGGAGGGCCGGGTCGACTCGTCGTTAAGACGAACTCGGAGTGATGACAAAACTCAGCATGAATTCGCCGGAGCTCGCGATTGCGATGGCCATAACGCCGTGGGGGACGAGCATCGGGGTGACTCCCATGTCCGACAATGCCGCGATGACGTCCATGATTGGGGAAGGATTGGGGAAGTCAGAGGGGCCAGATCTCTTGGAGGAATGAAAAGGCCGATGGCCGAAGGCATCAATAACAAAAGGAGGCTGTCAGGGATCAAATACTAATGACTAAGCGGAAGTTGGACAATTGAAACCGCCGCCAACTTCCGAAGGAGAAGTTTGAGCACAGCCAGCCCCGTAAAATTGGGAGCAGCACGGCCGCCTCCCACATGGAAAACGGGGCCTCCCGCCCAACAGTGGCCAGCGATTAAGATACGGGGGCAGTGATAGCGCTGACGCCAACTCGTTTAGCAGCCCGCAGGGGGCTTCGGCGGCACCCAACCGATTCCATCCCCAGGCCTCAAGTACCGTGAAGCCGCGATCAAGCCTCTTCTGGTGTTTCTGGCGGGGCGCCTGAAGCCCCCCTGGCGTCATCAACCGCTTGAAGGGGACGCCCGCTAACCCCCTTTGGGCCAACTTCCGCTGAGTCAGCGGTGATCCAAAACTCCCACCAACATGCTCGTCTTCACAACCACACGTTGTCCGCGGAATCCGCCCTCGGCCTGCCTTTTGTCCGTCGGACTCTTCTCAAGTCCACATCTTCCGAATTTGGAGGCTCCAGGGTGTCCTCAGTAAGCATACCCAGCGTATACGTCAATACGCCGACTGAGCTGACCTGAGCATTGAGTATACGCCCTGCGCCCCGCTGCCACATGCCGCCCTAACTGTGGTTTTGGCGTTACTCCCGAGATCAGATCCCCGAGTGTCTACACCATCTCTCCCGGTGGCTGCCTCTTCCCGCCGCCGAATCCATTCGGTGTCGGCAGTTACAAGGGCCGTACAGCGCTGACAAAAGGCGCCGCAGGCCTCTGTCGGTCTCCAATTGTCCAAGGAATCCTTACTTAATCGGGGACTCGCATACGGCACCATGGGCCAGAAACGCGCCTGTGATGCCTGCCACGCCAGGAAAGTAGGTACCATGTCAGTTCAGGGACTCCAAGACCCAACATTTCATACCCTAGGACCCTCCGTTTCCTTTCTGTCCCTTGGCACACAGTCCTGTTCCCGATTCAGTCCACCGCGAGGGTTTTACTGATTCACGCACAACTAGATTCAATGTGATTCAGCAAAAGCAGACGCCTCCTGCAATTGGTGTGACCATCACGGTCTTGCATGCACCTTTAATAGAGTGAGGGGGAGGAGAAAGCAGCCAAAACCAAAGTAGGTCCTACTCGCCCCCCTTCTTCTTCGTTCTTTTGCCCATTGGCCAAGGGACCCAGTCTAACATGCATGGTGCCGTCTCTCCTGATTCAGGTCCAAATTGAGCTCTGAACAGAGCCTCACCGAACGACTCGAGCGTATCGAGAATGCTTTAAAAAGGACAATTGCTCACCATGAGTCGACCAACACATCGTCAATTGCTTCAGCACCTTCCGCAGCTTCAACGCCACCATTCGCATCAAGTCCTTTCGCCTCAACCCCTTCCGTCAACACTCGCTCTCAAACGAAAGAGCGCTTGAGCAGGGACCCAGTTATCAAGGAACCAGCCAATCTCGGGGAGCAGTTTGCCGCCTATGAGTCAACTCGGTCACCGTTCATTTCCACTCCTAGCACCTGCTTCACCACCAGCGTCTCCTTTGGCCATATTCACTACGCCGGGCATCACCTTGGACAAATCAGCTCCCACAACGGCATGCCCGTACTCTCCGAGGAAGGTCAAAACTGGATATCATCGAGAACCGGCGAGGATGTCTCATTTGGAAGGTTCCACCACGGATACCAGAACCGGAATCTCCCCTCGGCTCTATCGCCTTCCCACGTTTACAGGTCAGAAAGCGAACTCCATGAGCTGCCGGAGAGGAGCCTTGTGGAGCTAGTCCTCGACGTATTTTGTACCTCTGCGTTCAGGTTGGTTTTCCCCGTGATAGATCGCATTCTCTTTGAAGAAACCATGGCTTTAGCGTACGAGCCATACGATGGACCACCATCTCTTGAATGCATCAGCGCCAAAGGTTGTGTCCTTGCTTTCGTCTCGATAATGGTCATGTTTCCAGGAGGTCAAAGGGAGCTATTACCCTCTATAGACGGCGATGCATGCGCTGTCAGGGCGCATTATTTGCTGTCAGATGTTTTTGAAGACTCAAGCCTCCTGAGCCTTCAAACCGTCTTCATGTTGGTAAGTCTAATGATGCTCCGCCAAATATACGCCATAATACAAAGCATAAATTAACATAACTTCCAGCACATGCACCAGACATTTTCGGGCCGTTTGCAATCGGCGAGCATGCTGCATGCGATTGCTTGTCGTATTGTTTTCATGCTCGGGGGACATACTTACCAACCTATCAAATCTTTCGGTTCTCAAGCAACCCGGAAAGAACGGGAAACTCGCCAGCTGCGCATGTTGTTCTGGCTGTGTTACATTTTCGACAAGGACATCGCGCTTCGCACAGGCCAACCGCCACTGATGACTGACGACTATTGTGACCTGACGCTTCCAGAAAACTACGTAAACTGTTACTTTTACCTCCCGGACATGGATGAGAATAACTCTGTTTCCCACAGGAATGAAGAGCTCACACCTCACCTTCCTGGGGACCCACTCTTGAGCCATCTCAAGGACAAAACTTGTCGTATGCTTTACTCGGCACAGTCTCTCAAGAAATCAGACGCCGAGTTGCTCCGCGACATCCGAGAGCTGGACGACGAACTTGAGAGTTGGCGACTGTCTATTCCTCCCGACTTTCGACCTTCACTGTCGATAAAGGAGAACTCAAAATTCCTTCCCCCGAATATGCAGCTGCCGCGAAGTATGCGACATATCGGTTTGCATGTCGAGTACCACCACCTCATGACAACAATCCACAGAGCGAGCGGCAGATGTTTTGCGATGCAATCCGAAAATGGTTCTAATGATGCTGAGTGGAGCGGTGGTGTTCGATCCAGTATCGCACTCTCGTTGGAAGCAAGCCGTTCGACCATCATCTTCTTGAAAGCAGCGGTGAGGGGACTGGCTGGCGAGGCATTCTGGTGAGTAAACAACCTTGTCCAACCTTTTCCAGGCCCATCTGTGTATACCCCAAAATTCATGTACAGTTCGTATCTGGATCACTAACTCCCGGACATTACAGGATCATCGTATTTTACCCCACCTCCGCCATCATGTCCCTCTTTCTCAATATCATCATGTATCCTTTGGACCCCCAGGCCAAATTCGACATAGATCTACTCAGCGAGGCTGCTTATTTGGTCAGAAGCATGCCGGTCCGCAAGATGACGGCTTACGAGATGAGCCACATGAAGGTAGTAAACGACTTTGTCGCTGAGCTTATACGACTTGCACATTGCGCCATTGCTAAAGCGACGATGGAGCGAGACCAAGGACAGCAAAACACGCCAACTGGGTGACAGGATGGTTTAATCAAAGGAGTTGTGATTGTTGGAGTTTGTCGGGGTAAAGGTTGGGAAATCGAAGGTTTTGTGGGGGCGCTTGGAAGAATGGAACAGGTCAGGATAGAAGGATAAATGGTGAATTGTCATTTAGATTCGGTTTAATCGCCCATAGACACTTGAATATTCCCCTTGACACTTCAGCGCTATCATTTAACACTGTTAAAAATAATCCACCTTACACTCAAAGTTCTGAGTTACTCAGCGGCCCTAAGAAAATATCACGCGTTAATAAGCCTTAGCTTATCCGAAAAGGCTTTTGTCGTATTTCCCAAGTTAGCTAGAATACACAGTCTATTAGAAATATCATCCACATGATTTAATTTGTTTATTTTTGAGCGCGCCCCCTGGTGAACAGGAACATCCGGAAATACGTGAGTTCTGTGGTGGAGCGTTCCACTTTTGCAATTACACCCCCACGGACCTACCCTAAATCCCAACACATTGTAACTCCAAACTCAGCAGACAGGGGAGTGGGGAGTAGAGGTACTTCTCTGACTCGGTAGATATGTTTTAATTTATGAATCACCGTGATTTACATTATCATTCTACTTACACTTGTGCAGAGTGGTCAAATAGCGGAAACAGAAGATTCATTAACTGTGTGAGTGAGAAACGAGACAAAGTACGAAAAAGGCACGTAATAATACAAAACTTCTCAACTAATTCAAACGTAGTTATTTAGTATTGTACGTAAAGAGTAACGCTATCATTCACAGCCATATTTCAGCTGCATCTTGAGCATGCGAATCGAGTAATCTAAAGAATATAGCCCACATAAAATCTTCACAGAGCTTGCCTAGACTTGCTTCTAGCGCTTGATTTCTCATTGTAATAGATGAAGGCAAATGGAACATTGCCGATAGATTTTGAAGTGAGCCCACAACGGATGGTGCCCAGTGAATTCTGAGTCTGCTGGACATGGGGCCCGCTGCTAGTCGAACTAGGGTTGCTCCAACAGATCGGAGATGGCCTTGCCATGCGCTGAGACGGATTGTTGGCGGAAAGCGTCAGTGAGGAATTTAACATGCTTATGAATGGTAGTCGGAAGCCGGTGCCAAAGAAAAGACCGCCGATGGCGGGCACAACTGGGGAGACAGAGTCTCACACTCTCCAGCCTGGCCAAATAAGGGAGATAAATATGCTGTTGGGTGTTAGAATTGTATTTCAAGATAAAAAGAGGGCCGGAAACAAATTATGGCGCAGTAAAGCAAGCAATAGACAAGCGTCGATATATTTCACATTGAGCCCACGGCTTCCCAGCCTTTGCTGATCGAATACTACCAAGTGAAAGTACAGAAGCTAACCAAAGCGAAGATGGTCCCAACGGCCACTAAAAATGACTGTTAGCTATAAGACGGTTACTGAGCTTGATAGACTTACCAGGGAGATATGCAAGTCCTGCCATTTCAGGAGAGAGGCCGTGATAATCTATGCAATATAAAAACTTAATGTTCGAAGCCATCGTCGAGAGTGTTTCCCTTGAAAAATAATTGGATATATCTGGGATATGAGGTATGGCAGAGCGTATCCTAGAGCAAGGTGAACAGGCGAGAATGACAGAATCGGCTCTATTACTATAAGAGCGGCGGGGCGTAGAATAATTGACAACTTTAATAGAGTATCTAAATGCCTCCTACGCAGTACAATCTGCAACCGATTTCACTGTCAGACGGAGACATGGACTAGGATTGTACTACCAGAAAGAGGAGTAATTATTCACTTTTGCTGCAGCGGTATTGCGACAAAAACATATTTTTTCATTGTACCGCCAAGTCCAGGCTCAAGTTCATTCAGTTGAACGACTAACCCCTACAGGACGTGCTACACGCTGTAGGTCACCAATACCACGTAGGTGAAGACCAGGCTCGACAAGAAGAACTTGGAAAGTTCCAGGTTCAACCCCAATTTCTCCAGAAGAACAACTATGAGCTCATCATCTAGGAGGACTAGCTCGCTGCGGCTTCGGTTCTGGGGGTCTCGAGGTCCTTGGCGACCAACAGGGTGATGTTTTTCAACACCAAAGAGTTCCTCCCCAGGGTCGCGTAGGCCAGCTGCCTCATCTTCTGCGAGTCCAACTTGTCAATTTCCAAGTTGAGGATCATGACATTCGGCAAGGTCTGCATCCCGGTTGACACAAACACCAACCAATTCCAGATGCGGATCTTCTCCTTGGCATAGCCGTTCTCCTTGCTCCTCGAGGAGATCTCCTGGAAGGAGGCCAAGATCAAGTTGTACTTGTCCGAGGCCGAGGTCTGGTAGTACTCCCCTCTCATCCGGCGCCTCCAAGTTCAGATTTTTCGCGTTCTTGGTCTTGGTCACGACGCTGTCTCCGTAGTACTGGTAGCCGTCCTTCGACATCTTCTGGTATTCCTCGCCCAAGTCCGACTGGAACGAAGGCGCCTTCGATAAGGAGTTCTCCCAAGTGATCTCTTCGACTGGGAGCCGGCTTCCCACGAGAAGGAATGTAAATGGAGGGTGTGAGGGAACTCAAAGTCTTGGCGGCATTCGAGCTGGGCGAGCTGGCCATGCATGCCATGCAGACCACCAATCTGCGCAAAACCACCAACAAGGCCATCCACGATATAGACCCCGAGGCAAGGGATACGCCTCACATGGACGACCCGACGCACCTCGCACTTATCGAGTCGCTCAAGGAGAAGCACCGCTTCCCAGACCAGGCCCAAATCATCAAGAACGTTAAGGAGCAACTCGTCAACATACAGAAAACCGTCCCGGGAGGACAGATGGACACCTACATCGAGCGCCAGAAGGAGAGCGACGTTATCCAGAACTTCGCAGCCAACAACGAGGGAAACATGGAGGCGCTGATGGACGAAATATCGGATTGGCAGGCCCTGGTCACGGGTTTCACAAGCCTCGACAACGTCGTTTTGCTGGTTCGCGCTCGGCCGCCCATTGGTTCTCGCCGTCACGCCTTCTCTATTTTCCCATTGGCGTGGCCTTGGCATCCTCGTCGTCATCGTTCGCCATTCTACTCTATCTCTTCGTCTTGGCATAGCCATCAAACTCAGGATTAGGGTTATAAAAAAAAGCACAGTTTAGGTAAAAAAAAGCACAGTTTTATCCGCCACTAAAGCATTTCCTACCCAAGGCTTGCTTCCACGATGACCAGACTCACTGACTCGGGACTCAGACTATCCACGACTTCGCAAGCAACACCTCGCCAATGCCAACAGTAGCGCCTCAAAGCCGTGAGAAGCGTTCGGAATCCCCATACCGTGAGACCAGATGATTTGAATGTGCACTGAGGATACCAGGGATTGGGTACTTAGTAGAGATAGATTACGCTAGATGCTAACGCCTCTTCCCCGTGGTATTCATGCCTCGTTCATGGATTCCAAAACCTCATAAACAGATAAAACAACCAGAAATTCCAGACCATTGCTCCAGACTCATACCATTAGCCATCCTTTTCAAGTTAGTTTAGTGTCCTCAAGATATCCAAAACCAGCCGCCCTGTGTCTCCCTACAGACTTCAGCCACGGGTCATCCAGCAACTCCTTGGCGGTGGCGCGCTGCTCTGGCAGCCAGGTCAACATCCTCTTGGCAAAGTTGATAAATAATGCCCTTTCTTGGCCTTCCAGCATCGGTGTCGAGTTAGAGAGGGTGAACATCTCGTCGGGGATGAGTTCGGGGTGCTTGAAGACTCCTACATATAGTTAGCATCCCAACGCAGTTGAATGGGCGCGAACTGGAAGGCACATACCTTGGTTGTCGTAGAATCTGGAGAGCGCTTCCCTGTCGGCCCGTGCGAGAAGCTCAGAGGGAGGGGGACCCATGAGCCGAATCATTTGAGCCCAACGAGTGTTGTTGGAGAACTTGCAGTGTCCAGGCACTCTTCCGCTGAGCAGATTGATGTCTCCCAGAAGCTCCCAAAGCTGAGTAGAAGGTGTCAGTATACATAATATCAAGAGAACTTTCTCGCCCATAAGACTTACCACAAGCCCCAGGTTCCAGATATCGGCAGGGTAGGACCACCCAGCCTTGAGCATGACCTCAGGAGCCGTGTACTCTCGAGGTTGGATATCATGGTTGTTAGCGACGTTGCCTCTTACAGCCAAGCCGAAGTCGGTGAGCTTGACGTAGCCGATGTCTCCCCTCAAGTGACCGAAGTTGGATCGGGATTCGTAAACCGGGCGGCCGTTTCGCTCCTGGCACGGGGCGGGGTTGGCCTGTTGGCGGTATACATAGTCTTCTAGGACCTTGGCGTCCTCGAACGGGACCATGAAATGATCGCCCTTGAGGTCTAAACATCAAGTAAGCCTCGGTTCAAGTCAAGAATCGTAAAAGAGTCACTAGGTGCGCGCATACCAGTGTGAATGACCTGGCATTCGGAGTGGAGGAAATCCAGAGACTTGAGAATGCTCGGCAGCAGGGCCTTGATTGTGCGCGGCTGCACCAGGTTGGTGAGGCCGCTCTGCTGGCCCAACATCCACAGCGGCTGGCGCAGCGGTTCAAACGCCATGCAGATGTGTGTGCCATCAGGTCCCTCGACCTCGAACGAGTCCAGAACACTGCGGACGTACTGTCGGCCGGGGTGTGTCGTCTCCGCCGTGAACATTTGGTCCGAGATGTCTAGCTCTCGACGCGCAGCGGCCTGCGCAGTGGGTGTGTTATTCGTGATCTTTAGTGCGACATGGTGTTCGTTCTGCCATGGGAGCCTAACACGATGTGAGATTCAATCACGGCAGTTGGTCAATCAAACCCCGGAGCCGAAGTCGCTTACCAGTGCATGGCCCTCGCCAGCCAGACAGTCGAGCCAGTACCCCATCCCAGCTTCGACACGAGCTCGTACTTGCTGTTGAGGGTATCGCCGATGCGAGCAGGATAAAAGTCCTTGGGGTCATAGTTGCGGCATTTCTCCTCCTCGAATGTCGGCGCCGTCTTGATGCTGGAGAGCTTCCTCACGCCGCGCTCGCACACTTGGGCGCGGAGCCGTTGGTTCCGAAGGACGGATCGGCATAGAGCCGGGGCGACGACGCTGTATCGCATCTTGTAAGAAGGAAATAGAAATGAGACTGCGACGTATTTTAGGGTATGATAAAAGGGCTTAATTGGATGCGTGTAGGCGAAGGCAGTCCTCTTTGGCCCAAGCCGAAGTATGCGCGTGTAAGTCTCTGGAGTCGGGCCAAAAATTCCAGGGCCAAAAATTCCAGGACCAGAGTGTAAAGGATTCCCTTTCCAGAGACAGGTGAGCAGCTGGAGGCCAGTCTTTATCAGATCCCAGAGCAGGCACGCGCACGTTAATTTCGCGGAGCAGGCCGCCGCCGTGGACTGAGGCGCATCCAGCATCTCGGGGTATGTCGGTTAACGCGTGGTTCGGGCGGACGGAGGTTGAACGCTTGGCGGCCAGTTCGCGGCTGACGTCCCGGAGTGGCAAGGGACCATCAGCAATTGTGCCCCCAAATCGCTTCTCCGCAGTACAAGTGGAGTGAGATGGACTCGACATCAGGCCACCGGGCGAAAATGCTCCATGGAGGCGCAGGGGGGGTGGCAGTGGGATCCTGGGGTTGAGGGGACGGCATTTCCAAGTGGAGAGTCACGAAGGGTCCAAGAGGGGTTTGTTTGTTGACTTCATTACGACCATGGAGAATGCCTCTGAGCTGCAGAAGAGTCTCCCAAATGATTCCCAAGCTGGCTATAGAAGTCACATTCCACTGCTCCAAAATATCTCACTCGTATCAACTTGGCCCGAGAAGCGGATGTCGCTGGTTCCCCAACAACCAAAATGCCGGGGCCCCGCATCCACTGAAAGAACCCCTGGACGTTTTTCAGTGGGTTGGCACGGGCTGCGGGGAACCTGGAGTTGCATTGCCCTTGGACCGGGGGCACATAATAGCCGTCACCCGATGCCGTGTCGACGTGGGCGGATGGCGTGGTTGCCACCAACTGAATCATCAGGAGACTGGGCTATGGAGTCTTGTCCGTTATTACACATGGGACATTGATCTCGATTTCAATTGAGGATGGGTTCTTGAATGTTCATGCCAGTACTTTGGAAACCCTGTTTTCAGCGCCTTCGTGATAGGTATTGGCTCTATGTACCCTTTTCCGAGATTGATCCTCAGCTGTATGACGGATGAGTTGAAGATTCTCTCTCGTCGGACCCCTTTCCCCGCTTGTGTCTATGTATCTTTTCCTCCCAACATTGATTGACAGCATCCGAAACAACATCAAAATCTCTGCCTTCGATGTGCCCAATAAAGAAGACCTTAACGCTGTGCTCGACCGTGGTCAGCTTGGAGTAGTCCACCCGATGTTCCCTGTAGAGCCTTTCCCCAGCTTCAGTTATCTGAGCCTGAACAGGGGGAAAGCCAAGTTCAGGCTCACCGGAGAGAAGTCGTGGCTTCTTCCCCTTTTCGTAGATGACCCCATGCTTCATGGGTTTGACGCCTTTCATCTTACATGCTTTGCCGTGATACGTAAGAACAGGTCTATCACATTAGCGCTGTGATTCATGTCAGGGAGTGGTGGCTACGACTCACACGCAGGTGCAGTGCCCGGCATCGTTGGCAATGATAATAAATCGACGGAAGCCCATGGCCACATTTTGATCCAAGAAAGGCAGCGCGGTTTTACCACCGCTTCGTTTTGGCTCGGACCAGTAAATCTTGAAGATCTATAAAGCATGCGAATTAGGAGTCGCTCCATAAGGATAAAGCAAACGTACCTGTCCAGGCTGAAATCTGCGAGCTGGCTCCACACGAAAACCTATGAATCGAATCAGTAAGAAGGTATGATTGAGGATGTGTATTACACACGAGGATCTAACTCCTCCCATTCCTCATCAGTCGAAGAAACATGGCTGGGGAGAGGACCACCGGCTTCGTATTCATTTGACCCTATGGCTGCCAGTGAGTCTCTAGGGCGCCAAGCTCGATTGCTAGTAACATACCAGAAGCCACAGTGGCTGTCGTCGTCTCATCGTCGGGCGCATAAAAATCCGTGCCATAATCTTGGGCCTCCTCTGTTGATGCCAGGGCGTCTTCAATGTCATCTAATGCAGTGTATAGCTCTGCTTCATACCTCGGCTCAGTTGAGAGCTCGGATCCATCCTGCTCGGAGTCGTACGTCGTCTGTTTCTCATGCCATTCGGTGTCGAGATCGCCTGTGCAGTCTGTGGTTAATAAGAGGCATAGCGGCGAGGGAAGCTTCATCCTCTAAGCTTCTAGCTGTGAGACGAACCGTTGGTATTGTGGCGCTGGCGATAGTGCCTCTGGTAGTCTTCACTCCAGATCCAATGTGACCAATCCTCTCCTTGCGATTCGTTTTCATCAGTCTCTAAAGGCTCAGTCTCGGGGTCTTTGCCTTTCGGCTTGTTTGAGTATTTGGGCACGTCCTGGTCGGAGTCACATGTCGTCGGTTCGTTGTCTGGGGTATACCATTCGGTATCGAGATCGGCTGTGCAGTCTGTGGTTAACACGAGGCATAGTGATAGTGGAATTTGGGGGGATGAAGCTTCCAGCTGTGATACGAACCATCATTATTTGGGAGCCGGTGAGTGTCTCCCTGGGACTGTTCATTTCGGGTCCCGTATGACCAACCGCCCCATTGCGGTGCGTTTCCATCACTCTCCGCGGGCTCGATCTCCGGTTCTGAATCGAAACTATTACGACTCAAAGGCTGCGATGGGCCCTCGGCATCAGAAGCGAAATAGTCGTTCGTCGCAAAGTAGTCATCTTGGTCCCTGACTTTCATCCTAGCTCGGGAAGCTGCTAGATCTCCCAAAGCAGCTTCTGCTCTCTCCCATTCACCCTCTTCGACTGTCGGAGTTTCAAACTTTTCGAACCAGTCATGCAGTAGCCATTGATGCGACGATGCTGTTGGTTCCGTTGGCTTCATATACTTCAAGCAGCTAAAATTGTACCATTCAAACGTCCCGGGCTTTTCAAAATTGGCAACTGAGAGGTCTGCCCAAGGGAGCGAACGGAGCGCAAAGCTGTGAGTGTGTTCTAAAACATGGTCGATTAAGCTTGGCGCATCTCGAGGCCCCGTCTTGTAACATAGAGGACAGGATTTTAGTCCAATGGAGGGACTGGAAGGCCAGAGGCGCACTGCTCCGAGAAGACTTGCTGGGAATGAATCCATGTGTTCTTCGCTGACATGCTCGAGAAGTTGGTCGTCAGTGTGGAAGACAATATCACCTGGGTCGTCGCAGAGCTGGCATTTCCAGGTTTTGGGGTGCTGTTCCTTTAAGTGATCCTCCCATTCTGCCCGTGTGCAGTACAGGACGTGCGGCGTTGGGCAGTTTGTGGCGATGCATGTGTAAGGGCAAAGATCTTTTGATAGATGCTTTCTAAATCTTGTCAACACTGAATACAACAACTAGAAGCAATCGAGTCCAGACTCACTTCCATGCTGATTCAACTTTCAGCATGCTGGATGGTATCGCCTCGCAACAGCACGGACATTTCAGCATTTTTGGCAACTCAGTCTCGTCTTGGTCCATTCCTTGAGCTTCTGATTGTTGCGGCTTTCTTAAGTTGGGGTACAAGGTTGTTCCAGTAACGCGACTCATCTGCGTCATAGCTACCCGAACACGGTTATTTGGTTCTGTCCATTTTAGCTTGCTCTCTGGAGTAGACGCCAAAGCCTCAGATAGTGCTGGCATGATCTTGCGGTGCTTTGCAGAACTCATGTTGTGTGGTTGAGCGGATGCACCACGCACTGGAAGTTGTGAAGTGGGGTTTCCTTTCGATGATCGATGTTTTATCAACCCATCTGCCTGCGGCTGATGCTCTATTGGATTCTCAGCTAGTTGACGATACGCAAGCTTCCGGGAGTGACTCTGAGCGTAAAGAAACCGGTTTCTCCGTCTCAAATTCGCTTCGATGAGTCGCTGTTGCAGAGGATTGAGCTTGGCACTAAGATGCCTCTGCCACCAGTGAGGATGATTCTTGTGATGCGACGGGTGCCTGTAACCGGGCAGTGTAGGCCGAAGACGAACTATGAACTCCAGATGCTTCCTGAAGTCATCTAGCGAGGCAGAATTGAAGCTCGCATCCGCTCTGACAAGTCGAGACTTGCGCCCAGTTCGGCGGATTGCGATGGCCATCGAAGCGAGATTTTCAATGGATGTATCTACATTTCTCTTCACTTCTTCTAGCTCTCTTTCATCAGTGGCTGTCAGAGCGTCTTCGAGATAATATCCCAGCTGAAAGAGTAGATTCTTTGTCAGAATCAACTCGCGAGGCCTTGACTCAAATCTGGCATCCAAGGAGGCCGTTTTCCCAGCCATTGCTCCTACTCCATCGACCCAAATATTGAAATCCGCTCGTCGATTGTCGGCCCATTGGTTGTGTGCTAGGGCATGGTTTAGGAGACACTCGTCAAATTGGGCCAGGCATTGAACTGCGAGCTCCGACGCGGGAGGAGCGCCCATGGTCGGATTTGGATGCTGGATTGTTGTAATTGACCAACGAACAAGCCAACTTCAGCAATGAGTTCGTAGAGGGATAAAGCCGCCGACAGAAAACTTCGAGAGGGGAAGTTGACGTGTACAAGACGTGGACTGCACCTGTGATTGGACGCCTGATCGCAGAACCAATATCAGGCTGTCAGCAAAAGCCCTCATCTTTCCGAAGCTGAAGCGGGGGAATCCTCAATGATCAACAACAAACTTCCGACTGCTGACTATTCGCAATGGGCTCGTCTTTTACGGTTGATGGCCTCCAGAAATGCGCCTGGGAGATCAGCGAGGTGATGCGGAACTCTCCCAGGTGTCCACACGCCTCTCAGCGACGCCCAAACAAAGCAACGAACGAACTATGCCGTACTTGTTTGAGCATGCAAACAAAGCTGGGGATGATCTCGTTTCAACTAGAATCTGATCCGGGGGCTATCTTTGACCCCGAAATTGAAAAGACGGCACTGGAAATTTGGGAGATCTTGGAGGATATGTGTTCGGTAAGTCAGCGCTCATCCAAACATGATGTTTGGAATCACGTTTGCTAACGTTCTTCGGCCAGTGGTCGCGACCTTTCAATACTACCTATGGACTAATACGACAAGGCAAACAACCCTTTACCAGTCTCCTCAGGCTCGTGGAAGATGAAAGTCATCACGAAACTCTTCGCAGCAATATCATGTCTTATCTCAGGCAACCATTTGTTGTAGAGGGCTTGATTGCAAAGTGTGAGGAGCTATCAACTAAGTTGCAGACGGATGACTCGGAAGAAGTAATCGAAATCCCTTGCCCTCCGGATCATTGCCGTGCGCACAAGGAATTGTTTCATATGCTTTCAGAATACACAGTCTGCGAGTCTTGTCATTTGAACTCTGGTCCTAAAGAACCAGCCTCTTCTCACCCTACAAGATTATACCTGACAGGCCCAACGAAAAGCGAGGATGATCTGGTGGGGTTCGACATAATCGTGTCATCTGTCGACAGTAAATCGTGGCAAGATCTCTGTATCAAGGTGTCGACGTATGTGTATGCGTTTTCAAAATCATAAGAGTTGTGGACTGAATATTACTTACAGATTGACCAAAAAGCGAGTGGGATTTGCAAGCAACATTGAGAAGATCGACCAAGGCTCCTGTCAGTTGACTCATACAACAGAAAGAGAGCAGCTTCAACGATTTTGCGACATTTTCCAGGCAGATGACGGGTGCCGTCTCACCTTTGAGCTTGAAAATAAAGTCCTGTTCCGGCTAGATGCTGAGATGTTAAAACACCGAGCTTCCTCAGGCAAAGGGCTGTCTCTTGCAGATGTCCTACAGCAATACACTCTGAAAGTTGAAGAGAAACTTGCTCTAGCCTACATCATATCGTCAGCCTTTTGGGAATTCTACGACTCCCAAATCATGAACCGGGCATGGAACAGCCACAATATCTGGTTCATGCCTCAGCCAGATCTTCACGACGACTCCGAGCTTCTCCCATTGAAGGCGTACATCTCCTTTGACCCAGAGGCTTCTGAATGTGACTTTGATGCAAGCGAGTTTACAGAAACGGCGGCGCTTGTTCACAGATGCCCCCGAATTCAAGCTCTGGCCAGATTACTTTTGGAAATCGGACTTGGGAGGCACTTTGCGCAAAGGACGTTTGATCGCCGCACCCGGTTGCTCAACTTTCGCTACTCAGAGGCTGCTCAATATTTAGAAGAGCTGAAAGGAGTAAAATGGGAAAACTTTGCACACAAGTACATCTTCACTGATGCTGTGGAGCAGTGCCTCAAATTCGAGGGTTTGATGGGTAAGGGGGAACTATCGCGCATCGAAGATCCACATATCCTTCGGAGACAACTACTACACGAAAAGGTTGTGTCGCGATTACAGTGGCTCAGCAGGGCTTTTCGAGGATCTAGCGACAGAACGAGATACCTCTCCGCCAAGCAGCTCGCGAATGACAGCGGTCAGATAAACGGACGCAGCCTGTCACCGGTGGAACAGAAGAAGTCGTCCAATCCCGAACAGCGAATTCGTCCAAAGAGTCGACATGAGTTTGATATTGGGATACTATGCGCTCTCACGATCGAGGCAGATGCTGTTGAGGTTCTCTTCGACCATAATTGGGACGATGGGCCGAGTTACGACAAGGCTAGTGGAGATCCCAACGCCTACTCTACAGGCTCCATCGGCCGTCACAATGTCGTGCTCACCCACATGCCAGGTATGGGGAAGGGAAGTGCTGCGACTGTAGCGGCTCATTGCTTCAACAGCTTTCCAAACATCAAGCTTGCAATTGTTGTGGGTATATGTGGTGTTGTGCCCTTTGCGCCGGAGAGTGGAGACGAAATCATCTTAGGAGACGTCATTGTGAGCGAAGGCATCGTCCAATACGACCTTGGACGCCGGTGGCCTGAGCATTTTGCTCGTAAAGATACCCCTCGGGAGTCATTGGGGAGACCACACGCCGAAATTCGATCGATCTTGGCGAAACTAAAGGGTAACCGCAATAAGAACGGGTTGCGAAACGAGATGGTGAGCCATCTTGATAAATTGCAGAATGAGTCAGACCTCAAAGCAGAATACCCAGGCCCACAAAATGACAGATTGTTTGAGGCATCATATCGACATATTCAAGATAATCTCACATGTCAAGATGGAGGGTGTCGAGGCCAGCTAGTACGCCGCCGCCGCTTCATTCAAGAAGCAACACAACCAGCAATCCATTTCGGTCTTATGGCGTCGGGTGATACAGTTATGAAGTCTGGTGAGGATCGAGATTCCATCGCAAAACGCGAGAATATTCTTGCCTTTGAGATGGAGGGCGCTGGCGTGTGGGAAACCTTTCCTCACTGTCTAGTCATCAAGGGTGCTTGCGACTACGCGGACAGTCACAAGACAAAGATATGGCAGCAGTATGCAGCCGCAACAGCGGCAGCATGCACAAAAGCATTCTTACGCCATTGGATGCCATCAACGGCAAGTAGTAAATAATTATACGGCAGTTAAGGTCTTGATGAGGTTGGTCGAAATTAGAAGCAATAGGGCTTTACCACGCACACTGTGGCTGTGTCTCGGTATTTAGATAAAACTACTTTTTGTTCAAGACCCATACATTATAATTTCTATTATTTTCCTCTTAGAAATACTCGTTTTAAAATTTAGCAAACCTAATCAGGGTGGTCAATTAAGTTGTCGGAAGGAATCCAGTCGCAAAGAAAGAGATCATCAAGGGGACAGCACCATCTGGAGTGAGCCGCCGATGTTACCCACGGTAGGACCCTGATCAGGCTCAGCTTGATGAATACCACGCTCAGGGGTAGATTGTCATTAGGGTCTCGAGGCTTCAAAACTTCGGGGCAGATGCTGCCCATGTGTACCTGAAGGGTTCTGAGAGTGCCACGAAGGGCACATATAGCTGGACAAATATGACCGCTATTCCCTTGCTCTCCTGATGAAACCACAAAGCTGGCGGGTAGATCTAGCACTGGAACGCTCAGATTCTTCACCGAAAGTAGGGCTTCCATCGTGGGTAGTGAGAGATAATTCTCGGGACTATCGACGGATTCAGGAGATGGAGAGCTCCAGGCTTGCATGCGTAAGATACGCAACCTACGAGATTGTTGAGCTATAAGGGCAAGCTGGGCGAGGTCATTGTCTAGGACTTGGATCCAGGCCTCGACTGGATTGTCTATCGGAGCCTCATTCGGGGCGGGAGCCTTCAAACTGTTCGACTACTGCGGATATTCTTGAGGATAGAATGTGGGGATGCAAGCTTTTTATCCCCTTAGTTTAAGGTCTAGGTTTTCCAAGTTGCAAAGCCATGTGCGATTGATAGCTAATGAGAGGGACCGAGTGACAGTCCATGAGCAACTAAGGGCGATCCGGTGCGCTTCATGGCGGCCAGAGCCAGCCTAGTCTGAAGCTTATCCCAGCCCACCCTAACTAATATTGGCTAGCAGACAGATGAGTTTTAATTCCGTAGTTTGGATCGTCATGCTGACTGATGCAACCATATCCTGGTCGGAGCTTGTAAGAACCCCTGGGACCGCCGGATATTGTGAGGTGATCCCCGGGCCGAGTCTCATTAGCGGCCTAATAAAAGCCCCAAGCATGGGACAGGGCCCAGGGTCCCAGGACTTCAGGAGACCATCCGTCTTCCGTATGGCGGGGAGGAGGATTCGAGACCGGGCGGCTGAACGGCCACCCGAGCTCTGTGTGGACTTGGCCACCTCCTGTGTTGCAGTCTAACATCCACGCTGACTCTAACTGAGTCATGCTCAGGTTTATGTAGGAAGTACGAATAAATTTGGTAGGTAATATACCTATAGACAAGACATAACTACACTGGAGGGCAGCTAGAGAGTGAGTTAGACACCAGTTCCCTCCAACACCATGTACTCCTCAAGCCCCTCCAGTAGCTCCACGCTCTTATGGTCCACAATCGCCGCGCAGTGGCGACCCGTCATAACATCTACAATCTCGCGGCTCTGCATCATCGGCCCAGCGAGAGCCCACGCGAACCCATGAAAAGCGTGCATCCGGTACTCATTCCAAATATCCTCTATCTGGAACTTGGGTGCTCCCGCACGGTGAAGGGCGTCCAGATAATGCTGCACAAGCTCCTTCTCACGCTTCCGGCGGTCCTCGATAGATAGCGTACCGATGATAAAATAAGCAACATCGTGCATGGCCGACGAGACATGTATGACCTGCCAGTCTAGGAACCCGGGCTCTCCAGCAGGCGAAATGAATGTGTTGCCGATGTGCGCGTCTCCGTGGACGAGGCAGTTGAGCGTTGAATTGGATGGCTTCCAGAGGGCCTTGAACGTTGCAGTCATCCGCTCGCGGTCCACCATGAAGTCCGGCACTGGAGGTCTGGCATCTCCAGCAAATCGCTTGCCCCATTCCTCCGGGGCCATCAGGCCCACGACGGCGTCTCTGAGCGAAACGGTTTCGCTGGCCCATGGAAAGTCCTCAGGCTTGCTATCCCAAGTTCTAGCGTGTAGAATAGCCAGCTGCTCGACGCCTGCCTGTACACGATCGACAGGCCAGGCCTCAAGGGGATTTCCGAATGTATATCCGCGAGCCTCAAGGTCGGCCATTGCAACAATACCCTGCCCTTTGACCGTATCTGTACCGCAATATACTGTTGGAGGAAGAGGTATGGAGATCGTAGGGGCGACGTAGTAGTAAAACTCGGCTTCCAGTCTGTAGATGGAAAACATGAAGGGGAGGCTGGCCAACAGAGCTGGGTTAAAGCCGCCCTTGACGCAAACCTTGGTCGGGGCATCGGCAGAGTCCTCAAAGGTCAACTCAACGAGGATCTTGGAAGCTGTGCCATGAATGGCTTTACCAATCGTTGCGTCCTTGACTGGTTTGCCCAGAATTTTGGTGAACCAAGCGGCGGTGAGTTCTTCTGGGGTGAGAGGCAGGGGGTCGCTTGATTTCATCACCCCTCTCACTTGGTGAGGGATTCCAGTCGTCGAGGCTGCCATGGTTGGTGCTCACGGGTCTCGTTTTGGGTACCGGCTTTTGTAGAGTGCTTAATTTTGGGTTTGGATTTAAAAGAAAGAGGGATTATAAGTTCCAGGTCCGTTGTGGGGTTTTTAACCAATCTCGATAATCTCAAAGCATGTTGGTTGGGACTACTCTTCCAACCACCCCTCCCTTCTATGTGACATGGGACCCCCTTGCAAATACGACGCTCTCTATGTGCCGTAGGCCAGCGAACACCAATGACCTTGGCAGTTACCCTGAGCTCCGGTGCTAGCCGCCTGAGGTTGTTGGTTGCTGCTCGAAGTAGCCACGTCCCTTGCACTCCATTTCTGAGGAAACCCTGTCCATGTATCGTCAAGAGGGCTGCCACTCAGTCCACGTCGGAGGCAGCTTTTAAAAACGTCGAGTACAGGATCATTGCCAAACTTGGATATGACGCCTACGTCACAGCGTGGCTAACTTGGAATCTTGAGTGAGTCTGGAACCTCCCTGGCAATCGTTTCGGTTCAACTAAAGCCGTACTCAGGACACGTTGTCATTAAAGTCCTCACTGCCGAATCTTTCGACCATGGAAGAAATCCTTTCGAACTGGATACCTTGAAGCTCATTGGCGTCCAGACTACCGGTCGTTTCAGTGTGAGTCACATTCTGGAGGTGTTGGCCAATATGAGCATCGTGACAACCGTGTCTATCTCGTCTTCAAAGCCATGGGGCCAAACTTGTCCAAGTATAGGCGACTTTAATCCAATTTGAGGAATACGCCGCGTTTTGTGAAGGATACCTCAAGACAACGGCCACGAGCTTTGTCTCATTTCCATGACATATGTCGCGTTATTCCCACTGGTCAGTCGGGCGTTTAGTTTGTTAGTTCGTACCTAGGTGCTCATTCAAATTACAGAAAACCGCAAAACATCCTGATGGAAACTCCCGACATCAACTGTAAGCTCGAAAAAGTACTCTCCAAAATCTTTCAACCGTACGTGACCCTTGCAAGAACGACTTTTACATGGTTTCAGCGCAGGTCTCCTCGGCTGAAGCAGCCATCGCTCAACCGACTAGCCTTTCCGTTCGCTTGACAGTTTGGGACCTGTAGGGCTATTAACTTGATCATTTGGAAGGGGAATAGGTCAGGAACAACAATTAAATCGCTCACCTCCCTACGGTCGGATCTTTCGCGACTCGAGTTTCGAGGCCGTCCAGCTTGATCAGTCAGGGACCTATCTAATGAACTTAATTGGGGCACCATCTGCGCGGTAAGACAGCCTGAAGGAAGTAAGGCGTCTCATGGTGTGATTTATCTAGTCAATTGCTGAGATTGACGTTGGCAAGGCGTCAGGAATTGATCGTGTTGTCTCGAGGGTTGGAAGTGTATCGGGCTGGGTATTGACAACCCGATGACAATAGGTAATGAGATCGTAGAAAAATAAAATCGTAGAAAGTTCTGGGGAAAATTGCGTTTCGATATATCTAATAATCCGATATCGACGGAAAGGACTGACTGTTTAACTTTAGGAAAAGGAACTCTCTTTGCGACGATGATGTCAAATCTAGGTTCTCGCCGCCGACTGGTTCCTGTTATATATATCCCTCTTTCATCCACATTATCCGGCGACTGTGAGCCGAATGCCTTCTCTGGGCGAGCCGTACCTGCACCGCTAGAGGTGCAAATAATATCCCGTTAGATAGTAGGTATGCACAAGCTTCCAGCATATATAGCGGCTGCAGCGCCCTAAGCTTCAAGCAGCTACAGTAGCTACAGCACTCTTAGCTTCCAGCAGGTACAGCGGGTACAGCACCTCAATCTTCTAGCTGCTATAGGTATAAGAAGCTTAGGGCACTACAGTAATTAGGAACTTGGGACGCTAATACTGCTATAGCTGCTAGAGCTGCTAGAGGCTTAAAGCGCTGTAGCTGTTAGAAGATTAAGATGCTGTAGCTGTTGGAAGGTTGAGGTGCTGTAGCCTCTGTAGCTTCTGGAAGCTTAGAGTGTTGTAGCCACTGTACCTGCTCAAAGCTTAGGGTGCTGCAGCCGATAGCTGCTGGAAGCTTGTGCGTACCTACAGTACCTAGGTACTTATATAACGGAATATTATTTGCACCTCTAGCGGCGCAGGTACGACTCGCCCCCTTTCTACCCCGTCTTAATGAACCGGGGACCGTGCTAACTTATCCCAGCCTCGAGGCTGCTAAAGATATGGAAACGCGCAACGTCCGAGAACCCCTCCGCATTCTTACTGCTATCTGCTCCTTCAGTAAGCAACCCTGAACTTCTGCGAACCAGACATCTTGCGCAATGAAAGGAGATAGGCTGGTTTGGGTAGGCCAAGGGCAAGCGGACCTTTCAAGTTCGATGTTGACTGTCTCAAATTGCAAAGCGCTCTAGCTCGTGACGATTCCCGTGAGCATTATTCGGCTTCAATCATTCGTCTCCCCGTTGCTGTCCGCGAATTTGATCCATTAGTATCTGGTCCGCTTCGAGTCAGCATTCACGCCATTATTAGATGTTGATTGCAAGTACAGGGAGCATGGGGGTCCGGCGGCTGATTGAGGTCAGAGCTCTGGCTTCTTGGAGCCGGAAGACAAAGGAACGGTTACGGAAAACATCGCTCATTATCATGGATTGGTGCGGTAACTGGCATTTCCTACCACAAAGGAATAATTTTGCCAGGCGACGTTAAAACGAAGTGATGCCCGATCAAATGTAGCGCCGGGATGCCCTAAATTAGCGCATTGTGGTCAACTGGGCCGGCAATCACAGCTCAAAGGTCGCCGACAAACCCAGTAAAACTGGAGCCGTTTGACGCCCGTCTGACCACGCCCTTTGGACTGCATGGGTGTCCACCAGCTTGACAGACTGGCCATTAATCAGAGGACTATAAAATTCCATGTCATGCCATCTCGAAATCCTACCCACATGACGATTATTCAGCTAATTTCAAACTGCGTTTTGTCATCGCCCTTGCAACCTGCCTATTCGGTGCAAGTAGATTCCTCAAAGTCCAAAGTCGAAGCCCGTCGGTCCCCGTCGGTCGTGAGTCATTTGGTGCACCCTCCAAGTACAAGACACTGGTTCATCTCCTTCACCATTCCCATTACCTGATTAAAAAATTGTGCATATGCAAGCTATCAATACGCTTTCGTCGGAAACATTGAAACTACAAAAGGCATGTCTTCTACTAGCCAAGTCCATCTCATCCCTTGGGATCCAAACTCCAGCGAACATGTCGACAGGCTCGTCAAGCAGCGGGAGGACTGTGGTTGGGACAGCGAGAAAGTGCAACCACTTTGGCAAGAGAGACAAAGATTGGGTAGGAAATGCATATTTTGGATTGTGAGTATATTCCTCATTGCTCCCCAATTTTGATGGACGCAAGTGTAGAACTGCCAATCTGATCAATGACCAGACACTCCCAATTCCAACCGATGAGCCTGATGCAGACGGAAAACTGCTGCTGCATTTCGACATGTTCCCCATGGTATGAAACCACATGTGTTGACTAAAACCCCTTAAGTTAATACCTAACTTTTTTTTAGGATAAGCGACCGTTGCAAGACACCAGTGCATCCATTCGTGGTACTCCTCGCGCCCCGACCCATGAATCCTTTTACCCAGTTGGTCATATTTCCCTGGACTCTGAAAACCCCGGCACGGAAGGGTTCGGCCTGGATATTCCTTCAGAAGGCGTTTACTGGATAAAAACATTCTATGTGTCAAAGGCCTTGCGGGGTACCGGCATTGGCCGTGCTGCCATGGACACCATAGAGATGATGGCGGTGGAAAAGCCGTTAAGTGCCCGCACTCTTGCTCTCGACACAGTCCAAAAAGATAGCGCGATTGCTTTGGCAATTGAAAACACTGGCCAATCGCCCAAGGTATGCTCGGCTCTTCAAAAGTCATCGTCTTATGGGCGGAGATGAGTAACTGACGAATTCTAGATGACTGCCCATGGCTGGTATGAGAAACGCCACTACGAGTTAATCCACACTGTTGATGACTTTTACGCCCCTGGTCTCAAGACCGTGTTTATGAAGAAGGACATTACTTGATGGCTTTGAGTCCAGCATACTTTTAACTTGCTCTTGTTGTCTTAAAAAGCTATGGTGTAATCGAGCCGATAATAGACGTAGGGTGTAAACTACTCAGACTTCAGGTACCCACGAGTGCTCAGGCTCTATTTATAGGTACCTACAGGTATCTACAGTAGATTTATAGGTATCTATAGGTAATACGGATTATATATAGAAAATAATTAGTATTTAAATATTAGAAAGAGTTATAAAAAAGAATTAGTATAAAATAAGCTTAAATAGAAAAACACCCTGCTTTTATTAAATTAATAAGTAGAAGGTATAATAAACTAGCTTTAAATATAACAGTTAAATACTACCTTATACTTATAAGTATAAAGTAAGTTAATTTCAATTAGTTTATATAATAAATAAATTATAAAGAGGTTATTTTAGCAGCAAGAAGGGACAGAAATAACACCCAACTTATTAACTTACCCTAGAGGGAATACACAGAGAGTTATTATACAGGCATCTTAGCCGGTCAGTGTGACAGGCGGTTAGGGACACTTGGGCTAGCTGGTCGCTAGCGGGGATGTCTCTAGGGTGACCCGGATGGGGTTAAAAGGGGAGGTCAGTGCCGTCACTGGGGGAAACCATCGTCTTTTCATTCATCAGGGATTCTTCCAAGAAGTCAGAGAGGCCGAAAGGGCTCGAGGCTGCTCGGGAGTCTATTAATTGATTGCCTTCATTTTTGAGAGATTTATTTGAGCATTCTTGCCGTCACTACGCTCCTTGTCCAACTTCCGTCTTCGACATCCCTTAGATATCGGGCTGCCGCAGGCCCTATTGATACCTTGCCAGCGAACTTTCCTGCGACCGACCCGATATTCTATCTTATGAGATGCTTCCCTATCAGGAGATATAAGCCTCAGGTTGATCCGACCTTATATGTGTAATCTGGTGTAGCTTCAGGCTGACCGGCTAAGATGCCTATACGACGACTCTCTGTATATTTCCCCTAGGGTAAGTTAATGAGTTAGGTGTTGTTTTCTATCTCTTTCTGCTGCTAAATTAGCCTGAAGCTATACTAAATTATGTATATAAGGTTGGATTAATTAGAGGCTTATATTTTTTAATAGGAAAGTATTTTATAAGATAGAATATTAAGTTATTTATAGGAAAGTTTATTAATAAGGTATTAATAAAGTTTATAGTAGCTTAATATTTAAGAGAGGTTAAAAATAGAAGTTAAATAGAAAATATAATAATAGTAAGAAGATTTAAATAAATTTTTTAAAAATAAAGATAATTAATTAATTAATTTTTTAATAGCTTTAAGTTTTTTTAGTTTCTTTAATTTTTAAAAAAAAAATTTAATAAAAAAAGATTTTTTTTTAATAATAATATTAATTTTTTTATTAATTTTATTTAAATTATTTTAAAGATATTTTTATTAATAATTAGCTAGCTTAAGTATTTTTAATTACTTATTATATTAATAATATAATAATTTTAAAAATTTATTATTATAAATTATATTATTAAGTTTTTATTATTTAAAAATTTAATAATTAAAGTATTTTATAATAATATATTTATTATTATAAATAAATTTATAAAATTTATATATTTTTTATTTTATTAAAAGTTTATTAATATAAAGTAATTTTTTTATATATTTATAAGAAATATTATTAATATATATAAATTACTAAAAAAATTATATTTAATAAAAAAATAACTTTTATATTTAAATTTTAATAAGAATTAATATATATAATAAGTAAGTATTATAAATAAGTAAGTACTATAAAAATCTTAAAATTACTTCTTATTTTATTAAATTAATTATTTTTTAACTACTAAATATATTACAATTAAATAATAAGATAAGAATTCTTTTTACTTTTTAAGCTTTTTAAAATAACTTAAAGCTAAGTATTTAATATACTATAATAATTTATATAGTATCTAAATAGATAATATATTACTAATAAAATAGTATATTTTCTTAATATAATATTATCTCTAAGTTATAAAAGCTTTTTAATCTAAAGAAATAAATTATTATTTAGTTTATTCTTAATTTAGATTTATAAGAATTTCCTCTATAATTATATAATATTAAAGAAATAGCTAATTAACTACTTATTAACTGCAATATATTACTTATTAATAAGTATTAAGCTTCTAATTTTATTAGGCAATAATTAAAGCTTAAGATATATTTTTTTTATAAATATAATTATTAGAGGGTAAAATATAAAAATCTAACTATTATTTAAAATTAGTTTTAGCTTATAAAGAATATAATTACAAAATATAGTATTAACTTAATTAATATTTATAACTTTAATAAAACTAGCTTTATAATTAGTATAATTATAAGTAGAATAATTATTATAAGTATAAATAGATATAAAAACTCGAAATTAATTTAGCTTAAAAATTAAAAATAAGTTATAATTATTTAGGCAATTAATATAAAAAACTAAATAATCTAGCTATTTATTATAATTATAAATTAATATTATCTTACTAGTTAATACTAAAAAAGTAACCTCTTAAGTAATTAGGCTATTATAATAACTTAAAATAACTAGACTAATAATAAAATAAATCTTAAGTAGCTTAAATACTTTAATTAATATATAAAAAATTAATTAACTAGTTACTATTATCTTTTAATTTTTAATAAATATAAAATTTACTACTTAATTAACTTTAAGAAATATTATAAAGAGAATAATATTATTATATTTTATATATTATCTTATTTATCTTATTTACTTTAGCCTCTTAATATTAGATACTTTAAGCTACTTAAAAAGATATATAGTTAAGAAATAAAATATCTAATTAGATACTTAATAATTTATATTTTAAAAACTAAGTTCTTTCTAGCTTTTTATATTATCTATTAAGCTACTATAATAAAAAGTAATATTAAAAGGGGTTTTAAAGAAACTAAGCTTATTTTTTTAAATTTGGAAATTATAATATCTAAGCTTAATATATAACTATAGACTTTAATATCAGTTAAAAAGAAGGCTAGCCTCTCTAACTCTTAGATCTTAAAGATACTAAAAATAGTACTTAAGGCTACCTCTTAATTTAAATACCTTAAAAAACAGATTAGAAGGTACTAAAATAGCTCTTTAATATCTATTCTTAAAATACTTAAGTTTTTTTCTAAGAAAATAAAGGTAATAATATATAAGATAGTATTAATAAAGTCTAAGATCTAGATTCTTTAATAGATAAATAAGACTCTTAATAAATAGTATAAAGTAAAAAGAACTTAATTATAGAATAGAGGGAAGATAACTATAAATAAGAAAAGAGATATAATTAATTAAAAAGATATTAATATATAGATAGTAGCTAAATTGTTAAAAAGTAGTAATTAAGAAAGATTAATACTAATAAGAGAAAGATACTATAGAATATATAGTAAGATTAGTTATAATATAAGAATATATTAAATAGTTATTAATATATTAAAGAAAGAGTATAGTAATTAATTTTAATTAATTAGATATTTAGTTACTTTTTTATTTAAGTTTTTATTTTAAAAGTTAAGAAAAGTATAATATTTACTTATTTATAATACTTACTTATTATATATATTAATAGCTTAAATAAAATAAAATTATAAGCTTATAATAGCTTAAAAACTATAAGTAAATAAATAAATAAAAGAATTTAATTAAATAGTTAAATAGTATTTATAATACTATATTAACTATAAGTAAAGTAATTAAATTTAAAAGCTACTTATAGTATAACTAGCTTATAATATATTTATATTAAAGATAATAAAGCTTATACTAGCTTATATTAATTTTAAATTTACTTTTAATATCTATAGATTATTATAAGAAAAACTCTTAAATATTAAGGTAATTTTTAATACTAACTAATTATAATAGCTATATAAAAAAATAAAAATAGAATTGAAATTTATTAGAAAGTAAATAAAAAAATATTATAATTAGAAAAGATTAAAAAAATTAATTTTTTAAAAGAGAGATATAATTTACTTTATAATAAAAAATATTATAATAAAAAAACTAAATAATAAATTAAATTTTAAATTTATTAAATCTTATAAAATTTTAAAAGAAATCTTAGAAAATAACTATAAATTAAACTTACTACTAAAAGTTAAGTTTTATTTAATTTTTTATATTTTATTATTTAAATTAGTAATAGATACTATTTATATTAAAATATAAAATAATAATTAAAAAAATAAAATTAAGAATAATTAAGAATTTACAGTTAAAATAATTTTTAATATAAAAAGAAAAAATAATAAAATAAAATATCTTATAAAATAAAATAATTATAATCTCTTAAAAAATATATAGAAAATTTATAAATATCTTATATATTATTAAATTAAATTAAAGAACTTTTTTAAATAAAAAAGTACTTTAGAAAATATATATTAAAATAAAATTTAAAATCTTAATTACTATTAGAAAAAATAGGAGAATTTCCTCTAGTAAAAGTAATAAAACTAAAAGTAGCTAATAAAGAAAAATCTAATAGTATCTTTAGATAAATAGTATTTTAAATTAACTTAAAATTCTCTATTAATATACTATCTATAAAAAAATAACTTTTAGAGATAATTAAAAAAGTAGCTTAATACTATACCTTCTATTTAATTTTCTTTTTTTTATCTATTTAAGCTTTTTTATATTATTAATACTATATAATATAATATAATTTTTTTTTTAAATTATAATTTCTTTTATTTTTAAAGATACTTAATTTTAATATCTATTTAATAATAAGTATTTTTAGCTTTTTCTAGCTTAAATTTAAAATAAGTATAATAAGTAGTAATTTTATATAGCTACTTAAAAAAAAAGCTATAAGTATTATAATATAATAAGTTAAGATAAATATACTTAAAATACTAAGAAAAATTACTAGAAGATATTATATAATTTATACTAGATTATATATAAAAGAAATAAGTAGTTTTTATAATAACTTAATAAGATAAAATAACCTTAAGAAGAATATTATAATACTTAATTATTAAAGTATAAAATTTATATTTCTTAATAATATAATTAGATATTATAAATAGAATAATAAGAAAAAAAAAGAATTTATTAAATAAAAAAATTAGGTATATAATATATAATAACTAATCTTAAAAATAAAAGCTAATAGAAAGGAGATATTATATTATAACTTATATTAAATTAAACTCTAACTTTATTATATATACTAATAATATATTTATTTATTTTATTTTATTATATATAAATTACCTTTATTATTAAATAATTATAGTAATCTAATAATATAAGAATTATTAGAATTATTAGATAATTTTTATAATTTATTATTTTATTATAATTATATAGCTAATTAAGCAGTATATATTTACTATATATAGCTATTTAGCTATTAATATAACTTAATTATTTTAATTATCTTAACTTACTATATATTACTATACTTAACTATTACTAGATATAATATTTATTTTATAAGTAATATTCTAATTACTCTACTAATATAAATTTATAGTTTATCTATTAGTAATTAATCTTCTACCTATTTTAAACTATATATATAATAAATTAGAAGATATAACTATTATACTAAATTAATAGTAGAAATTTTATACTAACTTCTAGAGTTTTTTTACTATTATTAATAATTAAATACTATTAGTATATTTAAGTAATATATAGAAATTAAATTAATAACTTATAGATTTTATTAGTAGTATTTTAATATCTTTATAGTACTATTAAATTAGTATATAATAAAATTATTTAAGCTTCTAATAATAATCTTAAATTTACTTAGCTTAAATTTATTTATATTTAGTATTTATACTTTAAGGTATTATTTATAGTATAGTAAGATATTATAATAAAAGAAGATATTTAAATAGTATCTATTACTACTTAGAATCTTTATAAAAAAAATATTTTATTTAGTAAATATCTAATATCTACTTTAAATTAAAGTAAATAATATTAAAATATAAAATATACTTAAGATAATTAATAAAGCTAAATTAATATATATAAGAAATTAAAGATTTTTATTTAAATACTATTTTTATAATTAGATTTCTAAAATATATCCTAAATATATAAAAGAGATATTACTCTTAAATTAAACTTACTATAAATTTCTATATAATTTATATTCTTTTAGAGATACTTCTTCTTTAAATAGCAGTAAGTTTATATTTATATTAGATATTATAGATATTATTATTAATATTAAATTTAATATTAAAGCCTTACTATACCTTTTTTAAGATATTATTTTTAGTACTATACTAACTAACTAGCAGACTACTATAATTAAATATATATAAGATTTTATTAGAGGTATTAAGTTTAGGAATATAATAGAATTTAAACTTATATAATACTATCTTAGAGATACTACTTTAAAGAGAAATAGTAGTTAGATAGAGTTATATAAAGTTATAAATATAAAGAATAGAATTAAGAGTATTATAAGGTTTCTTAAGATAGTATATTAGAAGCTAAATAATTACTTAAAATATAAATATTATAATATATTTTAAGGTTTTAATATAGCCTAGTTATAAGTTTATTTTAATCTTATATAGAGTTATTATAAATTTAATAATAATTTATTTCTTTTACATTCTTATATAAGAAATTAACTTTCTATTATATTTAATAATTGCCTCTATAAAAGGAAAATTAGAGTATTTAACTACCCAGGTAAAGAAGAAGATAATTAGATATCGTAGCCAATAATAGCTATTAAATAACTAGTATACAGCCCATATAATTGCAGTGCTCCTATGCTGTACGAATTGGTGCTATAAAGAGATTTAATCGTAATAGGAGCAAGCAAAGCGCCGTATACCCCAGCCTGCAATCCGGGACTCGTTATTATGTCCCAGGCTATTCCCGTCTATCTAGATACGCAATGCCAACTACGCAATTCTAGCGAGCTAATATTAAGCTACTGTAGTAAGAGGGCCCCCTACGAAATTCGTAGTTAACGATATCTTTCCGAGTTTCAAGTTGCAGAGGGCATCTGGAACCAGTCATCCATAGTGCATCGTTGAACATCCTAATCACTCTAGGTCTTGATTTCTTCAGCCCCCCGACCTCCTGACACGTTTGGTAGCCCCGTGCACCTCCTTCTTGTGGCGACTCACACCGTCCCCGCGCGCGAAGACCGCGGGGCACTCATCGCACTGGGCACCCATGGGAGGGTACTTGGTTCTCTTGGCCCATGCTTTGTGGTTGTACCAAACGTGACGCCTCATCTCCTTCCGATCCCGAGCGTCAGCCCAACTGCAGTCCTCTTTGGGACAGCGTCGGTGAGTGGCGGCGTGTTTCCTGAGACAAAAGTTTAGCATCATTGGTCGCTGGGTGGGCGAGAAACATGACTCACTTCATCTCGTCGACGTCGGGTTCTCGATGGTCACAGTCCTTCCACGTGCACCGTACGCGGGCTTGAGATCTTCTTCCAACCAAGGGAGGTCCTGAGGGGATAGGGAATCCCGCATCTACCGCTCTTCCACGCTCGACACGATCGCACGCCGTTTGTTCCGCTCTCTCGATGGCGTCGGGTGTGCCTGAGAGGGGCGGTGACAACATGTCAGCGCCTCAAGGTTGCCGCATGGGCGCGTCGTAGGTCGAAATGTCGCTCGAGATGCAGGGTTGGGTCAGCAGTGCTGGATCGATCGTTGCGTCAACCCCCCAGCCGCCAGTAAGTGTGTCCATTGACGAAGTCGGATTGGACATGGTAAGGTCTGAATAAGAGGCGGCCCATTCTTCAGAGGAACCGATCTCGGCAAGAGCCAGATTAGCCTCGTCATCATAAGCAAGAGCCCGGCTTGGAGAACCAGCCATGGCCAAGCGGGGGTGGGGAGCTGGAGGTTCTCGCAAGTCTTGAAGGAGGATTACTGCGGATGAGAACGGAGAACGGAGGAGCAGCAGGGAGGACCAGGCCTCAAATACCTCGTGGGGCAGCGTTACGGAGAGGAGGGCTGGCTGGAGAAAGATGCGCGGGACACTGTTGGAGCCTGTTAATGCACTGTTGATCGCATGGTGCGTGTGATACGTGGCAGAAGCATGCGCCTTTGTATCACGACGTGGCCCAATCAGATGTGTGCGGCCACCCGACGCGATACGGAATCAAGAGCTCATCGTCCCCCCCTTCAGCGCTCATCCTTCCTGCTACAGGAATCCTCTCGGTCACGCTGGGCCGGACATGTCGGCAAAATTGACTCTTTCCATCATCTTAGGATGACCGCACCCGCAAAGA